>NC_082344.1:70946504-71256147 GCF_027477595.1 Haemorhous mexicanus | reverse complement strand
TGCCTCTGGAGAAATGAAAACAATTATGCACAGAGTTCTTAATTCAAATTTTTTTCCTGTGTTATATTCTTTCTAAATTTTGGTGCAGAACTTCATCAATAAATTCAGTAACATCGCAAATCTTCACTTCTGAAAAAGAACACTCATTCTTAATACATTATTTAGGATCTGCTGCATTCTGTCCCCCTTTCCTCAAGGTATTCATAAATATATGGCCAGCTGTTAACAAGAATTGAAAATCCTCTGGCTCATGTTTGGTGAGTCCAAAGGCCAGTGATCACCTTAAAAGAAAAACCCTAAAAATAGAAACTTTCACTAGAAATAAACATCAAAGCCCTTGATTAAATAATGGCTTTGGGCCTATTGAGGAAAGGAAATAGTGGCTTTGTCCTTCCTCTCTGAGGTCAGTCACAGTCATGGCAGGGTTCATATTTTATCCCCATTTCCAGTACTCTGGACCACTCTGTCTGGATTTCATCCAGTGTCCTTTCAAACCTGACCAGTATAAGGTGAATATCAATGCAAATAAATTCAAGGGCAAAAGCATGGGGCAGTGACATGTCTGCAAAACAAAAAATAAGGCTCTACAACAGCTGTGTGGTATCAGTTTTGCTCGATGCTGCAAAGACCTGGGGCATTACGCAAGCTGACAAGAAAAGATTTGATGCATTTGATAGCAGGTGTTTAGGAGGGATCAGTAATGTCAAGTGGCATCACTGTGTCAGGAACATCGAGTTTCAGGACAGAACAAGAAAGGAGAAGATTGTGGACTTCCTAACAAGGCAGTGACTTCCATGGTCCCACCACTCCAGGAGCATGCAGTGAGGCTGGAGGGTAGGGGAAGGTCTTGTGAGCTGGGTTTGCTCCTCCTGGCTTCCCAGCCCAACCTGAGGCTCATCAAAGGCTGAGAAAGACAGTAGAAATCTCTGGTAGATTTTGAGTTAACTTTGCTGAGGATGAAAAAGCCTTGGGGCAAAGACTGTTCTTCTGCTTCTCTAGGGTGTAGGAAGTGGTCCTACAGGGAAAGAGATGAATGGGAAAAGGAAAATAAAAGATATCTTTTTGCAGGACTGCTCTTCAGCAGGAATATTCACACAAATCAAGGATTTCCAAACCAGGCCTCTAGGGTTTTGTAATGAAAACTTAGACCATGCTGACAAAATGGGCTTTAACAGACTCTGCAGAGCCAAAATCTACAGCAGTAGGCTCAGCTGACTCCAATGAACTCCCACAGATGTGAGAGCAGAAAAGTCCCCTGTTGTTCAGATTTTCTCTCAGAAACAGCCTTTCTGCATGTGGCTGAAGAGCATCTCTCAGTACAACACAGCCCAAAGAAGATAACTTAAAACAGATGGGAGCAAGAAATACTGAAGCCAGGCCATATGGGTAGAGTGGACCTGTTTGAAGCAAGTGCAGCCAAATGGATTATGATGTAGTAATGTGTGAAAGAGGTTGCACTATTGTATGGACTATCTGTAAGTGAATTTTTTCATGATTGAATCAAGAAAACGAAATGTACTCCATCCAAATGTTAATGAGAACCATACTTCAAAAATATCCATGTTGAGTTCTTGTATCAAATAATATCAAAAATAACTCACTGTCCAAACTAGGATCTTACCTTTTTGTTATTTATTTTTAAAACCCTTACTGAGGTTTTAAATATTCTTCTTAACTCTGCAGCTGGTGAAGTTTATTTATTTTTTTTTTTTTTAGTTTTTGTTCTTTTTATTTTTTTATTTACAGTATCTTTAGGCTTCAGAAAATGTAAGTAGCTAAATAGGTAGGTAACTAAACCAACTGTAGGTAACTAAAATAGGCCATTAAGGTAAAAAGATCAAATCCCTATTACTGGTATATATCTCTGGTTTTGAGCTAGAATGTTTTTCTTTACTTTTCCATGAGCAGTTTCGGATTGCCTTCCAAAAATAGACACAACTAAAATATAATACTTCTAGTGGTAAAAATGTTATTTCTCTGCAATATTCTGAGCTGTGTTTTAAAAGCCAGCACAGGAACACTAATCAATGATTCTACAAACAGAATCTATTACAAAATTAATTTAAACCAACAATACTTAGCCCAAGCTATTTTCAGTTGAATGTTTGGCTCCAGCGTTGACTAAAAGAGAGTGAAAATATTTATTCAGGCAGCTAACTGGCCTATCAAACCTTCAGCATTTGGGAGATCTCATGACAGAGCAAACACTCACACGAGTGCGAGGACAGCACCACATTTCAGCAGCACCCCGGCGTGCCAGGTCTCTGCAGAATGAGACCTGGTTAACACCAATGACATTTAGCAAATTACTGCAGAAAACTGATAAGGGCATGATCCTTTTTTATGGCGAAGATCATGCATAATGCCTGCTGTGCCTCAGCACCTTTTCATAAATATAGAATGAGAGCTTGTGGCAATATGCTGACAGATGCCACAGAGCATGCAGTGATTCCCCCTGCCCCAGGCCTGGGGGCTGTACCTGGAACCCCCATGGTGTAACACTGAGGCTGATCCCACAGCTCAGGAGGTCACGTAGCAATTGTGCAGGACAGAAAGTTGGATGAAGTGCTGAGTTTTGAAGGATGAGATTAGCTCTTACTGTATTACGTGGAGAAAACACATTACAGCCTGTTTAGGCAATGTGTGGTTTCATTCTGCTTGTAATTGTGTGTGTGTGCATGCAAATATACATATAGAGAGAGGGCTGAAGAGAAAGTGTGCTAAAAAGCTGGTTTTTATAAATTTATAGAGCAAACTTTGGCATCAGGAGATGATAATTACTATTAAAATATCTTCCATGTGTGTCAAATGAGGGACTACGCCTGAAACAAGAGCAATTGAGAGAAGCCTCTTTCTTACACTAAGATTGGATCCTGACCTAGGTCATCTGGGGCCTTTCCCACCAAAAAACCCTGGAGACAGGACTCCAGCCAATGGCAGCTAGATAATGGCATGTGATTAATGCAGGGATGGACAGCAGCACGTGGATAATCTTCCAGAGAAAGCACATGGATCTGCTGCTGAAAGATGGGATGGGAAGGGTACCACCTTCCTGTTGCATGGCAGCTCCAGGGGATTTGAGAGTTTCAAGATCTAAGAGATAATTGTCTAAAGGACTGTCAGACTCATGGAGGTGTTTCAGTGTCCCCATGCTCTGGACACACCATGTTTGACCCTTTGGCTAGGTGTGTGTGATAGGGGTTGGCCTGCAAGGCTCACCACCAGAGGCCCATTTTCCAGGGGAACACCTAGCACAGCACACTGGTATCACTTCAGCACCCTGTAAACTCCAGGATTATCAGTGGGAAAAACACATGGATGCCTCAAGGTCAAGTTCACTTTTCCCTATCTATTCAATAGGGATGGCAACTGTCTAATATTTAACCTGAATGTCCTGGAAAAATTTTGTGATTATGGCTAGTAGAGGATTTCCTAAATACCTTTTCCTTTAGAAAAAATTTTCTGGATCTTCTCCTCCCTTTTTTAATTAGGATAAAGCCTTCTCTCTCAACCCTAGGAGAAAAAAGGCCAAATCATTATGCTAGCAGAAAGTAGCATCATGATCTGGGTATATTTCAGATGTATATTCAGGGGTGCAGTATGCCAATACAAAAATCAGTGGTAACTGCAGTTTTGCAATTTTAGTATGTTGTTCATGCCATTTACTGCTATCCCATTTGAGAATTATAAGAAAAGGGCTGTGCAATTGTTTCATGCCATAGCCTCTGGTTTTCCTGACCACTCTTCTCCTCCAGACATGGGAGGGCAGGGACAAAAGTACCTTTGGGATTAAGAGAACAACCCTGACTGTGCTTCTGCACAGAATGACAGCAGCCTTTTCTGGGAAGTGATTGCACAGCATTTCTTACAGAAGAGACAACACAGCACTTTGTCTGGGTTTTTGTGGTATTCCAGATCGTAGGATGGATGTAGCATGGCAGACTAAGTGCAGTGTTAAGTGCTAGAGTTTCAAGTTAAGGTGCAATTGTCTAGGTAAGAGAGTCTGAGCATCTTGGCCACAGCCAGCTGTTTCCCAAACTCTACAAACCCCTTTGATTGGGAACAGCTCTCTATGGACTCTATTTTTGCTGGGGCAGAGAGTTAAGATCAAATCAATGAATGGCCTTATTCACAGCAAAAGATTTTTGTGGCAAAAGATTTTGCTGAGGGAAAAAGATCTTTAGAAAGAAGAGTGTGGGTCTCCTCCATGTCTCTGTGTTCTCATGAACTTGGCAGAAAGAAGGAAAAGACTAGACTTAGATTATGACATATTTAGATAGCTGACAACTGTTATAACTAGTAACTTTTCTTTTGTTAGAATGATGCTGTTCTGTCAAAACAAAAATTCTTCTGATAAATTTAACTTGTTTAAGAAGATTATAGACACTTTTAAAACTATTTTATCTATTTTAGAAAAAGGAAATAAAAGCAGTTTGGCAGAAATATTTCAGCTATACTTAAATGTGGTTGGCTCAGGTGATGGGGAACAGGGATGAGGTTTTTTTCCCCCAAGCTGAAATTTATAAACACATTCTTTTAATTCTGATTGAGAATGGAAACAGAATCTGAAATGGCAGAATTTTCCATGGGATAGAAACTCCCGTTTTGACTTAGCACCAAGACAGAAACAAAGATAAAAAGTTATAGCAAAACAGAATTTTACACACAGAAAATAAATCCAGGAACTTCAGACCTCAAATAATTCTTAGGTGCAAGAGAAAACCTAAGAGTTATTCAGGTCTCTTTCAAGGGCCCATGTCCAAGAAGATGCCACGTTTCTCTCTTGCACTGACTGTCCCTGCTGCTGGCTCAGAGGGACCATGGTGACTCTTTGCTACTGCTTCATTTTCAGAGAGCATTTGTGAGCATAAATTCCATGGAGCTTATGGAAAATGAGCAAGGTTATCAGTCCTCATGCACACAATGTTTTCAGGTAAAGAACGAGCTGGCCTGTTGAGGCTGATTTCAATGGGGAATTAACAGACCTTGGTGTATAAGTTGTTCAAACAATACCTGGCTCACCATCAAAGCTAGGTGGGATGGGGACAGAAAGGGCATGAGTGGCAGCATTAGACACCAGAGTAACTTATAAAGGTCTCAAAGGGGGAATTTCCTTTTCCAAAGAAAAATCTGGCTAATCCTATGAATTTACAATAGGTGGAGGTTCATGCCTCCCCTGCACCAACACAAGTTTTATTCAAGATGATCAGCAAAAAAAACCCCCATGGTTACTCCTTCACACCGTGGCTTATGTTGGCAGCCCAGTGGTGTTGTGGCAGTGGTCAGTTTGTTGGTTGGCCCAACAAACCACTGCTTGCTGGCAAAAAAAGCAATGTGGATGAACATTCTCCACAACTTCAAGGCATCACAGAATGGTTTTTGTTGGAAGGGACCTTAAGGACCACCTAGTTCCACTCCCACAGCCATGCCTTGTATCACATCAGTTTGCTAAAAGCCCCTTCCAGCCTGGCTCTGAACACTTCCAGGAGGGTTTGCAGACAAATTATGCTTTCTCTTTTGTCCTGGCCATCACAGACTGTTCCACACGAGTTTAGGGTTTGGGTTTACAGTTCATCTTCCAGATACTGGTGTTTAGCATATGGTGGGAAAAGAACCTTGCTCTTTCTCTTCTGGCTTCCCCAGTCACATTGAACTTTTTGGTGCTTAGAAGATAATCACTCTAATTTGTGTTCAAAACCTCTGTATTTTTCAAGTTTGAAAGCTTTTCAGTCCTCTTTAGGACCTTCACCATAGGAGCTGAAGTGTTCCCCTCTACCTCCAAACCATTGACATTTTGGGGTCCTTCTTACATATATTTTTGATCTTTTCAAACTGAAAAATTCTCTTTCTCTTTCCATGAGACATTTTTATTGCAGACCTGATCCTCTTCACCCTCAAAGCAAAACTCAAGAGAAAGAAGTAATTCCAAATCAGTCTATACAAAAAGAGCCATGATATTTTTCTGCCGTAAGGTTTTTCACGTTGATCTTCACTGAAATACTGTGCATAGTTTTCTGTCCATTGTAATTGATGGCACTGTGATGAGATACCCTTTTTTAGAGCAAGAATAACTTGCATGGTTTTGTTCCTAAAACATACATTGTAAAAAAAATCTTCAAGGGTCAAAACTTCAGTGCTCCTAAACTACTCTGGGGCTTAGCTGATCTCATTGCTGTTCCCTCTGAAAGCTCAAAAAACTAAATTGAATATATATATATAGTCCATAAACAACAACTGGGACCTGTCATTTGCTGCATCTTTATTGTCTTTCAAACACAGAGAGAACCCAAAACTCACATTCAGATTTGCACTTCAACAACACAATGTGTACCTAAGTCTGTGCCCTGGTGGGAGAAGGGATTGTGAGCCTGGAGGATCACCAGGTTCAAAATAAAGGTTGCCAGCCCTGAGGATTCACAGTCTAAATAGTTCAGCAGTTGTAAAGGAGCAGGGGGTGTGGTTTTTAGTGAAATCCAAGGTGACAGCATCCTTGGAACGTGGCTCTTGTTTGTACAATGGAGCTTTTACACCAACATTTGCACGGCTCAGCTTCTCCTCTTAAGCTTTTAAGACCTTGACCTGCTTTGCAGCGATCTAAAGGGCATTGGTGATTTTACTCCCTGAACGTCTCCTGCCGCGTGAAGCAAATCCCACATGGAGTGTGCCAGTGCCTGTCTGGGACATGGGTAAGGAGCACACAGCAGGGGGGAGAGGGTTTTATCAGATGAATGTTGGGCTGGGCGCATAACAAGTGTTATGAATTATGCAGACAGCCAGAGGAGTGCCATGAGACCCACACCACCCTGTCACACCCTCCGCTTATGCCCCTTCCCTTGCAGAAAGGGCTATTTTAGGAATGTTTAGGAGAGCTGAAAAATATTTAATTAGGACTATTTTTTACCATTCTGTTAATAAAGTAAGGGGCCCTAATTGCTTTGGTCTATCACGTGCCTTCATTCTGACCAAAAATAGCCTACTCTGCTCCTAAGAACATTACAACTGTAAATTCTGATAACTTGAGAACCAGGAATGAGCATCGATATCTAAAAATGTCCCTTTTCGACAGCACTGAGAGACTGGGGCTAAATCTGGATATGAAGCTATGGCATTTTTTACTATAAACAAATGCTGTCAGTGACTGCGTACTTTGATCTGATAGACCACGAGCCAGAGTAGATTTGTGGGGAAATAATTCCAATGACAAAGCACTTGAGAGAGGGGAGGGGACAGGGCTCAGCGGGGAGCCTATGTGTTGCCAGATCAAGAAATTAGAGGGTGGATTGCAGATGAAGCTAGGAAAGAATGTGTTCTAGAGACATTTATCATAGTCTACCTAGGATGTGAGCCTTTTTTATATTTATTCACCCCTGCAACAATGTATTTATTTATTTGTACATATATACAAATATATATACATATATTTATGTGAAAACGTGTGATGTCCTTCTGTCCATATTGCCATGAAAAAAAATTTAAATATTTATAAATAAATATATTATATTAATATCATATTAAATATATATATGATTGTTTTTTATCTACTAGATCTGGGAGAGAAACCATTCCCACCAAGGCTTACACCAGTAGCATGGTGGCACAATGGCACCCTCTGTTGCCCTGCATGATTCTTTTGATGGCTGCTGCCACATGGATGTATTAACTCCTGAAAACATCTGTGCTTCACCTTCTCCAAATCTGACTCCTTCCTGCCCAACTTCTTTGTTTGTTTGGAGTTATCCTCCGTTATTTCCCTACATAACAAAATCCAGTTTGTTCTTTGAGCCTGTACTGGAGGGGATGGCGAAACTTGAGATTAATGAGCAGGAGGAAGATTTGAGAGTCTACATTGCCGCACTCACTGTGAGAATAGCAACCTTCTGCCCCCATATTTTTCCCCTCTAACACAGCTAATGACAGCTTCCCGCAACAGTGGCATTAAACACAGCTCAGTCCTGCAGAATAGCAATCATTTCTGGGAGATGCTGTGCGAGACGGCGCCCGGCGCTTCCTGGAAAGTGATTAGTCCTAATGAGATCGGGTTGTGCAACTCTCATGCCACTAATTAAATCACAACTTCTTCTTTTTTTCAGTTACACAAAAGCTTGATTCATGAATTAAAATACATAGTGAATCTGATTGTAACTCTGATCCTCTGTGTGTTCATAATTAAACAAGCAGTTCCTTTATGAATTGAAACAAAATTCTTTCTGGGGCATGGTAAGTTTTCACTCCTAATCATATTCATTTACATCCATGTGACTACACTTTAATTGCTCGTTAATGGGATGACACACAACCACCTTGTTCTTGCTGGACTTTCCTAATTATGACATTTTTGATCTTTAAGGACACCAAACTCTTCTCATATAGGCATTTTTTCAGTCCTTTAGCTTCCCACACTCTGTCACATTACTAAGAATAATAAAATTATCTTGCTCTAACATTATAATTAATGACTGATTTTATTGTGTTGGCATAAGAAAAATAAATATGTGTTTTCCATTACTGCTGATATGACTGCCTACTTTCCCCAGTGAAGTCTGAAAAAATGATCAAATGCTTTAATTACAACTGATCACCTATGAATGATCAGTCAGAAGTCATCAAATGTCGTCGTCATCATCATCAGATTTTAAATTTTAAAAACCCATGTTTTCTTTGATAGGAGTTTTTTTTGATAAAATCTTTTACACTGAAAATCTTCAAATCTTGATATAAAAGGGGAGGAAAAGAGAAATTCATAGAGAAAGCAAAAATGTGACATAAAAATCAGTTTGGATTTTGCATGTACACAGTAATTTTTCAGAATACATTCACTTCCTTTGACACAAAGATGTTATCGAGAAGTCAAACTGAGTTTTATCCCAGGCCTCATAAAAAAAAGCATGTTTGATAGTTGTGGGAAAGAAGGGGTCTCAAGATGGATCTATTGTTCTTGCAGAAAGATCTCATTTCAAAAGTTAAATTACTCGTAATGATTCCATGTTAATTTGTTATTTGAATCCCCTGCAGTCCCACGTTCCCCAGACAGAGCAGGATGATGGGAGATGGTAAGGATGTTAGTTAAGCTTTTTGGCTTAGAGTAGATCTCTGCTGAAACAAGTTCTGATTGCTGTTGAACTAGATATGTGTTATTTTCCTTCTAAATGAAACCTGCAGGTTTCAGAATTCAACAAAACCATTTCGTTTCTGATTTTTACTTCAATTTTTGTTAAAAAAACACCCAACAACACAATGGTAAAATGCCAAAGAAAAGTTTCTCAGAAACAAAACCAAGCCCAAAATAGCAGTATTTTAAAAACAGCACATTTCAACAGGATGGAAATTCTTTTCCCTTTTTATTTGCTTAAACTAAAGTGCTGACAAAATCAATACATTTTCTGAAGTGTTTCATTTTGACCAAATTTGCATGTACTGGTAGAATAATGGATCCGCTAAACTGATTATTAGTGGGTGAGGCTGCATGTTTTCTTTTTTGGTGTAAGGCCCCTACAAGTCTACTGAGACTGACTTAGTCTCTCCTGAATAGAGAAATTATTCTAATAAAGACAAAAACTCCAAACCAAAAAACACCCAGAACTGTTGTAACTCTCATCCAGAAAGATGAGAGGTGACTGGTAAAAACACAATACAGAGCCACATATTAATGGATAAAAAATGGATACAGACTACTTTAGGCAGTGTGTTTGGAATTCCAAAGCACCATATAAAGGATAGAGATGAAGGAAAAGGTGGATTGTCCAGAGACAAAGATGCATATGAAGAATAAGATTTCTGACTGATTGGAAGCTGGTGAAGGAAAGGCAAGAAGGGAACCCCAGTACTTACAGGCCTGTTTGTGTCGCTTCAGTGCCTGGTAAAGTTATGGAGATTATTCTGGAAGATATTGAAAAACACCAGAAGGGCTCCTGGGCAGGGAAAGCTGAACGTGAGGCAGCAGTGCCCTGGCAGCCAGGAGGGACATCCCTGTCCTGGGGACATCAGGCCCAGCATGGCCAGCCGGGCAAGGGAGGGATTGTCCCGCTCTGCTCGGGGCTGGGGCGGCCTCACCTCGAGTGCTGGGGGCAGCTTTGGGTGCACAAGGTAACAAAAACATTAAACTAGCAGAGAGTGGCCAAAGGAGGGCACGAGGATGGTGAAGGGCCTGGAGGGGAAGCCGTGTGAGGAGAGGCTGAGGGCGCTGGGTCTGTTCAGCCTGGAGGGGACAGAGGGGAGACCTCAGTGCAGTTACAAATTCCTCCTGAGGGGAACAGGAGGGACAGACACTGATCCCTGCTCTGTGGTGACAGTGACAGCACTGAGGGAATGGCCTGAAGCTGTGTCAGGGGAGGTTTGTGTTGGATATCAGGAGAAGGTTCTTCCCCCAGAGGGTGGCTGGGCACTGACCAGGCTCCCCAGGGCAGCGGTCACAGCACCAGCCTGGCAGAGCTCAGGGGTGTTTGGACAATGCTCTGGGGCACAGGGGGTGACTCTGGGGGATGGTGCTGTGCAGGGCCAGGGGCTGGGCTGGATGATCCTTGGGGTGCCTTTCAACTCAGGATATTCTGTGATTCTGAGCAACTCTGTGAAAACCCTAATACAATAGGCCAGGAAACCAAAGCAGGCCACAGAGTGCTGCCTGTCCTTAAATAAAGACAGATTCATGACAGGTGACTCCTGTTTTCCCTCTAGTTCACAAATATTTTGTTTAGCTACACAGATTCCCTGGAAGTGGGGGGCATGTTGTCAGGTCAGAGGACCTGCTGTTGGGTTATATCATTGTTATGAAAGTCATGCTGCTAAGGAGCTTTGAGTTGTACCTCATACTGAGAATAGTCTAAATAATCTGTGACTCAAAGTATCTCTCATCAGGGATCACTGTGAACACGAGCAACTTCAGCTGACCCAACAAGCTAAACACAAACATGTCAAGATCTCAATAGCACCAGAACATTTGTTTTCAATATCCTGAGTGTGAATTCAGGGCCAATGGGCAACATTTATTTGGTAATGGTTTTGTTTGCCAGATGTTTTTTAATCTAATTTTACTGCAGAGCACATTTGAGTATGTACTGGAATTAAAATGATGATAGGAAAGCACCCAGTAGCCAACTCCTGGCTTATTGCAGCAGCATAAACTGATTTCCAAGACAAAAGCCATTATTCCACATTTACATGGGTGTGAGATATGAACCCAGCCCATTCTCTTAAGGGAATTCTCTTGTAAACAAATAAATTAATTTGAAATCACGTTTTGAGAGTGGTAGGGCAAGAGAGAGCACAGGCTGCAAAGCTCTGCTCTCTCTTAGGCTGAAGGTTGTTCCTCCCAGAGGGAAAAAACAAAGTGCACCTCACTACCCACTGCCCCAGATGCTGAGGCCGACCATAATTGATCCTTCTGAAGCTGCCAGGAGCCCAGAGGGAACCACAGCCTGCAGGAGACACCCAAAACAAGGAACACAAACAGGTAAAACTGCAGGTGAGATGAGGCATGGAGATATTTTTCTTGGGATCCTGGCAAAGCTCCCCAACAATGCCCTGCCCCCCATCCCCCCCCATCTCCCCAGCCATAGCTACAATACACTGCAGGAATGTGTTCTTGGATGTAAACCATTTTCTCAACAAGTAACTTCACTTTTTAATTATAATTTCATTTTGGACAGCAGTAATTGTCAGGTGGACACATTAAATATGGAAGCTGAATAATGCTGGGACCAGAGAAAGGTTTCTGACTCTAAATGAGCTGCACTTACTAAGTTCTATGTCCACATCAAAGGTACTTTGAAAGGAAATAGAGCTGACACACTGTTACATTTCTATCAAAATATCACATGCAATTTTATAGATAATTGCTGCTGTAATGTATTCTGTGAAGAAAATAGATCAGGAATACTGAGACACAGCTCAAAATGATAATGTGTCTTTTCCCCCAGGTTGTGAATAGATTCAGAGCAGGAACAGGGCCAAGTTTAAGGAGAGCAAATATCTGCAGTGCAATATTTTATTCACAAGAAAATTCCTCAAGTTTCTTATAGATAATTCTGGCTGAGAAAACATTTCTTTAACTGCAAAGTTTTATTTGAGTGCATTTTGAAGCACTACTGAGTGTGAGCCCAGGAGGACAGACTGGGGTTATTTTTAGAATGCTAACTCCTAGAAAAAAACAAGAGCATTCCTTTTTGCAATACACTTTTTGTAAGTCTTTGTAGATTGTGGTTCTAGAGATTGTATATGGAATGATTTGTCCATGATAGAGAAGTCCTTAAGCCAAAATCTCAGATCCTTGGGCTTTGCATACAGCTCTCCCCTTTTCCTTTTTATTGGTCATAACCCTGGGAGAACAATTCCCCAGAGTGTGGAGGGAATTTGGGTCTGAATTTGAAATTAAAGTAAGGTTCATCCACTGAATACATACTCTTATTTACCGAAGGGAGCCAAGCTCAAACCACATCATGTTGAACTTTGGCCATATATTTTATAAGATACGACTTCAAATGCAAGAAGGCATGCCAGCTTAAGAAAATACCACTCTTTCCTCCTTTCAAACAGATTTTCTTTGCTTTTCTAGGGTTTGCCCTCTTCACTGCTCAAAGAGTAAGTATTCAGTTGATAAATGGGAGACCTCTTCCAGACAGAGTCCATCTCGGCTACACGCACACTATTAAAAAATGTAAATACAATTTATAAGGGAATCCAAAATTTTCTAGGAACGCTTAAACCTTACAGGAGTGTCAGATTGTTCAGACTGAGCAGGGTCTGTCCAGATGGCTTAGTTGGGATATGCCTGCTCACCTCACCAGAGGAAACCCAAACTAGAACTTAGAAGGGTTTATTAGCAAATCCCACACACACTGAGCTATCCTTATAAATACCTAAGGAATTAATTTATAGGTTAGCCCAGAGTACAAAAAGAGGAATGCATGGGTTTTTCCACAGATGGTTATGTGAAAAAATATTTCTCCACCAGTTGTTATTACTTTGAGATAATATAAATTACTCCTGACTTCTACAAATGGGTTCAGTGGCAGATGTAGTCAATCAAGAAGGGCCTTGCTCTGGATTTTAGCAGCACTTTAGGGCAACAAGCATAAATGCTTCACTAATATTTAAGATGGGATTCATTGATGTGGCCATGCTATTTCATACACATAATTTAAAAGCATCTTTTTAAAAATAGACACTCAATAAACTTTCTAGCTGCAGAGGATCCTGAATAACCTCTTAAAGAACACAAACATGAAAATTCCACCAGAACAAGCTCCTTCCTATTCATTCTTGATATTATTTCACATTGAAGCTTGTCAAATATTTAAATACGCCATGTGTAGTTTTTTGTTTGTTTGTTTGTTTGTTTTGTTTACTTCAAACAGTTATTTACTTCAAACAAAAGATAGCACTTGGTTCTGTAACTCCCTGTAAGCTCCATGAAGGTTGTACAATCAGATCTCTGATAAGTCCTATGGAAAGTTGTGGATGACAGAGAATCCACATTTGTAGTTCTCAGTTTGCTGCCCAAATGTGATTTATTATTATTATTATTATTATTATTATTATTATTATTAATGTCTGTAGAAACAGTAAACTTACATTTTTTACATTATTAAATGTGATTGTTGTATTTATATTAAAATAGATAATATTGCAAAAAGTGCAAGGAGGAAGGAACCTCTTTACCACATTGGGGGAATTGTAGCAGGTTGATGTTTTGGGAAAAGGGGGAGGAACTGCACCTTTCCTGAGAGCAAGAGCCCACCTCTATGGGCAGGCTGCCACAGACAGCTCAGTTGCCTTGGGTAGGAGAGGCAGGAAACTGGACTGCAACACCAGTGAATAGGAAGGTCTTAGCAGAGTCACAAACTAGACACTTGCCAAAAATATTGAGATTTTAATCCCCAGAATTACTGAACAATTTCTTCCTCAGTTTTCACAGCTGAGACTAATTTCTCATTTCTCAGGGGTCTGTGTCCCTGGCAAAGGAATGTGGACAAATGGATGACCAGAATTGCCCCCTGAAAGTAATGGAAACTGTCCTGGAATATTGGATTGGAACAGCTCTGTGATGGTCATGGTAAGATTTCACAGTTATACTCCAAACCTTTAGTCAAGTTCTGATAGCCACCATCAGCCCTTTGCGGTGAACCATGGGGTGAGAATTGTTTGCCCAAACATTTACTGTTTAGTGAACATTTCAAAGTCAGCATTTTGCTAGAGCTGTCCCATAAAGATTTTTTTGCCAAATCAGTGATATTATGATGCCCCCTGTCCTAAAGTCTCCTGCAGCTGGCAGAGTGGGCACTGGTGAGGGTGGCTCCTCAAGGTTAACCTGTGCAGACTCCTGCATTTTCTGACTTTTTTGCTTCTGCAAGGCAATGCTGCGTCTACATGAATGTCATTTTTGTCATTTAATACTGTTGCCAAGCCACATAATTGTTAAGAGACTACACAGTGCAATTTAGCACAATTAAGACAATTACACAGTTGAGCACCATGAACAGTCAGTAGCCAAAGTTTTTGCCCTAGTGTAAGGAAACCCAAAGGCTCCACGTATTGTTCCTGTGCACCATTGGGGTTTTGATTGCTGATGAGCATGAGGATGATCATGGGGCACCGTCAGACCTTTTCACCAGGGGGATGCTCTTGATTAAGGAAGAGGGGATCTGAGCCCATTCCCATCACCCCATATGTTACCATGTGGGAACTTGACCTCCGAGCGTGTTATGTGAGCCGCGCTCGAGATCTCACCAAGAGAAGACACTTAACACATTTCCTCTGCATTTCACATCCATCTGAAATGTATTTAGCTAACTTTTGAGGTACCTTGCATGTTAAACCTTGAACCACAATTGTAACCTCTCCAGTTTCCCTTATTCACACAGTATTTGATTTGGATGACATATTTTTATAATATTTATTTTTCAGCCCATTTTGAGACTCTCATGTTAATGCCACAAGAACTTCAGTCTGCTGTATAATATTTCAGACATGGAGGGGGGAAATAAAAGAAGAAATAAAGAAAAAGAAAAACCAGCCGTCTGCATCCACTTAAACTACATTACAATAAAGCTCAGTAAAGATCTGATCAGCAGTTTTTTAGCCTGCTCTGGTTTAATATGAAATAAATTAGTGGAAAACCGAAAGGCTGAAAGGAAATTTTTTTGCCACTGTTTAAAACAGGACATGAATCCTTTAACATAATATTTACACACACTATATTAAATACTTTCTGCAAAGGTAAAATTTAACACTGCCAGCTTCAGACAGACTGGGAATGAAATTTGTTTACACTTAATAAATCTGATTTTGTGAAGAAAAAGTTTTGTTCTTTTTCCCTTTTCTCCCTCCTGTGTATACACTAGCATTGACAGAAAATCCTTATTTCAAACTATGTAAATATACTCATTTAGAAACAGCTGAACACTAAAAGGAGAAGACACAATTTGTATTCTATTTGGTTGTGTTTTCATCTTGGCCTTCAGAGTTCCTGTGATCTGGTATCTCTGGTGGCCCACAAAGCTTTTGAGATTCTTGAAGCACCATGGCTTTCAGTGATCTCTATATCCCAGCATAGCTTTTTTTGTGATCATTGCTAGTAGATTTAGCATGAATTTTCTGGTCATATATTTTAATATTCGGGAAGAAAGGTGTCTGCCAAGAAATATCAAATTGCCAGATGTGACATTTTCACCAGAAAGCAGTGGCCAGTTTCCCCAGGGAAAATTTAATGGTCCAGGATTGAACTTCTATTCAAAACAAGAAGAAGATGGATTTTTCTAGGGAAGACTCCATAGTCCCCAGCCCAGCTCTTTCAGAACATCTCAGAAGACAAAATCTAAGTCTCCTGCCCTGTTGACCCAGAACAAGGACATGGCATTACAATCCCAGAGCCTGAAACCTTCAGCTTTATGTTGGGAGGGGGTGAGAGGTGGATACGATTTAGCCATGTGGAGAGGAGAACATTTTGAAAAATCAAGAGAGCTTTCATGAAATAGAAAAACAGTTTCCTACAGAGCTGCAATTAAAATCATGCCCAATCCCTTGAAAACACATACTGTTTATTAAGGAAGTTACTAAGATGTGCCATAGCTCCCAGGCAGAGGTGAGAAAGAAGTTTTAACTCACCATCTACTTCTTTCATGTGAGATTTATCATCTAGCCAGACAACTTGGATCATTAACACATCAAAGATCTTAAAACATCCCAGATGAAAAAAAGAAAAACTTCTTTAAGACCATGGTATTTCAAAGATCAGCCATGTATTTGTAGATTTTAAGATCATATGGAAACTTTGCAGTCACCTTCTCTGACATCTGCAGAGCATAGCCCAGAGGAGGCTGCCCAGCAATTCCTAAATTATTTCCAATAAATTGTGGTTGACTCAGGGCATCTTTCTTGGAAAGACATTCAGTCTGATTTAAAGACTATAAGCAACTGAGAATCCACCATATTCTTTGGCAAGCAGCTAGTTACAAATAGGGCAAAATCTCACCAACAGGAATGGGAGTTTTGTCTGGAATCATATTTAATCTGCAGATTAAATATTCACAAAATGTAGAATTATTAAATATTTACAGGAGAAGTAGGTTGTACTTTACTCCTTCCAGAAATCATGAGACTGTAATGATAAGTAAAGTAAGAAACTGGGGAAAGTATTAACAGGTTTGAAACAACTTTTTAAAGTCTGATTAAGGTGCACAAAATCCCTACAAGAGCATGAGAATGTTCATCCAAGACACATTCTTTATGGTTTTGAAGTCTAAAATCTTAGTGCTCAGAGACAGCATTTATTTAAAATACATGAGCAAAACCCAGGCATAAAAAGTCTGTTCCTCTAACTTTGCTCCCAGGACAGGTCTTCTGATGCCAGTAAGAGTCCTAGAAAAACATGAGCAACACTCCTTCCACTAGTCAGAAATTGTTTATATGACAGGACTTCCAATAGAAAGCTGATTTTATCTTGCCATGACCCCAGTTTGGGACAATTGCTTTGCTATACTGACAGGCAGAAGTCCTCAGTTAGCCCTATGAAAAGCAGACAGCCATAATGTAAATAGAGTTTTTCTGAAGTCAGAAAATTCATTCCAAGAAAACAATAAATGAGGGACCACATGCATTGTTTACTTATCTTTAGGAACACTGTTATTCCCCAAACAGGCTGACTGCTTCTCACTACTCTTGGTCAGCTCCTTTTGCAAATGCATCTCATCAGCTTCAGCTAATTCATCACTGTGGTTTGACAATAACCACTGACTCTCTTTCTAAAGATAATCTGTGTTTAAAGGCTCTGTTATACAATATGCTATAAGCCAAGAATATCTTGCAACATTTGGAAAGGTAGGGCAGTAATGTTCTGCCAGATTCCTCTCAGCATTTAAACATCATATTTTACATGCCAAAAGTTCCTTCAATTAATAGGGACTTGTGAGTTTTAAGATGGATAATTTATATCTGAAAACAATTAGGGAAGGCACTTATCTGTGCTTTGGGAGATGTTACCACAAAAAATGTCACTTAAAGAGAGAGAAATAAATGGACTGAAATTCAAGGATATATCCTGGCCCCTTGGGAAAAGTCAGTGATAGTTCAGAGCCAGTTTGCTTCAAAGATAATTCTGGAGAAAGAAAGATTTTTCAGAGACAACCCAGTAACAGATAAGTGAGTGAGTCCTTGTGGGATTGAAGAAGGAACAGAGAATAGTAGAGGCAGAAAAAGGGTTTTCAGATCAGTGAAAAAGAGCATCCTAGAAAAGGGAAAAGACATAAAGCTGAAAATCTGGGACAAAAATAAGTGGAAGTATATCTAAAATATTCACAGGAGAGAGGAGAGAGGTTAGAGAAGAAGTTTAGACCCTTAAGAACAGCATTAAGGATGCCACCAGAGCCATCAAGGAACTGGAGGCAAAACACCATCCTCCATATTTCTCTAGCTGAGCAAAATATGTCTGTTCAGATTGTACAGAAAACAAGGGTCAAGATTAGAGACATTCATCATGACAAGGACCTGTCAGGTAAGAGCACAAAACCCATCAGCTGTAGTGGCAAAGAGCCTGTTTGGGGCCACTGGGCAGGGATGTGCAGCAGCTGCCACGGCCCAGGTCATGCTGACCCATTGAGCACTCTCAGCAGACACCCCACCCACCTGGAGGGAAGTCACACCACAGCTTTTCTGCAAAATCAAGGATCTGCCAAGGATCAGCAGACATCTGTCCAAGCCCTCAGGTCAGCACAGAGATGCAAAGCTTTATATAATTCCTATTTCCATTAGAAAACAAACCATATATTAATTATTGCTATTCTTGCTAGCATATGAGAAAACACTATTGAGGGAGCACCCCTGGTTTCCTACCTTACAGAGACTCACATTTTCACTAAAGGAAAAGTGTTACTTTAAAATTCTAAGCTTCCTCAGTTGTACATTTAATGACACTTTTGTTCACCTGTTGCCTGGCTAAATTGTTTTAACTAATTCCTCTTTGATAACTGTATAATTATCCTGCAAATCCTGAACAGAGCAGACCTGCTCATTATGCAAGGGGGAAGACATGCAAGGACCAGTCCCCAAAATCTGATTTCCTCAAATATTTCTCTTCTAGATGAATGGACAAACAGATTTCCCACAAGCTCAATGAGGAAAGACTTGGAGGCTCAGAAAGAAGAGACCACCACTGAAGTCTGCAGTGTCTCCTCCAGTTCAAATAAAATGAAAAAAAAAAAAGGAGCCTACCTTTGCTTATAACCTAAAAAGTGTGCCTGTCACCATTCTGATTAATTAATTTAGTTTTGCAGTTTGGATTAATTACAGTGAAAGACCCAAATACACTTCATAGACACAAATATCTGTAGTTTAAGGACTATTGAATAATTAATTACTGCTATTTCAGTTTCTCCAAGTGGGAAAAATCAGGCATATTAAGCCTTGGGCACTATCAGCCACCCAATAGGTCTGTGTAAAGGCTTGTGATTAAGTCAAAATATCTCATTATTTAGCTGAAAGATTCAGCTCAAAGGCTACTATTGTTGGTATATGGATATTTCCAAACCTCTCTGAAGATGATGGGTTTGTAGCAACATTATATTCAAGACAAATGGGAGAGAAAGAAAAGCTCTTTTGTTTAACAACAGAAGTTACTGTTTGTGTAACTAATCTACATGTCTTATAGATCTGTCTTTGGTGGTTTGGCTGGGAACAGAATCAACACTTTAAAATTTTGCTAATGGCACGGCAGACCTGGATGTGTCTACAAAAGTGAGAGAAACAACCAGCAGCAGGCAGAAAACACCACAAAGAAGATATATAAAATAAAACAACCAAAAAGGGGTGGAATTACTTGAGAAGGAATGTGGCTTTGTGAACAAAGACAATGACTCCTACATCATTGCTGCAGGTCTCTGCAAAC
The DNA here is from genome assembly GCF_027477595.1 of Haemorhous mexicanus. NCBI lineage: Eukaryota > Metazoa > Chordata > Aves > Passeriformes > Fringillidae > Haemorhous > Haemorhous mexicanus. Next base: position 71,236,775 of record NC_082344.1, on the reverse strand, counting down.
ATTCTCCACAAGGCCACATGATTGCATTGAAGAAATGCAGGTCACCAATCTCTCCTTCCAGTGAAAACAATCTGGCACACCAGAAATATTGGCTATGAGGCAGGCAAATATCACCAGAGGAATCAAGTTTCCCAGAAGAGAAAAGATAAGCTGATATCTTCAATCAAACTGGAACAAACAATGGAGGTACTCACAAAGCTCAACAATGGCCAGAAAATAATTAAAACAAGATCTAAACAATTGCTGGAGCCCTCTGTAAAGAATCTGAGTCAAAATTCTGTGGCTTCCCAGAAAAGGCAGAAATTTGACCATGTCTTTGAGGGCAGAATGAAGTGTGTCTGAGCAGATTGAAAAAAACGTGCTAACATAAGTACAATTTTGATCCACACATGAAGAAAAAACTGCAGAAAACTTCACTAAGACAAAATAATTAATGTAAAATTGCATCCTTTTTTAACTACAGCCAATATTAGAAGTTTAGGACAGAAGAGTGAAAGAAAAACCCTGTAAGATGATTCTTCCACCTCTGCTGTGCTGCCATAGATTCTGGCACTCAGCTGTGGAGGGACTTTCAAGTTGACATAACACTGAGCAACAAGAGATGATGGATCACAAAGCTTCTCATTACAATTGGGAGACCTTTTCCCCTAGAATCTATTAATGCACTTCAGCTGACACATGGGCTCAAGGACCTGGAAATAAACAACAAAAAAATAAAAACCAGCTTTCTAAATAAGTGAAAGATGGACTCAGATTATCTAAAGGATTTTCACTCAGAGGGTACTGGTGGCTCTTCCTACTCCAGTGTGAAGATCTTCTATTTGTGAAGATCAAATGGGACAGAAGGCATGTGTCAGCTCTGGGTCAGGCTTTTCGGGAGGCACACATACCTCAGCCAACCTCACATCCCAAAAGACTGGTTGGGGCTTATGTCTGAACAGAATCACCCTGAGCATCCCACTTTGAAAGCTGCTGCAGACAGTGACTGTCTTTACCTGTAAATTCATCTGAATCTGTTTGAGGTAAAAATAGGTAAGGGGTTACAGCTAGATGATGGGGAACACAAGAGAAGACCTTGAGTAACAGGATGGATGGCCAAGGAATCTCAGTTTACACAGGCTTGGATTCAGACTAAGATACAAACACGGACCTAGGGATGCTTGCCCAAACTCAAACATGTCTCTTAAATCAGAAAAAAGGCCTAGGATACCTCAGGACATGGAATAAGTTGCTGTGGTGCTTCTGCTTTCCAGTCAACAGCCCCTTAGTGGGAGGAGAAAGCAGAGAGGCTGGAAGATGGTATCCATGAGCCCTTATGATCCATCCCTGGAATGTCTGCAGCAAAGGGACTCAAACTTGGCTCACAGCTCTTCTGAGCTAACAGGGAAACAATGAAACTCAGTTCTGCTCAGTTCTGGGTTTTTGTTTGGTTTTTTTTCTTAAGTGAGAGAGAGAAGGAGAGAAGAGAAGAACTGGCAAGTGCAGCAAATTTAGAGAATGGACCAGATAAAAGTTATTGTTATGAAATTTCTTTGTTTCATGGCCAAGACCATTATATATCTCCGGCTGGCCAGACGAAGCATCATGTGTCTTCAGCAGAAGCTTCTCTTCTACCCAGGGAGCTGGACAGAGGAAAACAAAATTTCAGGAAGGAGCTGGCTTGGAAAGGCATCAGAGTTCAACTCAGCCTGAAGGACAGACAGTCCACCTAAGGGACTCCTGTTCACTTTTAGGAACGTGGGATACCCTGTCTGTCGTATTGTGTTGGTCTTAAAAATACAAAATGCCCCAAACAAGGGGAAAATACACCAGAACAAGACCTGTAGTGAAATAAAGTGACAACTTTTAACCCTGGGGGAAGGAGCATGTTCCATCTGTGAGACCCGTGGATCAGGTTTGGATGGCTAAGGCTCCCAGCATTAGAATATTTTTTTTTGAAATCTAGATAACACCACAGAGCTTTCTAATGTCTTTGAGAAGAACTTGTATTTTCATTGCTGCTCTCTGATGGCCAAGCAAATGTGCTGTCAATAGGAAATTGAGAGCAAAGAAGTGTCAGGTTAAACAGGTATTTGCTAAGAAACCCAATGGGAAAGAAAAATCTCCTCTTACAGAAAGAAAATAAAGTTTCTATAGAAGATTCAGCTCTGCAAATGTTTTTCAACACAGTTTTCTGTGGAGTTGTTCACTTACAGAGGTTTTTGACTCTACATACAAATAATAGAGAAAATGTGATACAGACTTTGGCACTGCCTGGTAAAGTAACAAGTTCTCCTTGAGAAAGTTATTCCCAGAAAAAAATCAAATTCTGCTCCCAGTCCTTTCTGTTCATATGTTTATGCTGTCCTCTCACTGTAAGCACTAACATGTGTACGTGTGTAAAGAAACAGGCAAACACAGCTACACTAATATTGGAGATGGCCCCTGAGCCTTTTAAACTTTGAATTCTAAGTGCTTCATAGGGTTTATTAAATTCTGTGTATCTAGAATTTCCACACTTGCCTCTGTACCAGCAAGATGATCCTGTAATAGTAAGGTTCAATAGCAGTTCATCTGGTTACGTGCATCAGGCCTCCCAAAAAAGACTGGGAACAGTATATTCCATTCCTTGGAATAGAAAAAACCCAAAACAACACTCTAAAAAGACAGTAAAATATATCACAACACTTTCCAAAGTGCTGGGTAAACTCAGGTCCTTCATAAATTCTCATATGTGGTTCCTGAAAAGAAACACAGAAGTGTGGATCTTGAACAAGCCTTCTACATGGCAAAACTGAAAAAATGCTCATTTCTGCTGAAGAAGAAATTTTCAGTTTATAGAAGGTTTCTCACACATGCAAACAGTGAACTTTTAGAAGAGGTATTTTGCTTGGTGTGGGCAGAGTTAGGAGGAAGAACAGGCTGAATAAAGTTTGGAAGATATCTCTGAATGCTGTGGGGTCACCCAAAAAAGTGCCACAGCACTATTTCAGGTTTCTGCCACAAGAGCCAAGAGTATCATTTAAGAGTCTGAAACAGTTTTACTGGAAAGAAACTAGCTCCAGGAACCAAAATGAGCAGATTTTGGAGAAGCAAAGGAGAACCACCAGAGGCAGAATGACCCATTCCACATGTTGAAAAGATAATCAGGCAAGAAGAAAGCTTGAATGATATTTGGCCAGATCAGTGGAAGCTAGAATGACCTTGGGGGGGCAGGGGGTGTGTCTGAGTAAACTCTATTACAAATATTTAAATCTCTATCATCCCTAAATTACAGAAGGAACATGCTATAGTATGGACATGAGCAGCCAGGGCTAGTAAGAAAAAAAGCTTTTGGTCTCCAAAAGCTGCAGAGAGCATCAAAGAGGCAGTAGGTGAGGAAGCCCTTGCAGCACACCTGGAGAGATATCAAGGGCACGTTTTGGGATGGAAAAAGGCCTGGCAAGGGCTTGGAACCACAAGCCACTGACTTCTGTTTTGTTACTGCTGCATCCAGAGTAATTCTTTCTGCTAAAGAAATACTAGGTTGTCATCTGTTTTTCCTGAGGTAAATAACCTTCATGGCCCCCACTTGGGCAGCTGTGTAGAGCAGAATGCAGCAATGCTTATTGGAATTACACCCTCAGCTGAAGGCCACGTCTGTAGCTGCCGGCACACAGAGATAGTAAGGAGAAATTAATCTTTGTCCCCAGAGCAGTCTATAGTACTAACAGTTGCAGCAGATTTGTACCAAAAGTCCCAGAGGAGTTAAGCCCATACACAGAGGGTGAAGCAAACCCAAAATCCTGCTCTTAGCCCACTGCTGTGTTTGATTCTGCCTCTACCAAATATTCTCCCAAATCCACCCCACAAAGACCAAGCGGCTCACTGGTGAAAGTAAACACACTATTTGCAAAAGCTTTTACATTTCACACTTTGGATTGAGTGTAAAAACTCACTCCTGAGAAACTCATAAACAGATGCACATTTGGAACAACGAGCTCTGTACTCACGTTTCACTTCTTCATTAGACACTCACACTCAACTGCTCCATCTCAAACTGACGGAATCCAGCCTTTGTGGTGTGAAGAATTTGCAATGAAATGCAGTCTGGGCCCACAGACCATGGCTCCAAGCTGAAGACAATTTGATGGATGGTGCATTGACCACACAAATGGGTTCAAAAGAAATCAGTTTGGCATTTTGGATAATTTTGAAAGTATTTTTGATCAATGGTGTTTGGAAGTCTCAGGAACATTAATTCCATATCCAGTTTGCCAAAATGTCTACCTTAGATAGAATTTATAAGCATACATGTCAAGATATATTTAAAATCCTTTGAGACTTCCAAGTACACGAATAACACACGTATCATTACTACCTTTTTTTAACATAGCATCATATAAATCAAATGAAAGCGCCAGGCTTTCTCAACTAAGGAAAACCACTTCACTTAAAATAACAAAGGTAATACTTATTTATTAATGTACAATGTCCAAAATTCCTATTAAAATCTGTCAAGAACAGTTTAATGCAGCACACTTTCAGGAACCGAAATTAACACATACTTGCTCAGAGGTTAAATCCACCACTTTGCTGTATCCATATTTTTTATTTCAAAGGTTATGGAGTCCCTGGTTGCTCCTTTGAAAAAGTGCAAAAGTACCATGTTGAAAAATGGAAACAGCATCTGAAAGTACCCACTGTCTTTTATCAACTGTCTTGTGTCAAGGTACCATTAGGTGTTCTTCAACAATGCATTTGAGGAGGAAAATTTATCAGAAGCATTTCCTCACACTCTCTGGGATTGTGTCTGTGAATGAGGAGATTATGAAATAGCTCATTAGCCAGTTCTTGCTGTCTGATGGGGACTGTTCTCAGCAATGGCAAATGGAATTCCCCCTGCGTGGCAGATTATGGTAGTTGAGGACACAGGGAAGAAAAAGGTCAGCATTGCATTTCCATGCTTCCAGACAGTGGCAGACTCACATGGTCAAATGCTTGCATGAGCAATTTCATTTTAAGTCAGTTGTTCTGAGCATATATTGAAGCATGCAGAGACTCTAGAACAGACAAAGTTAAATTAAGTAAGGGCTGATTTTTTTTTTTTTCCCACAACCATCTTATAAATTTACAGGAGTAATTCTGTGATTGAGTCTTAGGGAGCAGAAGAAATCTTGACTGTTGCTCCTTAGATAACCATCCAAACAACACAATCATAACGTCAGAGTCTATAAGAAGAAGATAAAAGATTTTGTTACTTCCTTGGGTGATGATAATATCCTGAATGATAAGGAGCAGCATGTCATTCTGCAAACCCTGACCTAATTCAAAATAGTTTCCTTGAAGCTGGACAACTGCAGTTGGATCCTGGTGCAAGTCTTCATAACAATAACTGCATTTACCTTTCCTGTCAGGGACACTCATTCAACACTTCTGTAACATCCCCTGACCACCTTGGGCAGCAGGCAAAGATCAGTTTTGTTGAAGAGCACTGTTCATATGTGCTCATATGCAGGAGACATTTTCAGAGTAGGGACAGCACACCTCCTTCAGCTCTGCTCTGGGATGGCACCATATTGTCCCTAGTACATGATAGGAGCCTTCTCTTTTGATTTGGTACAAAAACCTTTGGTTTGGCCAAGGCTCTGTCTGCTGCTGGGACAAGTTCCAAATCTTCAGGCAAAATTAACCTTTCCCCAACTCTAGCTCCTTCCTTTACTTCTTACCATGGGGTTTCCTTATCTTCTCTTCCAAGTGCAAAATTCTGATATTTGGTTCTCTTCCTCAGGCTCTCTGTTTGCCCTCTCACCTCTGAAAAACCCACATTTCACCTTCTTCCTCTTGCTCATACTTTTGTACACCCCCCATGTTACTCAGTTCTCTTACTCTTCTCATTTTCCACATCACTCAAATCCTTGCTTAAGCATGAAAACCTCATTTCAGGCATTTGCACAGTTGTGGTAGATCAATTAAAAAAGACCAAGGACAGACCAGAATATCTGCCAGCAAAACAGACATAGATGTGAGCAAACCAGGAGCTCAGCAACCTCTCCACTTCTTGCATATGTAAAAAGCTGTCTTGAGCAGGAGATGCATTGAAGATATTCAAGTAAGGAAAATTATTGTTAATAATCACATTTCCCTATGAAAGCAGCAAAGGGCCTTTGTACAAAGCACAATCTGAATAATGTTATTTTGTTTTCTGAACTACTTCTGCACAGTTTTAATGTGAATCTTCCTTTAGCATTTCTTGCCATCTTCATTATCACAGTGAGTTTGCCAAAGTCAAAGACTCTAATTTAAGCGAGGCTCCTGGGATCTGTGGCATCTCAGAACCAGAGATCAAGCAGGAGAAAACACCATGAAAAAGACAATTCCACTCCCCAAAACCATTAGCCCATCAGGTGAGGCCTATTTACTTCTGACTTAAACTTTACATGAAGTCAGGGAACAGCCCAGGCTTTGAAAGACTGCCAAGGCAAAAGGGACAGTTCTGCATGTGCCACATTGTGCATGTCAAACAATGTTAACACTGAAAGGCTCATTGTTAGAGCCTCACTGAGGACGTTAGCAAGAGGAAGAAAAATTGGATATGGAAGGAGATTACATAATTATTTTGAGTTTGCAAAAGGAATTTGATTTGGCAAGTCTGAGCAGAAGAGATGTTGCTCTCTGAATTGGGGGTTACAACAAAAAATATTGTAATACACTGTAAGTCTGTAAAGACATTTTACAAGTGAGAACTGGCAACAAGCAGAGTGATTCCCCTCTATATGTTACATGGGGGAGTTTGAAATAATTAAAATTATGTACCTCTAGAACCTTATTTCATCTTAAAAGAAATATATTTCTTTTAACATGAAATAAGATTCTAGAGGTACATATATAAGAAATATAAGTTAACTCTATCTATAGCATGCACAGCTCCAAACCATTCTGTTTCTATAAATGTTTCTCCTCCTCTTTTGGTGTAATCAGAAACTATTTGTGGGGATTTTTTTCATTAACATTGCACAGAAAACGATAGTGGTAACTGCAAAGAGACAGCGTTTTACCTGAAAAGTTTTCCATTTCCCCCAAAGATTTAAGAGCTGTTGGGAAAAAGGATATGGGAAGGAAGGTGATGGTAAGAATTTTCCAGGTAAGTTTTCTACCAGGTCACCTTCCAGTGGGCTCAAGCACTGAGGAGTCTACAAGGGAAATCTCTGCCTGGAGCTGATCACTGTGAAACACTCCAGGGGTGCATGGCACTTCCAGCCTCCTCTGACTGGCTTTATGGTCATGTCATTGAAGGCACTTGAGGTTTTCAGACTGTGTACAATGCCTTGCCTCACAAACACATATTCCAGTTGATTTTTGGGGTAGTCATTTCCACAAAAGTTATATTCACACTTCCAGCAGAAGCAAGAAGGTTGGGCTAAGCCAGGATAATCTACAAGAAAAGAGTGGAGGATTTCTGGCTTCTCTGAAGAGAGAGAGTAATGCAAGTAAAGTGAGTATCATCACTGGTCTTGTGTCCCCTTAACATGTAGAAGAAGCTGGAATAAGATTCAAGGGCACTGTGTGGCTGGGGCAGAGGAGGACAGTAGCATTAGAGATGGCAAATCAGATGGCAAATTGATTTCTCTGCACTTACAGTGAGCCTGCACTGCTCTTATCCATCCCAAATCACACTTTGATCTATAAGAGTTTGGCTTGCTTTTCAATATTTTAGGAACATTGCTCTAAGATGTGAATCGTGGTTTTGTTTGTGAAGGAGCAGCAACTCAGATTGCTGCTGGGAATGGGCAAATCCTCAGGAAGCAGTTTCAGTAGAAACTAATCCTAAGAAAAGCTTATCTGAAAGTTCAGCATCAAACTCTGTACAGGAGTTAGAAAGAGCTGACAGCAAATTAAATATACTGGAAACTGAAGGGAAATGTGGGGGTGGAAGAAAAATGGAGATATTTTGCTGTTCCCTGACTGTTGCCCCTGAAAAATCATTCCATCCTGAATTTCTCCAATGCCATATCCTTTGTAAGGTTTCAAAACCAACATTTAAAATATATTTTTAAGGATAACCATGTCTGAAAGTTAAAGCCCTTTGGGGAAGAATAAAAGAGGGACTTCAAAGTAACAAAATGCTAAATCTGGCAACTTGTTTTTAATGGAAGTAAAAACCTGCACCATTTAATACTTTTAAGTGTAATAAGAAGAGAAATGTCACACGTAGAGTTCAATTTCTACCCATGGAATTGTGCCCCTGATTTAACAAATTCCAACTTAAATGCTTCCACCACAACTGAAAAATGTTTTACTGACCTCGAGCTCATTGTACAGCAGAGGTCCAACAGTATTGCTCGGACTGGGATCAAAGAAAATGATTTTTGATTTTCAAAGCAGCCAGCCCAAAGTGAGCTAAATCCAGCTGGCAAACGTTTTGCAGTTCAGCAAGTGTTGAACCCCTTTTTTGTGGAGTTTTGTTCAGGATGGGGTCTGACATGTTGCATCAAGAGTCTATTTTAGCTTCAGAGGAGTCCCTGCTCTCTCCCTTACTGAAGAATATTGCTGCACATGGTGCTGCAGTGACCTGAGCTGGCTTAGATCAGACTTCAGCCTTGCAGGAGGACCAGGCTGAGCACTGATACTCAGCTATATTCACCCTTTTGATGTTACAGCTTTCCTCTGGTCCTGAGCAACAACTCTCCACATGCAGACTGCATGAAATCATGTAATTAGTGTGATATTCCTAGATAAATTAAGAGCAATATCTATTATACCTGTATATTTTTTTAAAAATATATTTTTTTTCATTCTTGTCTTCTCACCAACTCAGCTTTTACATACTCAGGCACCTGGTTTTAATACTCTGGACATGAAACATAATTCTGGATGCTGACACCAAACTGATGCATGTTCTAAGATATTGCTCAGGATCTGTCTCATAAGGTAACACTGATATAATACATATTACCACTATGTGCCACGTTATTTTCAGCTCTTCACAGTGGGAAACTGCTGTCTTGGATAACAGAGTGTCTGCAAGTTATTACATTTTGACCATTGAACCTAATGGTTCTTAACAGGGATGTTATGATTAATGATCACAATGTCTTTTGGAGATGAAAGAGGCACCAAAATGTGATTTCTGATATGGCTGTTGAGCCAGCAGGGCAAACTGGTGAGAGCAGACTGAGCTGCAGTCAGGCATGAGGACTGATCAGCCCTGCCCAGCCTCTGGTTCTTCTTAGTGTGCAACTGCAGAAGAGTCCCAAGGACCAAACTAAGAGCCAGAACACTGACCTGAATGCTTCTGTTCTGGTTTAGCTGGCATCAGTGTCAGCTGAAATGCAGAGTTTGGGCAAGGGAAGCACAGGCTGCACTGACAAAATCACAGCTCAGAGCCCCTGCGAGGGTACCTGAGCAGAGCAGGCATTGTGACATGAGCTTGCATGGCAGACCAGGGGTATGAAAACTCAAACTTGGATAAGGGAAACCCTATTAATGAACTGTGGGGTGTCACTGATCAGTTCCAAGTAAAATCATTGGTGTCTTTGGATTTAGGACCCCAAAAGACTGACATGCAGAGCAGGAAGCAACCTAGGAGGTGTTTAATACACTCACATGTTTGAACTTCTGCCTCTCCCTGCTTGCTGAAGGTCTGGGTGATCTCTGCTGACTTAGGAATCAAAATTGTGTGCACAACTCCAGGTGAGCACCTGAACATGTCTAAGAAAAAGCCAGCACCCAGCCCATGAGTGCTTTATTGTACGAAATTTTGTTTTCTCACTAAACTTATTAACTCAAAGCATCATTTGTTTTCCTTTTGGCAGGAGCTATCAAGACACAGAATAGCCTGGCTGATAGGAAAAAAGAGATCATACTTTATCTTTTCTATTGAACCTGTGCTGCAATAAAGCCTGTCAGGCAAGAGTTACATGGCCAAAGGAGAGAATAAGGTCTGGAGACCAGGTCTTCCCCATCCCACGTGAGTACCCTGCTATAGGATATTGCACACCTTCCTCAGTCATTCTTTCAGACATATGCCAACCCACTAATGGCTTTGGTCAAACCATTCACTTGAGACATGACTTACTAGCTGCAGAACTCTTCAGACAGACTAAAGCCAAGACATCCAGACTGATTGAGTGAACCAACACAGCACTAACAACTCAACACACTTGGAAAACAAGCAAAATAGCAAAACAAGCCTGGCTTTCACCAAATTTCCTTTGTCCAGATGCCTTGGAGTCATGAAAAAAAAAGATCCACACACACACAGACCCTTTCCCCTCAAGAAACAGCTTATTGAGGCTTTAATGAGGAGAAAAGTCTCTCTAATTGAGGAGAGGAATAGAGAAAGGATCAGGCAAATTCCCATCTGGCATTTACAGACATATCCACTTTTTGCTGCTCATAACAATTAGCATATCTGTGCCAATGACAATTTGCAAGTCTCTGTCTGTGCTGACTTTGGATGTGTCTCAGCTGCAGGGAGGGGGAGCTCCACAGCATTTTGCCATACTGAGTTGCCTTGTTATCCATATTACCCTCATCCAGAAACCTGGGCAGACCAATCAGACATGTCTCTTTTTAGTGCATAATGAGGATGTGGTAATTGCAGACTAAGATGCAGAAGTTGGGAAAGGATCCCACTCTTTGGGTGTATCCATTCAGTTCCTGGGTTTTGGTGAAAAGCTTGGCAAAAACTATGAAACTACAACATAGCAACACTGCATACATGATGGATGTAGATTATGACACCTCTCAAGATGTTTCCCTCTCTCTTGCAGTGTCCCAGATAGCTTAGCCAAGCAGATGTTCACCATTAATTTGAGCCATGGAAAAATGCAAGTTTCACACTAAAAGAAAAATTATGGTACATGGAAGACATCTGAACTATTCTCTGTTTGCTTTGTCTTGCAAGCAATGAGGAATTTGTTTTTTCTGAGTCAGAGCTGGAACTGGAACAGAGACACCTCACGTTCTGGAAGGATCTCACTATCCAGAATCTCCAGGCACAAGGGAAGACAAGGCCTGTGTCCCTCCCTCAAAGAAATCTCCTGCTTTTCTGTAGAAAAGAATCACTTTTCTGTGAAACAGTCAGGGAAAGAAAGAAGAGATCTTCCTGATGATATTCCACACATTTTCTCATTCAAGCACATTGTTTTACCCAGTGATTGAAGGAGAAAAGACAGACCCAGCTGCCCTCAAGGTGCAACGGCTTCTGGCTCCATTGTCTTTCTGGGGATAATGCTTGTTCCATAATTATAACCCCCAATTCCCTCTCAGCCACAAAGCTTTCAATTTCTATAACACTTCAAGACTCATTTCTATCTAGAATGAAATACATTCCTTGAAGTTTTCTGGGAAAAGTGTTGGTGATAAAAATTCACTATTGTCCATTGTTGGCACTGCAGAAGGGCTGTTGGAACATGGCATGTAGCCATTCCCTCCCACCTTTCCTTCCCAGTGTCAGCACTATCACTGCTGACCCAAATAAATGCATTGTTCCCTGAGGCAGGGAGAATGAAGTTATTCTGAACTGATAAGGCTCCTCCCTGACTATTCACTGCTTGGACTCTGTTACCAGAAAGATGTTCCCCATCTGACTTGGCTGCTCCTCCTGGAATAGCCCCAGATCTTCTCTATACTCCAAGTAGTTTAACTTTTTTCCTTCTCCCTGCAGCAGATCCACCCATGGAGCACCAAAGAATCCCAGAACTATAGAACATCCCAAGCTGGAAGGGACAAGAGGATCATTGGGTCCAACTCCTGGCCCTGCACAGGAAAATCCCAAAAATCCCTCCATGTGCCTGAAAATATCATTGAAATACTCCTTGTACTCTCTCAGTTTGTGACCACTGCCCTGGGGAGCCTGGTCAGTGCCCAGCCACCCTCTGGAAAAGAACCTTTTCCTGATATCCAACCTAAACCTTCCCCTGACACCATCCCCTGGGTCCTATTGCTGTTCATGACAGTTTGCAACATGGTTCAAAGACAACACAGCTTCTGGAACTGCTGCCCTTTCCAGCTGCCACGTGAACGGCAATGGTTACTGCAGCTCCTCCTTCCACTCCCAGCCAAGCAAGCCAAGCACCACTGCTCAGGTGGTGTGGCAGGACCACGAAATTCTCTGGACACAGGTCCAAGCCATGCACAGCATCTTCCACTATCCTTTGTGCCACGTTTGCAGACTGTTTTCCCTATTTATTTACCTGACTGGAAGGGTATTCTCATTGCTCTGATGATCAGGAAAGGTCTTCAGCTTCTTTTGGACTGAACACAAGAGGTTGGTACCATCTCTCCACACATCTCAGGTACTCACTGCCCTCTCATCCTTTCCCTGGGGCCTGGGGCAGGCAGCTCTGGGGCACTGCCAGTGTCTGGCTCCATCCCTCCGTGCCAGCCCTGAGAACAGGACGCTGTGTGCAGCCTCAGGAAATGGCAGTTCTGCCGAAGGTCAGGGTTTGTGAAACAGACACCTTTTTTTTTTTTTTTCCTTCTTTTCCCTTTACTGGGGAGTTTTTTTACTCCCTTCTCCCTCCTCACCCCACACTTTCCCTGGGCTGGTTCCAAGAACAACCCTGGTGCCATTCTCTCCCACCGAAGGCACAAAGAGCTTCTTTTACAGACCCACTGGCTGTTCAGGATACAAAGAAGTTAAACTAACAATGTGGCAATGCAACAGCCCATTACAGGCAGGTCTGGATGAGTCACAGAAGAGTAGGAAGGGATTTAAGGGGCCACCTTCCCCTCTCTCCCAAGGCAGCCCATGTATTTTCTCCTACTACATTTTCCAGTGACCTGCTATTTCTGTTCCTCTGGAGTACAGGAAGGTCTTGGTTTCTCCTCAGGAATGGTATTTATTGCCAGGATTTATCACTCCTCAGAACAAGTTTGTCCAGTCTTTATGCTTATTTAGAGAATACACCACATTTAACTGTGGAGTTCAACCCCAGAACAAAATACCATCTAAAAACAGCATTTTAAGTGCACATTTAATCTTGGAAAGAGGCTAATATTCTTCTCTGAAAGTGTTTCTAAGATCTGGGTTGCCTAATGGCTAAGCTCTGGGCAGATTATGATGGAGCAAATTCGACATATATGATGACTGGCAACATTTTCAGGTACTTGCTGCAGTTTGCAGAGACTTACAATGCAATCTTGAAGATTCAGAAGGAAAACTGGAATTATTGCATTCAACTGCTTTGACAAAAACATAAAAACTAACCCAAAAAACAACAAAGCAAATGCTAGTTCCACATTTGGGTTTGTACTCAGCCATGGTTAGATGTAGAATCATCTCAGCTTTACCACCAGAGATTTCTATGCTTTCAGACAGCCATATCAGAGACATCAACCTGGTTATCCTCACCTGGTTATCCTGGTTATCCACCTGCTTATCCTCATCTTGCACAAAATAAGAGGGAATTTATCCATTCATCTCTGGACACAGGTCCAAGCCATGCACAAGATCTTCCACTATCCCTTGTGCCTCGTTTGCAGACTGTTTTACCTATTTTACCCTGATTGGAAAGTTATTATCTTGCTCTGATGATCAGGAAAGGTCTTCAGCTTCTTTTGGACTGAACACAAGAGGTTGGTACCATCTCTCCACACGTCTCAGGTACACACATCATTTGCAGCACTACAACACTGCCTTGTGCCTCACTGAATAAGCAGCCCCAGGAGTGTGGTAGGACAGTCCCCCAGGACATGGTGGGACCAGGAGCATGGTCCCCCTTGCTGTGAGAGCTCACAGTTTTGGGAGGAACCCCTTGCTGGGCACGGAGGCTGCAGAAGTGCCTGATGGTGATACTCTCGCTCTCCTCCAACATGTGCACAAAGCCCAGGGAGTTCTGCTTTTTATGGGAAGGTGAAGCACTTCCAAGAGTAATAAAACAACCTGAAAGAACACACAGCACACATAAAAATGCCAAATTCAGTTTGTCTTCTGCACCTCAAAATACAGAGACCACTGGGGACCTACCTGGGGTTTTCTCTGCTGTGGCACAACATGGTCTCACCTGGAGGCCAGCTGAGAATGTTCTTGCTAACAGACAAATAACATTCCTCAAAAGAGTCCATTAAATTCAAGCCTGCTACCGTGATCCAAGCAGGTTTGCAGCCTGCAGCTGCAAAGCATCTGCCTGTGGCTGTCCCTGTATTCCTCATTGCTCACACAGAGCCTGATGCTCTCCAGGACAAGTCAGACCCTGTTACCTTCAGCACGTCACCCTGCCAGGCACCAGCTCAGTAAAAGGGCACCTCTGTTATGTCCCTGTGCCAGCACCATTAACCAAATATCACCCCCATTATTCCCAGTGAGGTCAGAATAATTTTTACATCAAGGTCTGCAAACAAAGGAAGCCCATCTTCTACAGGGTAAATATTAACAACCCTTGGACTATTTGCAACTTAATTAGATGCTTTTATGGAATATTTCCCCTGCATGTGTAAAACCTGGATGCTATTTCTGTTGGGTACAAATCTGTGGGTGTATTAACTACTGTTAGATAAAATAAAACAAAGAAAAAAAAAACCTCAACCCAAAATAACTTGTTCTTTAATATTTTATTTCAAGGACATTATTTCAGTGCTGAGTAGATTAAACTGTCTGACTGAGTTTAGTTCAACCTCCTCTAAAGTTTCATAACACTAGATGGAGATCATTGTTGACTGATAGCACTAAAATTACTAGTAAGGGGTTTTTTTTTGTCTTTTAGGGATGGAACTTGTAAAAAGTTTGAATCTCTAATTCTTTTATTTTTTTTTCCTTAACTAAAACCATTATTATGAAGTTCTCTTCAATTTGTCCTGGAACAGCTTCAGTCATGGCTCAATTCAAGTGGAAACTGAACTGAAAAATGCATTGGTTCCTCTCTCTGGGCTTTGCTAAGTAATTTTGTAATAAAGCAGAATGGAAACAGAAGCACCAAACTTCCACTTTGTGAAGCAGTTTCGAAATTCCAGACATGCTTCTGCCCAAATCACAGCAAACCCTCAAATATTGCAAGATTTTACATGAGTGAAAAATTAACTCAAAAATTACCTTTCTTTTTGATCAAAATATTTTTTAGAAAACTTCATTTAATTTCAACTTTTAAAGGCTACCTGTACACAAAGTATGAAAATTAGAAATCTGAAGATGGTTCCAAATAAAAGGAAATGGGATCAAGTTCTAAATGTACAAATGGAAAGTTTTATTTATTTTGTGATAATTTAATGATTTTTTTTTCTGATAGGCAAATAATTTACCACCCTTCATGAAAAGTACTAATTTTTGCATCTTTTTCAACCAAATTTCTCCAACCAATCCTTTTCTAATAAAGGGAACATTAATTACAGGCATGTGGAAAGCGTTTTCTATTAAAAATGCTTTTTATTGATGGTGAGGATATGTGTGACATCACAGGGCAAAAATAATTAAGAGCACAGCTGAAAACCTGTTTCCATTAGGGACAGCATTAGATATGGCACTTGGCTCACTTCAAACAGAGAACTTCACAAAGCTAATGGGACTAACAGGACCCTCTTCCACCACCAAACGAGGCAGCACGTGTCAACTGAGTTTATTGAGTTGCAGCATAAGAGCCCAGTCTCAGAAGATCTGATCTGTGCTCCTGCCTTGGCCATAAATGTGACAGGTGGCTTTTTGTACCTGTGGGTGTTACAGAGACAAACAGCATCAAATGAAGATCAAAAGCAAGAGCAATAACCAAGATTTGGAATTCCTAAGTGTTCCTAAGAGGTCTGAGCACACCTACACAATGCAAGTAGCTCTCCAGACAGAACAGACTCCAGGATCCACATACAAGGCCTATTAACACCCTGAATAGTGTTGGGTTAGCTAAAGCTGCTTGCTGACTTGTTAATCAGAAGTGAGTATTATCCAGGAAATAATGGCTCCAAATAATGATCTTGTTCTGAGTCTCAGTCAGTCCAGAAGTTTTTCTTTTCTTTTTTTTTTTTTTTTTTTTTTTTTTTTTACACTAAGCTCCTGATTTTAACTTGCAATAAAAATGTCTGTAAACTTCCAGTGGGTTTAGTAAGCTCAGACTGATACAACAAAAGCAGGGGAAGTGAAATCCTGGCATGATCTGTATGAGACTCTTTTTAGCATACGTTTTCCATACACAGGCTTATATTACAGAACAGCTAATCAATGGAAACATTGTGCTGACATCTGTGTGTAAAATCAAGACCTTGATGTTGACACCTTTCAAATATTTATAGTAGTTATTGTACCAACACCTTCGTGATCTTTCAGCCAAGTTATACACACGTGCCCACATTTTCAAAGAGTCTCTCAAGCTGTGTATTTTTTGCTGTGGGCTGCAGTGCATATCAAATTTGTAATAAGAATATATTTGTGCAACTTTCCACCCCAAACTCAGGATCACTGCACATGAATAACACCGATGTGCACAGTGTTTGAATGCCAACATCAAAAGCTCAGGTCCTAATTCCACAAAGTATTTCAAATTAAAATGAATCCTTTTAAGGACTTGTGAGGCTTTAAGGCAATTTAACTGGGTGCTTTCCCTCCTCCACACCACGTCAGAGCAAATGCAGGCTGAGTCTAGATCACAAGGCAACACCTCCAAGCTACCCCTGCTCCAGGACATCTCTCCACAGTGCTCACATGACTTGTCCCAGCCATTTCTCAGGGTCATACCAGCACAGCTGTGCAAGGCACAGTCAGTGCTAACTCTGTGTGGATCCATACAAACCTTCTCCTCTCCTGGAGCTCCACAGTGTACAATACTGCACCATGGACACCCTGTGATTTGGGACCCAGCAAATGCTAAATATCATCTTAAGAGGAGGCACTGGATGGGGTCCACCTCCATCCCTCACACTGGGTGAGCTGCCCATCTCCAGTGGTGGGGTGGGATGAGAGGAGGGGAGGAGAATGACAGACCTTACCCAACAAACCTGACCAACACTTTCACACATTCACAAGTGGAGCCTGCAGGGAGACAAGGCTAGAAGCCCACGAGGCCCACAGTGCAGGCACCCAGCTCTGATTGGTGTTTGCACCCCAGATTGGTCACAGCCTTTTGCCATCACCTGGGACAAACCATTCTCAGTGCCTCAGTTCTCACCCATAAAACACACCTGGGTGTGTTAACACTCCTCTCCAAACAGCTTGTCTTACCTTTTAATTTGAAAATCCAGCTTAGCAGCTGCACATTTTGGTGTCTTCCTGGTGTGCTTGTGGTACAAGCAATGTGTTCTTCTACAGCCAAGAAGCTTCTGTTGATCTCAGACTTGAACATGGAAAAGGAGCTATTACAGTTCCCTTGAGAAGATCTCATTTGTCATTTAAAAGTCTGCTTCATATTATTTAATTTTTTTTTCCAGCAGAGGGGAAAGTGAATAAGGATCTAGTTTTCAGGGTTCTTTGTTTGTTTGACATTGTGAAGTCTAGAAACATCCCAGGCAGACACATGGAAAACTGCTTGTGTGACACTGGTCCAACACTTTTCTAAGTACTATAAATATTTAAATAAAATAGGCACTTGCAAAGTTCAGACATTTACATGGATGTTTTCCCTCTGAGCTATAGTTACTCCCTATTCACTTGTAGAAATTGGATGAGTATGGTATTCATTGCGCAGGCAATTTCTCTGGTTAGATCTCACAGCCAAAATAACAGTCTTATTTAGGAGCTGCATTGGTGTTTTACCAGACTAATAAAAGGCAGCCCTGTGTCCCATCTCCAAATATTGGCACTCAAGCTGTTTGGTTGGATGCAGTTGCCTTGTATACGTGTATACTTACAAAGATTTTCTGTTTCTGTTGCAGACAGAAAGAAACTACTGTTCTTCTGCTGAACAAACAGGTCATTATGGATTTCTCTCTTCCATTGCCTCAGCCACTGCAGAAGTCCTCTAGGTCAAGAATTAAGTCATGTTCCTTGGGTGTGGGGGCTGCTCTTGAGAAAGAGGTGACAAATGAAACGTAGCACCTTTGCCCCATGTTGAAGTTAATCCATAAATGCAGGAAGGAGTGGGATACATGTGTAAGTTTTGTATTCAGAAAAGTTCTCTTGAGATTTGTTTGGTCTCCATATTGAAATGTTGGATTCCATTGCAGTAATGAGAGACATATGCAGCTCCTCCCAAAAGGGAAAGGACCTAGACCTGTCCTGGGTTTGACCACCACATTGGAGTCACCCTCATGACTTGAAAGTGTTGGATCTCTGCAGAGGCAGTAAGTCTGAAGTTTATTTTTCATTTGTGAGCTTTGAGAGCAGAACATCGTTGCATCAGTGTGTCCACATGACACAGACACTTGCTCTCCTGTCCCACAGTGATGTCTTTGCTCACTGCAGGTCTTCCAGCAGGCACTGGCTTCAGTCACTTCACAGGAATGGCAGGAGGTGGAGAAAACAGTCATTTTGCATGGGAAATTTTCACAAGGGTTAATTGTCCTTCTGTAAAAATATGTCTGGCTTCAACTGGGCCATGTCTTTTTCCATAAGTGTGGAAGTATGATTGGTCTCAGTATTTTTCTGTGTGAAAGAACATAGAGACTGAAATTACTTCATCTCTTGACCTTTGTTTTCAGACTTCTTCTGATAACCTAAGAACTTGCTTCATAAATCTCTCATTACAAATTATTTTCTTTGGCTGTGAAAAACATTTTGCTGCAATAAAACCTTTTCTATTTTTTCCCCTTGACCTCTCTCCCATCTCCTAATATCTCTACTAAAACATGGATAGTATAGACACAGCATTCCAGGGTCTGTCTAATTAAAGCATTTAATGGAGGTAAAGTCACATCTCCCACTCAGTCTTGCTGCTCCTGTTTGCCAAGGAGAATCACATCTCTTATAGCTCTGTATAGAAAAAATCACTTTCACCTTGACATGCCCTCAGTAGGGATAAGATTTTACACATGCTGAAATGTCCCTGTGTGCAATATTATAGAGCCACCATACTCTGAGAAATCATTAGAAGAAGTATATTTAATCACTTCTAGCTGCAGTTAAATCATCAATGATGTCCCAGTGACACTGTGAGTAAATGCTTTGTCAGTATTGCCATTTTATTTGTCTGTGGTTTGGAATGTTTTGGATTACATCAAGTAGAAAAATGCAGCTTTTTCTTTCTTTCTTTTTTTTTTTTTTTAACCAGACAGGATGTAAATGGCTTTGCAATTTTCAGTAATGTTCTAACCCGAATTGTCAGAAACAGTGTAATGTTCCCACACATGGGGTTAGCTCACTGCCATGAGGACAGTTTTATGGCCTTCTCTATTTCTTTGAAATGCAATGCAAAAATGTGAGGATTTTACTTCTCTTATTTAAATGTTGCTTAATCAGCAGTCTGACTCCTCTTTCTGTGGCCTTCTCCTGGGAATTGCAGAGGACTCCAGCAGGCAGGTGCCCAGCTCTTCAGAAAAACATTACCATGTAAAATATTTCACAGTGGCTCATTTTCTCCCAACTGTTTGTCAGCCATCCGAATAAAACATTGATTACACCACAAGCTGCCAAAACATCATTTAAGCAAATTGCTTGGGGGGAAGAAAGAGTGAAAAGATGCAAGTCATAAAACATCAAAACTTTTGTGGGAAAAGAATGTGACAAAAGTATTGCTTTCCTTATTTCTTTAAAAATGAACAGTGCCTGATGCCTTTTTATCCCGTGCTACAAAATTTAGGTGGGAAAAAAAAAAATCTTCTAAGATTAAAGAGAAAAAAAAATCTTCTAAGATTAAATGTACAATAGGCACGAAGATGTTCCTTTTGTCTTCATGTCCCTAACACATATTGTATCTTAGCTTCCTATTTTTCTACATATGCATGTACAGAAACACAATGATTGTGCAAAATGTAATACCAAATCTTGGGCATATGTTTTCAATACCACACTCACAAAAATTCAGAGCACAGATGCACACACAAGTCTTGATGGTTGGAGAGCTGTGAAAATGTGCCTTGCAGAGAAATGTCAGACACTCACTCTTCTGAAGTCCTCAAAAAGATCAAGGTGGTGGGGGGGGGGGGGGATGTGATTTCAGTGTCAAAAAGACTACACTTTTTCTTCAAAGACAGTATATATCAGGTATCAAAAGACTTTTTAACAGAGTACAAAATGACTTAAAGACATCCAACAAGAAATACATCACAATTATTGAACAGAGTGGGTGAGTCTGAGGAAAAGAATTGCAAAAGTTAGTAATGGGTTCCCAGCTCCTGAAGAGGCCCCCAGATGTTGCAATCTTCATGGAAACAAGGCACTTGGATGTGTGTAGAAGTTACTCAGTCTAATATGATGGCTCTGTCATGACAGAGGACAGAGGAGAAACAAATCTGGATCCTTTTCCCTTTAAAATACATAACTGCAAGGCTGATCAATCTCTGTTCTCCACCCTCCTTCCCCAAAATATCCTGGGAAATTGGCAATGCTGATTTACCAAACTCTACACTGCTGTTTATTATTACTGATTTTTTATTATGATAGTGCCTAAAATAACCTTTACACAACCAAATTGCTCCTGTCTGTGGGCCCCTGTGTTCACATCCAGGAGAAAAGCCTTCTTCCAATGTGTTACTTGTCACTGGACCTCATGGGATGCCACAGAGAATCTGAGTGTCCCACAAGCAAATTCCAAGCAGAAATAAGTGTTCGGGACAGCAGGCAAATAAAATGAGTGATATGATCATCACACACACTGCTAATGGAAGAATTTGCATCCCACCCTCATTTTACCCTAAGGACTATTTTCTGTATTTAATGTGAACCTGTCCCCCTGTTATATGTAGAATAGGGGAGCTCCAAAGCCTCAATAACTGATTGTCCTTAGCATCCTCACCTTAAAAATATCCATTGTGACCAAATATGTGCAGACAGCAAAGGCCTCAGTCTCCACTGAATGCTGCAGCTACTGAAACCAGCTGAAGGTTTTCAGGGAAGGGAGCTAAAGGGCTGCTGGAAATCCCATTCTTCATATCTGCCACAAACCAGACCCTAATCAGAGCATACCCTCCAATAACTCATCTCAGCTACCGAGCTCAGGATCACAAGAGACTGAACAAGCCTGTTAGACTGAACTGTTAACATTTGCCAGAGTTTGGCTTTGGGGGTGCTCATATACTCCTACTGCAGGCCTTCTTCTCTGGTTTTCATTTACAGCCTTTTCCCTCCTTCAAATCTGTTACATTTTATTGCCTCTATTTCAAGATTTTAGCAATTTAGATATTCTGAGCCATATTTTTAGCATATTAACTGACTTCATGAAATAGGTACATATTTTTAACTATGTTTAATAGGAATGAAATGCTGTAATTTTTTATTCTGTTATGAGAATACAACCTGCAAAAGTCTGGTTTTCTAAGGAATGTATTGTTGCTAAGATGGTTTTCCTACACAGCGAAATAGAGGTGAAACTACATATGGGTCATTAAAACATCAAACAAAAAAAAAATACAAGTCATCTTTTGCAGAGACAAAGCAATATATAATTTCATCTTGTGGCCAATGTTGACTTTTTTTAAAGGAAATTTACTTGCCTCCTGCAAAGTATGAAATTTCTGTCATCTGTTCCTTTTATGTTACCTTTCAGTTATTCACAATGGCCTCATCTCTGTTGCTTTTGCTGCTATTGCTCCAGGGTGCACAAGGTTTTTGTGCTGAATTTATGGGTTTGTGGAGAGCATCAGCACTGGTGATCACAGACAGGCTCAGGCTGGTGGGACCAAGGTTCTGGAAGCAGCATTGCTGATGCTCCCAGCAGGGAAATGTTTCAGAGCAAAAGCCTCTGGGCAAAACTGAGAGCAGAGGGATCCAACCAGGTGCTTGTGATGGCTCTTTCTAGTTGTAGCTTCAACAAAGCTCAGGAAGTCATGACAAATTACAAACATTGCTCTGAGGGAGAAATTATGGGATTTTTGCACTGCCAACTCTGTTTCCAACCGTCTTAGGTACCTCCTTGGTTTGGTTGTGCTTGAAAAGAAAGGTGCTTAAATCCACTGCACAACTTCTTATACCTGAGGTCACTTAATGGAGAAATCCAGTGTGTGAAAGCACAGTCTGCCAGAGGAAGAAAGCTACTTATATTCAGGTGCAGGGCAGAGCAGGGGAGAAAAGAATGTTTGTGTTTTGTTGAGAAGAGTTGAGTTCATCCCACTCTGTGGTTTTGCTCTGAGCTGCCCACACTCTTTACACAGCCAACACAGAGACAGACACTTCCAAAAGAGGATTTCCCTACAAAAAACATCTAAGTCCCACCTGGAGGCATCTTTCTCTGCACTGTGCACAGAGGATGCTCTGGTAGCTCAAATCTGTGAAGAGCAACCCAGGTCACCCAGACAGCACGGTGATGTTCCTCATCACACCCAGGGCAGAGCTCTGAGCTCAGAGCTTCTCTGAGCATTGTGCTTTGAATTCCAGTCCTCTCTGAGCTCTTATAGACTGGTCTATAAAATGGAAGGGTCACACACCACACCAAATGAACTCCCAGAAAACAATTACCTTTGGAAAATTGATACATTCCCACAGGTTTCTCAGGGTGAGAGCTACTAAAGATGACATTGGAGAACTGAAAGCAAGATGAGAGGGCACCTGTGAAACCCCATTAGCAGCTCCCTCATGAGCTCCTGTTTTGCTGTCTGAACCCCTGGCAGGGAGATTTTCTAATGATATGAATCACAACGACACAACAAATGAATTAAATCAGCAAAGTCCTGTTTCGTTTGCAAGGCTCAGTTTTCATTATTTCCCATTGCAAAGGAAGTGCAGGACTAAAACATCTGGTCCTGTCAATGGGCTCTCAGCCAAAGCTTCAACGTCTGCCACTGAGCTGAAACAACAGCAGCCTAATCTCAGTATTGTCTTTAGCCTTCTCAAAAACTTCTCCTCCCCAGTGAGGAAGCAGAAAGAAATCTTCCCTCGGTGTTTTATTTCAGGCATAGCATGTTCAGCTGCAACCAACAGCTGATACTTTCCTTCCACAATCCTCCCACTGCCTAAAGGCAATGAATGTTCAGACCAGGGAGTTCATCAGGGATAAGCAATTAATTTTTTCTCAAAAGATATTTTTTACCAAGGTCAGTTTTGCAGGAAATGGTACCTTATTTCTGAACTGCTGGGAAATGATTCCAGGGAATGTGGGAGAGCAGCAAGAAGTCCCAGTAGAAATGAAGGAATTTTATGTCTGAGATCCTGATAAGATTCAGAGGAAAATATATTTCAGACTGGATTCTCACACCCCTGTTTCTGCAAAGTGCCTGAATGCAGATAGCCTTATAAATACATTAAATTTTACACTTTTAAAAATGTCTGCCATGTCACTAGTGTGAATCATAATTGATTTTAGCACATCAAAGGCCAAAAGTCTGTTATAAAGTAAAGAGTTGAACATGTTGGGTTGTTTGCTGAAAAATATATGCTTAGGCCATTTTGTTAGCAAAAAATATTAAAAAAATGCTCTAAAGTTTCACAGGTTTTATCTAAGAAACTATTGTCTGTTTCAGGAGAGGAGAAAAACTCTTGCAACAAGCAGATCACAATAAGACATCAAAAAAACCTAATTCTGTAAATAGATCAGCAAGAAGAGTTAAGAAGAATCTCCATCCTTTATTGGATGGGGTGGGAGTGAGAGTGAAACAGGATGAAGAAAAGGGTGAGGTATTTAATGCCTTCTTTGCCACAGTCTTTACCAGCTGTTCTCTGGGTGCTCAGCCCCTTGAGGTGGAAGATGGGTGGGGAGCAGAATGAAGCCCCCATAATCCAGGGGGAAATGATCAGATATCTGCTCCATCACTTAGACCCACCCAGGTCTGTGGGGCTGGATGGGATCCACCCAAGAGGACTGAGAGAATCATGGATGGGCTCACTGAGCCACTCTGGCATTTACCAGCAGCCCTGGTTCCCTGGGGAGGTCCCAGGTGACTGGAGGTCACCAAATGTGACCTCAGCTACCAGAAGGGCCTGGAGGAGGATCTGGGAACTACAGGCCTGTCAGTGTGACCTCAGTGTGCCAGGAGAGGTCATGGGGCAGATCTTCTGGATGTGATCCCACAGCATGTGCAGGACAACCAGGGCATCACGCCCAGCCAGCATGGGTCAGTGACAGGCAAGGCCCACTAATATAACCTGATACTTTCTGATTTATTTCCTCCTACTTTGAAATAACTGTGTTTCTAGAGGATAGATTGTTTAAAATATTGCTTGCACATTGAGAAAGATGGCTACAACTATTGTCCTGCAAAGAAGAAAAAATGAACTGATGTGGTTGGTCCCCAGCTCTGCCTGTGGCTTTGCCAGCAGGGTCTGTAGGGAATGCTCAGGATCTCTAGGAAAAATCACATTGGTGCTTTCTTGGGTATTTGGGTTTTAAATCTCTGTGAGTGATCTTGCAGAGAGGACAAGGTGATGGAAAGCAACCACTCATAAAAACCAGCCAGCTCCCCCAGAATCACACTAATACCCAGGAAAGTGCTGCTTAAGCTCCAGTAGCAATCACTTTTCCATGTCATCCAAACACTGCAGCACTGAAGAGAATTTGCTTTCTGTCTGAAACTGACATCACAGCTTCCTTTAAACAGCCATTACTGCTCCAGATGTTGGCAAGTATTCCCTAAGTCAAACATGCCCCAGCAGATGTGGTATCTCACCCTTTTGGGGCTCACAGGCAACACATCTTTGGGTGAGCTTTCAGCAGACACTTTATGTTTTGTCCCTCCTTTCCTCTTACCCCTCAGCAGGCAAGAAACTGAGCAGCACCACAGACTGAATTTAGCTCATCCAGAAGTTATTCCAACTCATTCTAATTTTATCCCTTCCCTTCCCTTCCCTTCCCTTCCCTTCCCTTCCCTTCCCTTCCCTTCCCTTCCCTTCCCTTCCCTTCCCTTCCCTTCCCTTCCCTTCCCTTCCCTTCCCTTCCCTTCCCTTCCCTTCCCTTCCCTTCCCTTCCCTTCCCTTCCCTTCCCTTCCCTTCCCTTCCCTTCCCTTCCCTTCCCTTCCCTTCCCTTCCCTTCCCTTCCCTTCCCTTCCCTTCCCTTCCCTTCCCTTCCCTTCCCTTCCCTTCCCTTCCCTTCCCTTCCCTTCCTTTTCCCTTCCTTTTCCCTTTCCCTTTCCCTCCTTTTCCCTTTCCCTTCCCCTCTCTTTCCTTTTTCTTTATTGCTCAGAGCATATAAAATACACAGAACAGATGAAAAATACATTAGTAGCCTCTTTGTTTTTCTTTGGATGACAATACCTAATAAGTTAAGCTTAGCCTATAGCAAAGCAGTCCCAGATGGCCAGGTCTGTTCTAAATAAGCTGCTTTTATGAGACCAGGATGTCTAAAAGAAACACACTTCATAAAAGGAGAAAATGTGCAAGATAGAAAAAGTCCAGTAAAAGAAAATCTCTCTTACAAAACTACTACTGTTCAGACTCTGTATAAACATGATTATCAAAGACATACTTGGGTTTTGTGGGAATTTTTTTTCTTTTTTTTTTTCCCCAAGTCTAGAAAGGAAATATTTTAGTCAGATATTTATATACATTTCCATTCTCCTGAGAAAGAAAAAACCTAAAGGTTCCCTTCACTGGGTGTGAAAGCTTACCTGATAAAGAGACATCTGAAACCCTTAAAAGTGAGATATGCACTTTCTATTAATATATTAACTGCTGAAATTGCATCATTTTTCTCGAGAGAAAGGGATCAAGGGTATGCTCATCACCTTCCTGCTCACAAGGAGGAACACATCTCTTTTAATCCATGCTGACCTCCAAACCAGATTGTACTGTGGCTTTGGAACATGGAGATTTAATCGATTTTCCTTGCCTTTTACTTTCCTAGAGATCCCAGACTATTCTGAAACCACCCTTTAAGAAACAAACAAGAAAACAGGTAAGGATTTAAAGGTTTATCATTACCAGGGGATAGCATAACCAATGAACTATTCTCCATCAGTCAAGTGTTGCCACTCTCCAAGAATCAAGCAAAACCCACTAATTTGTTCCAAATCTTATTTAAAGAACACATTCCATGAGCAACACAACTATTGGTATCTGCTCTCCCATTATTTTGTGCCTTGGAGTTGGAGTTTCAATGGTCAAACAGGATTCACAGTCTTGCTGACACTTTGTGGTGAGTTTTTCTCAAAATGTGTAAACCCTGTTGTGTCAAATGTAAAAGAACATGCTCACATTGCAGCCTGTCCCTCTGTCACATCCCCTCCTGGGACAGCTATTTTCATGACACTGAACTGTGTTTCTACTCCTTTTGGTTCTAGACAAATGACCTTGAAAAGACTTAAATGGCCACATTCTCACACAGTCCTGGATGATCCCTGAACCTTTGTTTTCTTCAATAAACAAACAAAAAAGCAAAATGGCAGCGTGTTATTATTCATACATAGAATAACCAGAGATTGCAGTAATTCCTTTTCTTTTGATCTATTGAACAAGAATACTAAAATCTAGGGAGCATAGAAAGGTTTAGGTTTCTTAAATGTATGTCTCACCAATGGCTCAAACAGGCAACTGCAGACTAAAAAAAATTCATTCTGAATGGAATTCTTCTGTTTAGGCTGGAGGTACTTTGTTTTAGCAGGGGTGCAGCAGACACAGTGGTTGGTTTCTTTTCCATGAGAAAAATTAATATGTTTTCATTTCAGGTCAGACTGGGACAATTTTCCTTTTTAATTTCCACTTCAGGCAGCAAATTGAAAAATCAATACTCATCATAGGTTTAATTGCACTGTCTGTGTTCTTTTAACCAACACTCCAGAACACAGCAAAGAAATTGGGGTATAAAAATAGAAAACAGAGAGTGGAAAATCTGCTACCCAATAACTTATGCTGCAAATCTACAGCCCTGTGACTTATTCATAGAATCACAGAATGGTTTGGCTTGGAAGGGACTTCAAAGATCATCCATTTCCAACCCTTCTGCCGTGGGCAGGGATGCCACCCACTAGACCAGACTGCTCAAAGCCTCATCCAACCTGACCTTGAACACTTCCAGGGTTGGAGCATCCACAGATTCTGTTACAGAGCCTCACAGTAAAGAATTGCTTCCTAATATCTAATCTACATCTACACTCTTTCAGTTTAAAGCCATTCCCCTCTGCTCTTGTCAAAAGCCCCTCTCTGGCTCTCTTGTAGCCCTTTCAGGTTTTGAAGGTTTTCATTCACTCACTTTTCATTTCAGTGGGTGCTGAATTTGTTCCAAATCTTATTTAAAGAACACATTCCATGAGTAACACAACTATTGGTATCTGCTCTCCCATTATTTTGTGCCTGGGAGTTGGAGTTTCAATGGTCAAACAGGATTCACAGTCTTGCTGACACTTTGTGGTGAGTTTTTTCTCAAAATGTGTAAACCCTGTTGTGTCAAATGTAAAAGAACATGTTCACATTGCAGCCTGTCCCTCTGTCACATCCCCTCCTGGGACAGCTATTTTCATGGCACAGAACTGTGTTTCTACTCCTTTTGGTTCTAGACAAACGACTTTGAAAAGACTTAAATGCCCACATTCTCACACAGTCCTGGATGATCCCTGAACTCTTGTTTTTTCAATAAACAAAGAAAAAAGCAAAATGGCAGCCTGTTATTATTACCACAACCACCAGGTGAGGGTACAAAGTGCAGGTGCCACTGACCTAGCATAAATGCAATGGAGAGCTGCTGAGCAAATGGATTTAAACACTGGGAGATGACAAATGTTAAAGGCACAAATTACCCAGCCCATTACTTCACTATGTTTTGTTGAGAGTAATCACTGATTAAATGCTGGGTCATCAATTGCCAAGAAATGTTTAGCTTTGTATCATCCCAAAGTATCCCTTATCATGGCAGTGTTTGCATGTTCTCAGTTGGCAGCAGAAACAAGACAGTTGCATTAAGTTAAACCTCAGGATTAAATCTGGTCTCCAGGGCAAAGGCAGAGTGATTAGTACTCCTGCTTATAAACAGAGTTGCTCTAATCTTTTACTTATAAATTTCCTCCTCCATCTGTTATCCATCAGGGAAGTGAAGCTTTGAGAAATTGTGCAGATGGCTTTAAGGCACTGTAGTTCTTCTGCTAAGCAATGTCTTGGCCTGCTGGACGTGTACCTTGGAAATGGAACTTTATTTGCCAAAACTGCCCCTTTTCTAGCCCAAGATCCTGCACTGAAGCCCAGTGAAAAGCATTTTTCACTGCCTCTTCTCCAAAGAAAATGGGCTCCATTGTGCTGAAAGATGCAATGTGCAGTACCTGGGCCAAAGGATTAAACTTTCATCATCTGGGTTTGATACTTAGATTCTTGAGAGGAAATAAGTGCTAAGCATCCACTGCATGCCAGGATATATTGAAAGATTCCTTTAGCAATACATGCCAGTACTTTAAAAATAGGGCACATTAGGGGTTTTTATGTGCTGGAAAACATTATCTCTTCTTAGAGCAAAGTTTTTGTGCCATGCTTGATTTTTTAGTGAAATGAGGCAATTCTCCACAGTTTTTAAAATTATAGCAGTAGAACGGAGAAAGCAGAAAAGCAACCAAGGGAAGAGAAACAAAGAGGGTGATAACAAGCAACTCAACAAGAATGCAGGTTTGGGTGGCTTTGGGCTGCACACACATGCACATATAACACAGATATCAATCACATCATTGGCAGAACCATAAATAGTATTGGGTAAATTATTGAGAGTCCTGGGACCAAAAACAAAACAAAACAAAACAAACAAACAAACAAACAAAACCCCAACCAAACAACAACAAAAAAACCCAACCAAAACAAAAACAAAACAAAAAAACCCCAAAAAACCAAAATCAATGGTCTTCTGATACTGACTTTTGTAAACCTCAGGTTTAACATCAGAATTCACAAATAATTAGGGTTAAGTCTGTTACAGTCAATTCCAGACTTGGAAAAGACTTCCAGTCTTAGCCAGGTAGTTTCTGTAATTGCAGATCTCTTCCCAATGTGTTTCTGTACATAAATACAACCTGGTGGGTAAAACACTGAAAAATCCATTAAGATATCATAGGAAGTCTGTGTCCTTTGATAGAAAACTCCCTGAGCTCACAAGCCTGAAAGTGTCTTACTCAGACTCTAGCAGAGTAGAGCTTGTAGGAATACAGGGATAGGTTTTCTGATGCCTCAGATATCACAAGAAATTCACATGAATTCAAATAAATGGCATCATAAAATTCATCAGCACCTCAAGGAACAGAGCCTGACTACCTACTGCAATAAACAGATATTAACCTAGCACACTTTCAAGGTCCCCTTTGCACATAATATTCAAAAACCATGGGTCAGCCTGTGTACAGCATCTTGTCAGAACCATCACAAAGGATTTCCAGGGCATGTTCTTTGAGGTTAGTAACAATCTGTCTATCATGGATTTCCATGACACTGCACATAGTCAGACTCCTCTTCTTTCAACCTAAACCATTCTGTTGAAATCCAGGGTCAAATAAATGTAACTTCTGCTCAATTTTGCATTTCCCATATTGCATATAATACCATTAAAGGAAATTTCTCTTTTGTTACCCATCTATTCTTAGAAGCCTAACATGGGTGGTTGAATATCATTTGTAGAGAACATGCATTTATTCACAGAAGATTTATATGCAGATCTTGCTTTAAGAACTCTGTTCTTTGAGGAAAACATATTTTTGAGATTAGGACATAGAATCAAGGACAGGAAATACAGGTGAAGTTTTCAGTTCTGTCCTAAGTTTTCTGTGTCACTCTAGGCAAATCACTTCACACCCCTCTTTCAACTCTGAATCTCTGGGATGAAAACTAAAATGGCTCCTCATTTTTCTTCTGTGTGCAAATGCATATAAAAATGTATTAGAGCTTTTGTTTAGATGAAGAAAACACTCATTTTTAATTTGTGGGAGCCCCTGTAAAGTGAAGCTGTCTTGGCTGGGATGCTAAGTGTCTCTACAGTGCAAATATAAATTACACACTTGATCCATTAGTACTCCAATTTTTCATAAAGTGTGATTCATTTCACCAGCCTAAAAGCTGGAAGTCTAATCTAAGCTGGCCTTCTAAACACTGGCCAACAGAGAGAGGCATCTCCAGAGTATAATTTTTCGCACTGACAGCAGACACCTGGCACTCCATTCCACTGCCAAAATTCAGCATTTGTGTCACTTGAGACGCTCCTGCAGTGCCCAGATGCTCTCCAGGACATCCCTTTCCACCTCCACTAGTCCTGAGTGGTCTCAGCCCCCCATTGCACTGCAAAAGTCCTTCACTGAAACAGCCACATAATGCCACTAAGGGAGAGTTCAGCTGCTGTACCCAATTTAGGTGTGCAGTGAAGGTGGGTGAATCAAGAGTCCAGGCAGAGGTGCCATCAGCACAGTCAAAGGAGCAGGCAAGTGATTCAGCTGCCCTGGAGCAGATGGCTACATCTGCCAGCTGAAAAGCTCTGCAGACTCCTCCAGCCACACAGACCTTAGATCATCTAATGCTTTGGATTCAGAAGAGTTTTTTGCCCCATTTAGAACAGCACAGAATTTACTTAGGAAATTATTTTAATTTATTTATTTAAGAAATTATAAGCAGTTATTGGCAAGCCAACTCCTCTATTAAACAGTGCTCCAAAATACAAAAGTGACAGAGCCCCTAATGTGTAAAACTTTCAGCAGAAAGAATGTACAGTGCAAGCAGATACTTACTAATTACAGAAGAATGCCAGCAACACCACTATTTGTTTTAAGAGAAAGGAAGCCCTGAGTGCTAATTCCTCATAAGAGAAACATCTGTCTCACTGGTATTCAGAAATTAAATTCATGTCCCTCCTTAAAACTTGCACTTATTTGGTAATGTGGCAACCTTAATGGAAAATAGGATTTATGTGTCTGGCAATTCAACGACAAAGTTAATGATAGTAAATGGGGGATAGAAAGCAGGGTGGGAAGGTTGAAACTGAAGAAGCAGCATCTGACAAGTTTTAAGAAGCATAGTATAAAAGGCAGCCTCCAAAACCATCTGCCAAAGTGTCAAGGTGATGGATTTTAAAACATAAATAGATTTTTTTTTTACACTATAGGCTATAGTACATGTCAGAGCAATGCAGCAGGCAGAAAAAATAGAGGCCAGTGAACCACATGGCACTTGCAGCCACCAACATTCCCATCTTGGCTCATTTACTTTTGTGCAAGAAGGCTGAAGGCACCACCAGGTGAGTGTCTGAAAGCACCCATCTTGCAGAAGACATGCTGGATGCAAACCATTTTCACTGGGTAACCTCAGGATGCTCTGATGGAAAAGGACACCCTGAAGTATGACAGAATCATAGAATGGTTTGGTTTGGAAGGGACCTTAAAGATCTTCTTGATCCAACCTCCCTGCCGTGGACAGGGACATTTTCCACTTGCTCAGAGCCCCATCCTGGACTGCCAGGGATGGGGCAGCCACAGCTTCTCTGGCAACTTGTGCCAGGGCCTCATCACCCTCATAGGAAATAATTTCTTGCTAATGTCTAATCTAAACCTACTCTGACAGAAAGTAGCTCAGAGAGAAAGTTGCATAGAGAACGTGGCATCCACAGCCCCGTGACGGAAATCACTCTCTGGATGTGAATTTCTCCCACGTTTACTTCAGGTCATATTTAGCACCCAAATCAGTTTTTCTGAGGTCTTTGTTAGAGATGGATGAAAGGCCAAGCCTGCAAAGCAGGACATTGGTGTTCCCACCCACTTGATGACCTTGAACTCGTTCACTCTCTCAGTTTCAGAGAAACGCGTTTTTGTGTTGCAGTTCAGAAAGGTATTTAACTGCACCTCATTTCAGTAAGTGAACAAGGGAGGGGAACAAGGGTCTCAAGTTACAGGGAAAGGTACTTTTACAGGTAAATTACAGCAACAGGTAATTGTCAAGTGTTTCAGAAAACAAAAAGAAAGCTTTCTATTTTGAAGTAATGCACTAAACTGACTTCAGCCTTTCATCGTGTGGGGAAGAGCAGAACAAATTTTCATTCTTGTATCACTTCCTTTGTGAGGAAAACCACAACCTCCTCTTTGGTATCTATTCAGTGAAAAAATTCGCTAGAGGTACCAGAGGTAGAGCAAGAAATATCTACAAAAAATATTTTGAGTAGTTGCACAGATACACCTTGATCTTGGAGCGTGAACACACAAGTGGTGCTTCAGCAGTGATTTGTTGCATTTTTGGCTTCTGGCAAAATTCAGAGAGGAAAGGCAGAAAAATATACTCAAAATACTACAGTCAGTTCTGATAACCAGGGTTACTCACACTTCCCTCCTTCACCAGTCTGAACCATGTGAGACTTTTGTGACTTTTGTGACACCAGCTGCATGCATCCATTGCATTGCTGCTGACTTGTCTTCCTTGGCCATGGAGCAACGCCTCAGGAAAGACAGCAAAGCATAATTAAGAAGCAGAACAACAAGACTGCAAGTTCCCAGTGCCACAGCCTGCTGTGGTGGCATTCCTAGGACACCTGAGCTACTCCAAAGCCTCCCCACATACATCTCTGCATGCTGTGACCAAAGCAGGGCTGCTGGTGCTGCGTTTATGCTCCAAATTCACAGTTCCTTCTGCTTCCCCATGGCTGCTAAGAAGACAATGAGCTCAGCAGCAGGGGTGTAGGGGATTGCTGTGTGCTGGGCTGGGATATGGGAGCCAACAGTGCCAGCACCCCTCACAGCAGCTCTTCCAGTGAATCCCAGCCTGCACTCACTCAAGGATCTCAAGACACCTCCATAACTACTTCAGAAGCTGGTGATTCAAAGATCAGCCTTGACTGAAGCAAGACATGCCCTGCCCACCCCATTCCTGTGGCTCTCTAATAACTCGGTCATTTTACTTAACTGGGGCTGCTTCTCCCAGCCAAAACAACACCTCGTTCAAAGAGGCTCATCTTGGCTATCGGAGTGTTAACTTTTCCCTTTCTCGTAGATAAGCTGAAGCAGGAAAACAGATGGTGGCTGCTGCATCCCCTGGCCCCCCTACACGATGGGAATGTCATTACAGCCCCGCCGTGCCCCCGAGGGCAGAATAAAAAACCTTTTTCTACTCTGTCTTACAGGGTAGGACATCATTATTCCGTGAAACATAATAGCTCGACACCTACACCTGAAACACAATCCACTCCCTTCTCTCTTTATTCTCGCCGGAGCTACTACAGCTCCCCTGTTCCATTATGTAAGATATTACTTTCCCTGTCTGAGAGCAGGAGGGAAGACATCAGCTGTTATCTTTCAGCCGATAAAGATCTTCATTCACACCTGATGGATTGCAATTTAAGGGAAAAACCCCCTTCCTCCTCCCTCGGGCTCTGTGAATGGCAGTGCAATAACACTGTGTTAATAGCTCCCAGTCTAGATAAGGCTGCTCCTTCTGACAGGAGGAAACGGGGTTTGAGAGTCACTGAGATGTTTTGATCACCTGTCAGGGAAACATTATATCTAAGTTTTGCTTCAGTAGAAATATGCCATTAGCATCTGCAGCATTCCTTGTCTGAGCACCATGCACAAGCACAGGCTTTGGGCATAAATCCACATTATAACAATGAAGGGCTATGGACCTTGAAGCCCCTTTATGTTTGACTGTGATGTTCAAAAGAGCATTTTCCACTTCTTTAAAGCTTCTGAAAAATCTTTTGCAGCTCAGACACCCTGTTGTGCCTCCTCATTTCCCATCATGTCATTAGAAGTTAAGAACAATTGTTTAAGAGGGTCTCTGCAGCTCTTTTTTGATGCTTACCCCCAAAATTACCACCTCACTCGAAGAGGAAGAAAAATCAGATCATCTCTGGTAAACGTTCCTTTTACAAAGCTCAATTTTAGGTCTATCAATATTTCAGGTCTTATAACTATTGGGAGTATATGAGTTAATATTGTGAGCTGTAAAAACTTTCATTTTTTTCTAATGTGTGGTCATAGGAAATTTAACACTCCATCCTTCTCATCCTTTAACTCTCTGCTTGTCTCCATGCTTCGCAACAGAAAAAGTGTTCCTAGGCTCTGAGATGCTGTAGGAATTATAATATTGACAGATATTCTGATGAAGGTTGCAGCTGCCAGGGCAGTGCTGCTCCACTCTCCATCGCTGAGATGAGCTCTAAAAGCAAGCTGTGATGATCTGCCCAAAGCCAGAAGGGTGGAAGAGACTGATTCTTCAGCTGAGAGCTGAGTTTTCTTGCCTTGTCCACCAGGATATAGTTGTGGCTACAACTGTGCACATGCATGTGCAAACTTGTGTGCTCACAGGTATCTCCCCTGCCCTGTGGGTGCTGTCGCACACAGAATTGAGCCAGTGCACAATAAATTAGTCCTGATGTGGGACTGCAGCTGCCTCAGAAACCCCAGCCAGCTCTGCTCAGGGCTCCACTACCCACGAGAGGGAGCTGACAATCCCCTGGCTGAGTCTGACAGACACAAGGCTGCTAACAACCCTCTGGGTCTGGCTTTTTTCCCCCCATTTTAGAAATATCCGAAACATGTTCTTCATAAAACTGGGGAAGAATAGATGATGTGAGGCAGGTGAAAACAAATCAATTAAAAAAAAACCCCTTATGCCTGAATTCTTCCATATGGACTGGAGATTGACAGTAATCTTTCTGGAAAAAAAAAGCAAAATTTTAAAGAAAATTATTGCGGCTTCTTGCTGCATTGTTTGAGTTCCTAAAGGGACTCCAGCTTTGTGAGGTGACTCCAGAATAAAGTCTGGCATTAAGTTCGACCTGGAGTCTGTGCTGAGGGTGTCTGACAACAGTTTTATCATCACGTGGTACTTTGTGCTGGAACCAGACTCCAAGGTGCAGCACAATTTGTAGCTGCTGACACAGGAACTGTGCTGCAGCTCGAGGTGCTGTATGGGAATCCCAGCAGAGACAGCCATGGGCAGCTGCTCACCAAGGGGAATGTAAAGCTGGTTCACAGCAGAGCCCTGCAGAGCATGGGGAGATCCTCCCTGCCACCCTATTCCTGGCAAACAAAATGTTCTCTTGCTGCCTTTTCCCACCAGGTTCCCAGACAATGATGTTCATCACACCACTTTCTAGCCCGGGGGACAGTACTGCACCATGCTCCCATCCAGTTAAGCAGGTGATGAAGGACCAAGCAAATCCTGCCTGAGGAGCAGCTTGGGGTGAACTTTCTCCCTGGGGAAAGGCAGCTGTAAGCAGAGGGTCAGGAAATTGTCCAAAGGTGGGAATCAGGAGTGAAAAAATACTTTGGAAACACTGAAAATGGCTCAAGGGACAGCAGCACAGCAGGAGTGGTGTGGAAGTACCCTATGGATGGAAGATTTCTGCTGTTGGAGCCTAAAACTGGCCCTCTTTTTAGTTAAACACATTCTTTGGCAAGGCTGATTGTCCCCTTCCCATTCCATAGCAGTTTGGCCACAGGGACCTGGAAGGGCTTGTGCTGCATTCCTTTCTCAAGCACAATTCCCAGAGACACCAGGGCTCAGAGAGATGAGCAGAAACAGCCTTCAAATGAAAAATATACTAAATTTTAAGATGAGAAGAGCATCCAGCACTATTTTTTTACATCAAGATACACTCAAGTTCTCCACATAGCAATCTGCCAGAATAAAATGAGAATACCCCAAAATAAAATGAAAAAATCCCCAACCCCTGAGTTTATAAGACTTGACAAGTGATAAAACACAATGAAGTGTATTTCCACTGCATATGCTCCCTTGACCTGTCATGAATCATTGCAACAGGAAAGGTATTGTAGCTGTGTGAGCAGCAGAGCAGGCTGCCATTTAAATTCCCCTGCAGATGAATAACTCTGTGATTTAGTGCTCCCCCAGCAGCAGCCCACTGTAAATAACACCTAAAATGCTCAGGAACTCCCATGATGTCTCTCTTAGGCCTTCTACCAGAGCTGACTGAGGCAGGAGAGGCTCCTCATTGATTCCAACAGGCTTTGGTTCAGGCCATTGAAGCAGATGCTCAGCACAGTAAATCTACTGATATTAGAGGGAGGGTTTGGGGGTAAATCTGCTGTAAAAACCCTGAATATCAGAGCCCTCTCACAGCCTGCACTTTGCAAAGAACAGGAGACTTCTCAGGAACTACTGCAAGATGTGTTTTACTTTCAAAGCCATAACTGAGCCTAATTTAAATGGTGTTTTCTGGCACTTTTTTTCCCAATTGCTACGACTGTATTACATTTCAGGCAAGGCAGCCCTCAGGGAATCCAGCAAGAGCAGTGTGCAGAAATTAGTTCTCCTGTTCACAATCCATCAGCTGGGCATTTTCAGCTCAGGGACACTGGTCCTATCCCCTCCTTCCTCACTTATTTCAGAAATTGAATAAATAGTTGCTGCCCAGAGAAGAGAGCCCACAAGCTACAAAGATGAAAATGGTCCCCAGGAGGGTCCTCATGGTCAAACCCAGTCTACTGCAGACTGAATTATGAAATGCAGCCTGAAAACTGTCTTTATCCCCGAGGCAACAAGACTTTGTTTCATGAAAAGGAACTCAATTTTCACTGTGAAAGCTAGTTATAAATGGGAGCAAATTCACACAAATGTGTTTAGTCAGAGAAATCCTTGCTCCCAGTGTATTTTCCACAGTCAGCCAGGCACAGCAATGGGAAAGCAGGGCCAAGGCACTCTGAAATGTCTCGCAGACAGTTACAACACTGTTGAGTTTATATTAAATAAATTCTGGTAAAGTTAAGGAATTCTGTATTTAACAAAGTTCCTTTGCCTGTTCCCCCATTACTTAAAGATTTCTGGGCATTTCTACTATTTTTTTAATTTAAAATGCCCATCTCAATTAGTTTAACTAAATAATTCTCAAGGTTTTTCCCATGTGTTCATTTTGTGCTGACTCTTCAAGTTGTCTACTGAGACCTCTCACAGGGATTTCAGGTGTATTCCCTTTGTTTTAACCAGTACTCCAAGTCCTTACTCAAGATGATAACTATCATGCCAAAAAATTGACTGAGACACATTTAAACTCAGTCCACCAAGGAAACAAGAACCGACACTCCTTAAAAATCGTTCCCAGATTTCCTGCTCTCACCTGTCCCCCAAACCCCTCCATGCTCAGCCTTTGCTGTCAGGAATGTCAGGAACACCAAACTGTGTGCACATCCCCATTTCTCCACACCACCTGCCTCCAAGGCTGAAGCACAAGTGCTTCCATAGCAGACTTTGAAGGAGCTTTTGCTATCAGGCTGCTTCCTTTGAGGTTCAGCAAAAGAATTAAAACACTTGAATTTAAAAAGAGCACTCTGAAAAGGGATACTCTGTATTGGCCCATGGATGGAGCTGAAATTTTAGTAGGAACTGTGCAGCTCTCATTCTGATGAGCTCCTAGATGGTTTTCTCAAACCCAAACAAGGCATTGTCCATATGGAGCTTGATGAATGTTTCAGCTGGAGGGGAACCATCTCCATTGAGCTGAGAGCAGTGGGTTCATCTTCATACAGTAAATTTGAAAGTAACCCACAACAAAACTAGAAAATTGTTCCCTCTCTGTTCACCAGCACAGTTTGTCACCACTTGCATAACAAGTTTTCAGGATGAATCATGCACAAAGTATATGATGTCTCTGAAATTTCACTTTTCATCCAAAGAACACAGTTAAACTTAATTGTTGTTTTTAAGAACAGACCAACAGGCAGCCTATATCCACAAAATATTCAGTGAAGCACAAGAACATTGACACCCAAGATTTTACCAGTTATAACAGGATTTCAAGGAATAAACATTTGTGACTTGTAATCAACACTGCGAAAGTCAGGGTATCTTCTGTTGGTTATTTCAGTAAGTGAAGCCCAAATCCCACAGCCTTCTAGAGGCAATGGAAAAGTTTGTATCTTCAAAAGCAAAAGGATGTGAGTATTTCAAAACCATCAGGAAGACCCAGTGGCCCATTAGGTGCTCTGCTCTGCCACCAGCTGTTTAAGAAATAATAAAAATGCAGTAAAGCTGATGTGAAGTAGAATGGCATGAACTGACTTCCACAGCTTCCAGCCATGGACCAACGCATGGAGATAACACTCACCTCCAGTGCAGTTTGATACCAAGATCACAGAATCTCTGAATTGGAAGGGACTCACAAGGAAATTCAAGTCCAACCCCCTGGAGGCTGGGGGGGAAACCTAAACTCAGTCTTTGGCAAGAAACCTCACCACTGTGGTTTCAAGGGACACTCTGTGTTTTGAAGAGAAGTGGGCTGGCCCCTCTCCCTTTCTGTAAGTGTTGGCCACGTTAGATGAGCATTTTGGTTTGGAACAGTATCTTGTGTATGAGTATTTTGTGCACTTGGGAAGCAATCCCCCACGGCTCCCTTCACCACAGAGTTCACAGAGGTTGCTCAGTTCACACAGCAGTCTCAGGTTCCTTTTGTGGGAGACAAAATCCAACCCTCTGTTACAGCACACCCCAGATGTTCTCCTACATGGATGTGAGGCTCTGGACTCCACCCTCTGGACACTACTTCAACCCATGCTCCTGACAGCACCTTCTGTAGGAAACCACACTACATATCAATGGAAATGACCCCCCTGAACCACGTCAGGACCTCAGCAGCAACCCCTTGGAGATAGAAATCCAACCTATTTCTGCTAAGTTATTGTAGGAACAATCTTGTAGAAGTTTAATTAAGGAGTTTGTCCCATTGCATTAGTCACAGACTACTGTGGGCAGGGCTGAAGGTCTAGCTCTGTCCTTACCACATTCTTCTGGCAGAAGTTTTACTTCAATTTGTTTCTGGCTCCTGTGATCCAGCTCTTAGCTCCCTGCAGGTCCCTGTGCCCCAGTTAGGCCAGGAGTCTGACTTACCTGAGGCAGCAAAAGCAGCTAATGGTCATCTGCTGTAAATCCATGTGTTACTGCATTGCTGGTCACAGCTGAGCACAGCACAGGGTGGCTGGACACTGGAATTGGATGATCCAGGGGACAGATGCTGGACATGAGCTGGTTACACCCTGTGACACAAATGGTTTCACTCTCAGCATCACCATTAGAAAATCTGGCTGGTGGGAGCAGCCTGGATCTGGGACAGTGCAATAGGAAACGAACTGCAAAAGCAAATTTTCCTGAGGAGGAGGAGGAGGATTAGAGTAGGACTTGGTGATGATGTTTGGATTAGCTTTAACAAATAACCCTCAAAGGGAATAGTTTTTGGCTCAATCCTGAACACTAAGTTGGCTTCAAACTACAAGGGATTCCACAAAATCCCAGTCTATTTGCACTCCTTTCTGGTAGTGTAGGATCTTTTTGTCTTTTTTTATGCTGCCTGTACAGCTCATGCATTGCCTTTGAAATTTCATAATGTGTTATGTAACTTCTTTTTCTTTATGTCCTGGCCTAGTTTGCTTTTAAAACCAGCTGTGTCTTTTCAGCTGAGGTGAGGCTTTGCAGCTAGCCTGCATTTATATAAACATGCATTGTAACATCCCCAAACCTGCAGTTAGTCAACAAAAGATCAAAGAGACCATGGTGCTTTCATGGCAGCCATCAAAGTCACTCAAAGTTTCTCAGTGAAAGCTGCCAGCTTGCATTTTTTTGGTCCAATGACAAAGATAAGGCTATTTATCTTCCTTTCAAAGTTACAAATAAATAAGGAAAAGGACAGTAGTTTAAAATGATATCTTAATCAAACCTGATCATCTCAGAGTTTATATTTCAAGCCTTTACCTGCATTCCAGAGAGAAGTCAAATGTCAAACTTTCCCCCTTTATCTTCTCTCCCTGACTCAAGAGAAGATCTGTATCTTAAGAGAATGAAACAACTGTTTTCCTTAAAATGTTTCAATAGGCCTTGGATTTGTAAAACAAGCCACTTCTCTGGCAGGTGCTTTGATTTCAGAGAGTTAAAGTAATTGCCACAAAAGGGCTGACAAACCCCACAGCTGCTGTAGTTAAAAGGAGCTGCATGGATGTCCACAGCATGTCTGGGCAGGAGAAAAGGTGGACAGTGAGGGGGGCCTGGTATTGACTTCTTTAATTTGCTGTCTATTTTTCCATTCAATTCATTTTGGACCTAAGAGGATATCCAAGTATTATTTCCTTTCTCCTCTTTCCTAAATCAGCTTTGTCAACTGGACCAGTTGTGAGTGTTCAGAAAAAGAACACAAAGCACAGTCAGAGCTGTAGTAAACAAGATGTGCAGAAATATGGTTTATTTAGTGTACACATAAGAGGACTGAAATGAACTTACAAAGCAGCTGCAGATGAGAGAAAGACAAACAGCTCCTCATGGGCACTGATGATAGGACAAAGAGTAATTGGTTTCAGCCCCACTAAGAGAACTTCAGGTTGGCTACCCTGGGAGACTTCTGATGTGATTAATTTTGTGCTAGGAAATCTTGTTCAAGAATCTGTGAAACCTCCACCATAGGATGGTCTCATAAACAGCTGAGGCAGGAATGATTTAAGTGTTCATGAGAACACCTGATCCTGCCTTAGAGGAACTGAAGACTTGTAGGTTAAAACACATCTGTGAAATATCTTCCAACATTGTCTCCAAAGACCTCATTTCATTTTCTCAAATACCTTGGATTAGGACAGGACTCACGGCTCACAATTGATTCAAAGTTTGGGGCTGTTCATACCTTAGCCAAGACTTTGGGTTCCACTGCTCTCTCCATTTCACATCTAACTTTACAGCTCGTGCAGAGCGGGGTGAAAACCAAAATCCAAGCAAGGCACCAGCACTGGGACCATGACCCTCACAGGCAGCCAGCCCCTTGCTGTTAATATCAGAGCCTTTCTCACCTGCTGCCATCTAAACCCCAGAGTGCTTAACCCAGATCCTGACCCCCTCTCTTTCCTGCTCAAGTGGCACCTCCTCAGGGAAAGAACTCCGTGAACAACAGTGAATCTTTTTTGGATGCCAGGCTCAGGAATGGTCATGGACAGAAGCTGATAAACTGCAGAACAAGGCCAGAGCTGGAGGCTGCCCAGGTGCTGCCCTGTGCTGTCAGACCTGTTCCTCTGCCCTTCTCCTCACCCAAGTACCCAAGCCCAGAGCAGAAAGGACAAGCTGCCTCTCACCTGTCTTGCATCCCCTTGAAGGTAAAAAAATGCTCTTTTTTTTCTTAAAACTGGGTCATTATTTACATGCAGGCAGATAGTGCATATTTTTGGGAATTAGATAGGAAGACTTTTTCTCCTGCAGGTCCAGTCCCTGAAATTGTGAGTACAACTAAAGAAAGAGAATGGCAGGCACAGAAAATAAGTTTCCACTACTTAAGTAAGAGAATAAGTTTCCACTACTTAAGTAGCAGCCAGGAAGAGGCTGAGAAAACATTTTGATGCCTATAAAATCATCTGGGGGAAAAAAAAAAGCATTTCAGTGATAGAAAAAGCCTTTCCTTTTCTTCCTGTTTTACATCTTAGA
This sequence comes from Haemorhous mexicanus, assembly GCF_027477595.1. Classification (NCBI taxonomy): domain Eukaryota; kingdom Metazoa; phylum Chordata; class Aves; order Passeriformes; family Fringillidae; genus Haemorhous; species Haemorhous mexicanus. The sequence goes on along the minus strand of NC_082344.1, from coordinate 71,195,535 downwards.
ATATATTCTTAACCAGTTTTTCCTCTGAGTTCATATTTAAATTACTTGCTGCTCTATAGAAAGCTTTACTAGTGCTAAACCTGAGCCAGTCTTCCTTCTGGATGTGAAGGTGCCAGGAAACCACAGAAGAAAGCCAAGTGCCAGCCTCCTGGAGAGGGAGAAGGAAATAATCATTTTCTGTGTGTGTAATTGTGGCTTCTGGGTGTAAATCCCAAATTCTCCCATAAATTCTATTGTAGGTGAATTTTGATTCCTACATTCAGGTTCAAAATCATGCCATGGGCTCTCACTCTCTCCTCTTCTTTCCTGACATTGTTCCTCATAGGAAGAAATGTGCAGAACCCTCATCTGCAGATGCATTTTCTTTCTAACCATCCTGCAGAAAATATTATTGAATAAGAATTAAATCTTTTAAATGCTCAATGTAAACATTTACAAAGCCAGACACAGGCCATACAGAGGCACTAGCCAGTCTGAAGCTGACACCACAGTCCAAAGCACACTCTTGGCTCCATGTCCTTGCTTGGGTAGAATGTTGGCTGTGAGCCTGCATGGATTGCAAGGGCTATCCCTTCAAAGGACACTCCAAAGAACTGTTTACAGCTGTAGTTTTCTCTAATCTCCAGGATCTTAACTCTTTTTAACACAGAAACTACTCAAATGGCCTTTTTAATTCTTTCCTGTCTTTGCTGTGTGTATTTGTTTTGCTACCATTCCCTTCCAAATTCATCATCATCCTCTCCTTCCATTCTTTTCTTCATGGTCCAGATTGCTGCTCTTTGCCTTCTTATGTCCCTTTTCTCTGTTTCTCCTGTGTCTAAAGCATCCTGCCAGTCCCTCAGTTTACATCTCTGCCTCCTTCAAGTCCCCTTAACAAATCATTCCTTTCAAAATGCCCACAAAGAGAAATAATGGGCCAAAAGAACTCCATGAAGCCATTCCCCTCTTTGATGCTGTCATGCACCCTCTCCTCTGTGCTCAGCCCCCTGCAGTGGGGCTGCCTTTCCCCTCTCTCAGTCATGCCCAACACCAAGAAACTTCCTAAATAATTAGGGGATGAAATTTGGCTTGGAGAGTGAGTCACTGACCTTGCTCCATTCTCAGCTCTGCCATTAAGCTGCCAAATGACCCTAAATAACTTTTTTAACCTCTTCTGTCCCAACCTGTCTCTTCCTGTGACTTTTTTCAAGAAAATGTGTAAGCTCCTGGAATCTTGTTATGTGCTGCTAAACAAAAGGGAGCTATTTTCCCTGACTCAGTTGGAATTTATCCCTGTAACCACAGACATCTTCACAGTCAATATCTACACCTGAGCTACTCACTTAAGTTTCCTAGAGAGTCAGAGGGGAACAATAGGCAGGTTTAGGTTAAATTTCACCTAAGCAAATATAGGCTTTATATTTGGGATGAAATGAATCACTTCATCAGAATGCTTGCATGTTGAAAATAATTCCCCAAATATTAACCAATTGCAATTCTTTGATGAATTTAGCTGAAAATAATTCCCCAAATATTACCCAATTGCAATTCTTTGATGAATTTAGCTGAAATAGAGAAGTTATTTTTGTCCAACTAAATTGCATTTTAAAATAAATTATTCCATGAAAAAACAAATTGCCCAGACCTTTTGGGAAATACTAAATACTTGAAAGGTGATTTTTCTAAGTCTTTCCAGTAGTTTCTTTGTAAATGGATTCTTGAATCTTTGCTTTACGAGGAGGTTTTACCACTTCACCCTCCCAAAGGGCTGTAACTGTGCAGAAGGCATGAAGACAGGCAGGTACCAGCAGGTCAGCACCAGACCCACCTGAGAGCTCCCAGTTTGGTTTTATGAAAGCAGAAAGCAAGAGCTCCTCACCATCTCAGGGACCACATCAGTACCTAAACCTGGATGTAACACCACAAAAATGTGACAAATGTCACAAAAATGTGACTTTTCCTGCCTCAAATGAGAACTTCAGTGAAATGGCATCTGCTGAAGAGCTCATGGGAAGGGATATTCCATTTTCCTACCCCAAGGAAGAAGTTTGGGGGACAAGAAATCTTTTGTAAGACAAAAGATGGAGAGGTCATGTCACACACCTAATATGCCGAAATGGAAGAGCAGGAACATTACACCAACCCCTGCTAATCAACATCACCCCATCCAGCCAAAATGGCAGTAAATTTGGGAGTGTTTTTGAAAAACACTAAATAACAGAATTAACTTAAAAAAAGAAAAAAAGTCAGAATTTTGCCAAGACCTGCTATAAGCACTCTACCAAGGGGTGTCTGTGAGCAACATGGAGGGAAACAATAATAATAAACTGGAGGAATGGCTTTCATAGGATAATAAATGAATTGCAAATAGCACACGTCAGCCACACTAATTCTGAAAGAAAACAGTTCCAAAAACAGAAATAAAATGTGACTGGGACAAAGAGCTTCTTCATCCTGAGGTAATGAGAGACACTTCCCTGAGAAAAGAATCAATCTCTTTAAAAAATGAAATATTTGTATTTTGGATGCTATGTTTTGGGCCAAAGTAAAAAAAAACAAAAAAAAATTTAAAAAATTAAAAAAAAAAAAATATATCTCCACATATTGAACTACCCCCAAACCCCAAAGCACCTGGAAAGATTACTACACAGAGTGTGGCGCCTGCAATGCCCAGTCAAAGAGAGTTTCTAAAACCCACCTGAAACTGGATAAGGAACAACTCAGAGAGTGGATATAGACCTAGAAGAAAACCTTCCAACCTTCCACAAGGAAGAAAATTCAGACAATTAATTTAGTTATTAGTCACATGTATTGGAAATCCCTGGGCCAGCTGTATGAGGCTGGAGGAGTCATCAGGGACAATGGAAAATGGAGATGGACTCTGATCCTGTAAAGGAGACAGAGGAGTTAGCATCTTCCTGTGAAGCTCTTTCTCCCAGAAGGAAAGGCTGGTAAAATGTGGAGGCTTAATTATTTCAGATCATGAGAGTTTGATATTCCAGAGAAATACTGCAGTGGCTTGTAATTCTGAAAACTGGAATCTGATCAGCTTACTCTGAAGCCAAGGAATCCCCACCTCTGTCTGCAGCAGCTGGAAATGTAAAGAAGAGGAGATATAGCTAACCAGCTGGACAGAAAGCTGTGTTTTGTATCCTTCTAGAACCTCTTGAGCCATTCTGTTCAAGGAAGAAACAGCACTGAGCCATCAGAGAAAATTAAGAGAAAAACAATTTTCTTTCTTGGAGGACATATGTGATGTTTAGAGCTATCTTTCTGTGGCAGTAACTTTGTGCAGGCCTATAGAAAATAAAAGCAATGCTCAGGTATTTAGAAACAGCCCAGGAGCAGCCAGAGGTGAATCCACACTGTGATACTCCCATCTCATTTGAGGTAGAGCTGTGACAACCTGAATCTTCAGAGACTCACTTTAACATGTCCTCAAAGAGGCTCAGCAGCAGTCTTGGAGTCACTTAGGAGTCCTAATAGTTACACCAAAGAGTTTTAGAACTAAATAGGGCTAAAAGAGGAAAGTATTCCATAGAAATTATTCTGCAAAACAACACAATGCCATAGACAGCTAAAGCCTTTCTGTGGAAAACCTGAACATTCTGCTTTGAGGGTGTAATTTTGTACTAAACTTCCCTGAAAAATTTAACCACTGGTTCAAACATAAACAGTTTGGGGTTAGTAAATAATGTTCTGCTTGGGTTAGTAAATAATGTTCTGCTTCTACACCGGTGCTTGTGTCTGACTTGTGTAAAATCAATTCTTGTTTCTTTCCTTTTGGGCAAAGAGCAGTTCTGCTGGCAGTCAGTAAAGGAAAGAGATGCTTGAGAAACAGAAGTTAGAGAAGATTTTGTAGTGAAGATTCATTTAGACAATTTGGTATCTATTACAAGCTGAAATCAGGCAGTTCCTGCATGCAAATGTGGAGAGGGAGTGAAATTGAACCGTGCACAGGGAGAGGGTCCTTTTCCTTCATTATCATTTCATTATACTTCCCTTCATTATCATACTTATCACAAAGTGAGTGAGTGACACAAGTATGGGATCTGATGACTGGAAACACACTGGACATGTGTGTCACAAGGCTCCAGGGCTCTGTGCTAGCACCATGTGCCACTATCATGTTCAGGTGCTCTCTCCATCCAGCTGACACTGAGAATTTATTACCATTGTGGAAGGGGTCTGTAATCTCCCATCAGCAGGATGTGGCTGTCTGCTGCTGCACACAAGGAAAACCTTTGTCCCTTCATTCTTTGTCCCTTGGGCAAAATGGCTGCACTTGGGGGAAGGTAATAAAGATTCTCTCAGATGCCACAATGTCCCTGTCTGGGAAGCAAGAAACAGAAAGGGGGTGAGACAGAAAATTACAGTGCATGCCCTGAAATTGTCAGTGTTTAGGAGGCATTTGGACAGTGCTCTTGATAACATGCCTAAACTTTTGGTCATCCCTGAATAGGTCAGGAAATTGTCCTAGATGGTCATTGTAGGTCCCTTCCAAGAGAAATAGTCTATTCCATTCCAATATTCCATTCCACTCTGTTCTGTTCCATGATCAGGGACAGAGGGTGTGTTCCAAGGAGAGGGTTCAGCTGTCTTTGCTTTCAGATCACGTCAGGAAAACAAGCCTGACAGAAACATGACAGAAGTGTTTACCACAGCATCTATACAGAACAATTCCTGTGTGTGTGAGGAGGGATGGGAACAAGGGAGGAAAGACTTGAACCAGGGCTGGTGATTTTGAGCAGCTTCCAGGTGGCCCTGGCACAGCATGTTTTATCTGTCTCATGAAGAATGTGGGTCTGTCATTCCAGCCATTCAGAGAGTGCTTCTTATCACTCTCCTGGAAGTGCTTGACTTCACCTGGCAGTTTTCTTACTGTTACCCATGAAATAAAGATTTTCATCAATTGCAGTGGAATAGCCAGAACTTCTTTATTGTCAGTTCTGTTGGAACAGGAGGCCAGTGATGACTGGAACAGCCTGTGCAGGCTGACATGAAAAATAATTTCCTGAGCTCTGTCATTCAGATAAGGAAAAAAGATCAGGTTCAACTCTGGGGGGAAAGTGTGTCTTAAACAAGAGTCTGCAACTTTGCAAGACCCAAGGCAGCAGAGCAGTACAGGTGGGAAGATAATTCTAAAGTGGGAATTGAGGAAATAGCATTTAAAATATGTAACAGAGATGGCAGGTGGCCTAAAAACATTTACAAGATTTTACACAGAAAGGAAGGCACAAAAAATCCATACTATGAGGCCAAGTGTTCAAAATCTTCTGACTGCTCTCACCTATTAAGCACAGGGAAAAAAAAAGAAAAAAAAAGAAAAAAAAAGAGAAATATCTTTGGTACAGGTTTAAAACAGGCAATCATTTGCTTGAAATGACACAAAGAAGATGGGTTTATTTTTCCCATTGCAGTGCTTTCTTTTGCATGTTGTCAGTAATTGGCCAGAACAAGACAGCTCAGAAGAACAGCAGGCAGATTTGTAAGGTATGGTTGCAGAAAGAAGTCAGCAGGGACAATAACCTGAATGTCCTCAGACCTGATATTAATTCCTTTTAGACCAAGAGTGGATCTGGAATATTCTGTAGGTGTTACATGCCATACCCTGATTACAGCAGTCACATGTGAGAAATATTATAGTAATATAGAAATATATATATATATGTATTACAATATATATATATCATAGTGCAGCAGCCCCTGCCTTGGCCTCCTCAGACAGGAGCACACAGGACAGTGCACTGTCCATGAGCCTTTCATCCTGCCAGGCAATTTTTTTCTGCAGAAAAAAGGCAAGAAAGGGAAATTCAATGAAGGCTGGGGTGGGAGAGAGGAGAGGGAGAGGGAGAGGGAGAGGGAGAGGGAGAGGGAGAGGGAGAGGGAGAGGGAGAGGGAGAGGGAGAGGGAGAGGGAGAGGGAGAGGGGAGGGGGGGAGGGGATTAGCTGGGCTGTGCACCCCATTTTTTGCAGCACATGGTAATGTTTGGTCACTTGAAGGACAAGAAGAACCAGCACAGGGACCTCCTCCCATGTTTCCCACTCCATTGACACCATCACTGCTGGACCATGGCAGCAGCAAATGAACAAGACATTACAGATATTTCTGCAGTTAAATGATGAGTTCAAGCTGCTAAAAAGCATTTTAATTTCTTTTTCTTAATTTTTACATCTCAAAATATTCCTTGAAGGCAGTTCCTCAGCAGGAGCTGAAGGAAAACAGGCTGGTTACAGTTTAATAGACTGGTCCCAGAGAGCTTTTCATAAAATAGTTACACTATTATAAATGAGAAATATTGTAAGAATAGCTAAAATGGGAATTTGCACGAAGTATGGTGCCTTTTATTTGCATATGACCTCAATGATTATGTGCAAGATTTGGCTGTCCTCAGAGTAAGTGCCACATTCTGGTTAGGGAAATATGATCCCTTTGTTTTGGCAGAAAATAAATCTTTTAAGGTAATCAAAAATTCATGTAGCGTATTCTAAAAATATCCCCCCTAAAACTCTCTATGCCAGACAAAACAGGAGAAAATATTTGCCTTTGACAGGGATATTGATCTATAAAATGTTTCTTTTCTTCTCCCTTCTTTGCCCTCTTGATTCTCTTCCAAGCTCCCCTGTTCTGGTGCTTTCAGAGGAACGAGGGCTTCTGGGAAGGATCATCTCGAAACACAACTTTGTCAGCTATGCCCTGAATTTTATTCCCACTCAGGAGGCCCTTTGCACAGTTCTGGCAATTTGGAGAGGAATTACATTTATTTCTAGCTCTTCAGACTCCTCCCAGCATGTATAAGAACAAGGGCTTAGTGTGCACATTATTGCAAGGTTGCTTTGGATTCCCTCTCCCCTGCACAGACGTAAATGGAAGTGGATCTGGAAAAAATGTTTCACTTCCTGTGAAAGTCAATCCACCTAGTCAGGAATCCTCATAAAGAGAAATACTGCTCAAGGCAGGGATTTCTCTGAATAAACTAAGTGTCTAGGTGCTTTGAATAGGTGGATTTCCTATTCAGTGGTGCACACTAGTGGCTTTGTAACGCAGCAGTGATGTACAACACCTCTGCTAGCTTAAAAATACAAGGTTTAGGATCACTGGAACAGCAGTGCAGAGCAGCTGGACTAGCCCACTGTGTCTGTCCCTTGCTGTACCAGTGGTGGGAGCTGATTTGAACCAGCTGTGGCTTCCTTGAGTTGGTCACTGCTTGCCTCTCCATTTTAAGATGAAGTGAGGAGAAATTGCACGGCTGTACCTCTACAAGATGGGATTTTCTTTACTCCCCACTCTTGTTCAAAGGCAAAACAGAGTCAAAAATCCTGCAAGCTTCTGACTGATATACTTACAAAACAGGGGGGCTTGGGGGGGGAAGTAAAGTTGGTTTTTGTTCAGCAGAAAACAGCAAGTCACTGGAGGGATGGCATTTCCAAACAACATATATCCCACCTGTCTCTTTGACCTGGCACCCTGTCACACCACAAGAGTGATGGATTAAAGCTTTTATACAGTTGACTGCTGTTTCTGAGTCTCACTTTTCCACTGAGGGCTCCATTTCCCCATTAGCAAATGTTTTTATTTCGGGCAGACTACAATGCCTTGTTTGTGTTTGTTTGGCAAGCCATGGGTTAGCCTGGTCAGAGGAAGCAGGACACACAGCCCATCCCTTATGTGACTGTCTTTTAACAGCTCTGAAAGGCCACTGGCAGGCAGCAGTCCCTGCTGCTCCCACCCTGCACTCCAGGCAGCCCTTTACTGAGATAAACCAATATCACCTATTGAGCATTAGCTGACATATGGCTTTTGAGGGACAAAATCAGATAAGAAAGAGTTTAAATATTGAATCTACTTGCACAGGCTTTAACTTCTCTGTTTGCAAGGAGGAAGAACACAGAGGCTTATTCTGAAGTCAATCATTTCAAAATGCAGTCAATAAAAGCAGTGTAAAAGAGCAGCTGGTAAGTACAACCATGTGTCAAATGAACCATTGTGTTTTCTAGGAATGAGGATGTAAGAAAGCCTGGTTATGGGACCACTCTTTTTCCTGGAATACTATACATCTAAAACAGCAGCTTAACAAAACACCACTAAGATCAAGGGACATTTGCTGTTAAAGCCTAAAGGAATCACAGGCTTCCTAAACTGAGGGATTCTAAAGGCCTGAAGGAGCACTGAAAATGGTGTTTCAGCTTCTCTTTGTCTCCTTTCTGATCTATTTTTTATTTGCAGTTATTGGCAGAACTAAATCCCTCTTCCTACTAATTCTCAATTCAGACTTTCACATGGAATAGGCTTAACAGTTCTTTAAGACCCATGACAAACTGGCATTCACAAGTCTGGAAATGGACATCCATATTTTTGTGCACATGTAAGAACAAAGAGGGTACCAAGGATTTCAGCCTTTATATTCAAAGGAGTCCTACAGGTGCTCAAATTTTGTGGCAGGGCTTACTATTTCCAGTGACTTTTGAGAAATGTTTACCATGTTTCTGGTCCTTTTTCCCATGCAGCCCTCAGAGATGACAGGTCAGCTCCCCAAAACTCTCATAGATTTTGGAGCCAAAAAGGAGGGAAATTGTGTCTCATCTATGATCTCTTACAGCCCCTCAGATTGTTCTGTGTGGCTTTTATCCAGTGCACAACCTTCAAGAAAGCTCAATGAAAAGATGAGCAGATCATCTCCACCCTGCAACCTGTCACCTTCTCATGGCAAGACCAAGCCTGGGACTGAGCCCAGGGCTTCACACAGCCCCTGCTGTGCCAGCTAGCTGGAGCCACATCTCTCAGAGCTGCACTGCTGCTGGAGGCAGGCTTTTGAGGAACAAAATCAAGTCTTCCACCTCCTTGAAACCTGGAAGTGGCTGATTGCACCTACACCAGAGTTCCCTGAACCATCTGAATCTAGCTGAGTTCCTCCTCAGAGAGAAAATGCTGTAAATTCCTTGTGTGAACAAAAGGGGAAGCCACTGTGGCTGCTCATGAAAATCAGTCATGGAAAAAGAGCTGGGAATTCATGAATGGTGAGGGGGATTATACACTGTCCCATTAAAATGTGCTCCTCTCCTGGGAAAACACCCTGCATGCCACTGCTTTGTGCAGCTCACATCCAGGAAACCAGTTAAACTGCTCTGAGGGAGTGAAAGGAAATAATATCCCTCCTGAGGGGAGCAGGAGGTCTTTCCTGTAGACACCAGAGGTTTGTCTTAAACTGCATGTCCAAGTCAAATAATTTTCAACTTCCTCTGCAAAAGCAGGAAGGAGTCAGATGGAAGAATCACTCGTTGCATGGAAATAACAAGACTTGCACAGGTTGATTGAGTTCCTTCCTCCATCCCCTTCTCCTTCCAGATCCCCCTGAAAAGAGCTAAAATAATAATCTCTAAAAATTTATAATAAAATAAATAATCTCTAAAATAATTCTCTCTTGAGAATATCTGTTACTGACAGTTCATTACACTTCTTCTAATGGGATTCTTGCTTTCACTTTAAAACTGGAGATGGTTTTGCCAATCATGAAGGATTTTGTATTTGTTATAAAAACAAAGTGTGGTGGGAATGTGTCATTTCAGTAGCAACCTACCTTCCACCAGCACTACTGGTTCCTTTCATAGTATAGTTAGAATCAGTCTCTGATTTTAAGAGACAGGAAAGTTTCACAGAGTGCTCCCTCATGCTGACCTGCTCTTGACTTCTGGCTTCGAAGAGGAGTCAAACAGTGTAGTGGTAAAGAATTATATCTCACAGAGTTATCTTCATCTCTCCAGGACCTGAGTTAATAAATCAGTGGAAAAGATTTCAATTAGATATTGAGTTAATTTCTACTTTTATTACTGGGACAATATTTTTCTGTTAACTTGCTGATGTTCAAAATGTTCAAAACTCTTCTTTCAGAGATTTGCCAAAGTAATACAAACAGTTTCTAATTTGTAATTGCAAAGTTGTCCTTTTGTTTTCCTGGAGATAGCAGTATTTTGTAGTAGAATTTTGTATATTCGTGTAAGATCTCGTACAAGTATGCACAGAAAAAAATACTGTTGAATAATTTGCCTTTGAATGGAAATTTCCCGTGCATATAAATTAAACTACTCTACAAAAGTGAATACAGTACAAACACAATTATGCCACTGTGTTTCTTACATATTTGGGCAAATTAGTAGGATCTGGTTATCAAATTTATGATGTTCTGCTCCCATAATAAATAATATGTGAACCCATTAAAACTACATTTCTCACATATCATTAACTACAATAGACCAGCACATGTGCAAACATAATCTCCTTCCCAAAGCCAGATACTCTATATCAAACTTCAGGTTTTTCTATGTGGCATGTTTGTAATATTCTTGGAACCTGGGGAGTGAAAATGATTGCTATATATTTGAGACCAATAAAAGACTGGGTTCATTTTTCCAAATGTCATATATGTTATCCATTCATCTGAGTTTTCACTCAGTATCTCCCACCATTAGATCCAAGTCTTAACCTGCTAATTACCAGCAAAAAGATGTCCCTTTATTTTTAACTTTTCTGGAGAAAAGGCAGTTCAGGGGAGACTTTATGGTCTCCCTGGCAGGAGTTTGTAGCCAGGTGGGGATTGTTCTCTTCTCCCAGGTAACAAGTGACAGAATGAGAGGAAGTGGCCTCAAGTTGCAGCAGGTGAGGTTTACCTTGGATATTAGGAAAAAAAATTTCACAGAAATGTTGAGCATTGGAACAGTCTCAGGGAAGTGGTGGAGTCACCATCCCTGGAAGTGTAAAAAAAGGCAGGTGGGTATGGTGTTTGAGTGCATGGCTTAATGGTGGTACTAGGCTGACAAGTGGACTTGATGATTTTAAAGGTCTTTTCCAACTTTAACAACTCTATAATTCTATGAAAACTACAGGTGGACAAAATGTTTTCTGCTAATATAATATCTTCAAGCTCTGGCCTCAACTCAGAAATGCCAGACCACTTCTACTCTCCCCTTCCCTTCCATCTATCCCTTTGACAGACTAGCAGGTAGGTCTCTTAGCATTCTTCAGCAATTAATCTTTGGCCAATTTTATATTCTTTGCCTTCCCCATTAAAAAAAAAACAAAAAACCAAAACCAAACCCACCTTGACAGTGAAAAAATAGGGGATAGAAAGGTTAAAGGTTAAAGGTTCATGGTTGCACAGGAGCTCTGTGGATAAGGCATTTCCTGTAGCACCAGAGCAGTACTGAAAGCCACCCTTCCCTTGGGCAATAGATACCAAAACTTTTGCAAATACCCATTAATTCAACCCCAGAGCAGTGCTGCTCCTCCTGTCAGCAGCACCACTTCCCACTGCAAAGCAGCAAATTGCAGTTTGAGTAAGAAGGGCTGGTATTTGTCACCTCTGCCTTTGCTGTGCAGTGGAGAACGTGGCACCTGAGCTTCCAAACTCTCCTCTCCCTCTTGCCCACAATCATGTGTGAATTATCACTTGTGCAAACCCTGTTCCCTTTCTGACATAGCTCAGAGAAGAGGTGTCAGTGCTACTGCAGCCATCCAGCAACTGTTTACTAAATAATCCTTCACTGCATCCCAGTGACTGTTTTCTTTGGAGGCAAACAAACATTCTTACAAATAGAGCAGATGACATATGGAATTATAAAACAGCCTTTTGGGTAAATTAAAGATCTCCTTTATCCTTAAAATCATCCAGCTTTGCAAGTCTAATGTGGAGTGCTGTACTATGCCAGATACATTTGGAAACCATCCCAGTTATCACTTTGAAACTCTGCCTATTTAAAAGTTTTGGCAACTTTAATCACAGCCACAAAAGCTTCAGCAAAATTGCTGTTTTAATGAGACCAGTTCTGCCAGGAAGCAACAAAGCAACTGATGCCATCTGTTTGCATCTACCCACATTTAATCTATTAATGTGAGCCAAATTTACAGTCACCAGTATTGTTTTACTGGGATCATTATCTGGCCTAAAAATAAGCTATGGATCTTATTCACTGCTGAAGTAACTGAAATCAGCATTCTTGCACCAGATATAAGTTTGATCCAATGCTTTTTTGGCCAGAAGAGAAACCAGGAATGGTTCAGCTCCATATGCCATGAATGCAAGTGAACCTTGGCTAAGCAGACAAATGCTTTCTTCACATATGCATTACAAGCTGAAAACTAACTACACTTGTGGGTCACAGTGTCTGCTTTCTGAATCGCTGTAAACTTAAAATAGGTGGAATAGAAACAAGTTAAAAGATGTTACTATTTTCCTGTGCTACTATCAAGTTTCTACTCAATGATCCAACATGAAGTAGCTAAATAAATCCAACTGGCTTCTTTTCTATGCATTCTCTCTCAGGATCCTTTTTTCCACTTATTTTATGCAGTTATAAAACCTTTGGACAATTGTAACAATAAAACATGGATATGGGCATTAGTGTCTGTTACTTCAAGGCAAAACTTAAAGTCATTAATTGATTTGACACTCCAGAGAAAGCCACTGCAGAGAAATGTCAGCCTGCATTTTGTGATGTCTCTGTCTACACACTGAACAATTGGAGTAACCAGGGCTGAGAGTGAACTGCAGGAACCTGCAGCAATTCTTGGGCTCTGATCCCAAGGCTGAGCTCCAGTTACATCTCAGCTCCAATACAGGCAGTTCTGCTGGTATAAATTCCCACTCCCCACTTCCTTATTCCACCTCCCTCAGTTGAACCTCATTTTGTAACCTCTGGGATGCTGTCACATGGATTGAAAGGAAATCAGAGCAAGATACACCAAGATCCCTGCCCTGGTCAGAGCCAGGACTGTGGAGGTGCATTGAAGCACAGCTGAACTGCAGCCTAAAGTAATCTAAAAATCTTAGAATCAATTGTTTGGTTGGAAAAGACCCTTTAGATCACTGAGTCCAATTTATCAAAGACAGCTCTTCACATCTTGGGCTTCAAAACTCCCTGAAGATCATGGAAGGCAAAGGTGGAGGTGTTCAGGTAGGCATGATGTGAGCTTGTGAGGAACAACAAGCACTATCTGCCATGGTTGGCAACACACATCCTTCCTCTTGGGATATTTAAACCTAATAAGACAAATAATTTATCTAATTTTTGATTGTATGAGATCATCCTCACACAAAAGGAGATGGACAGACAATGTCTGCCTGTTGCTTAAATGTTAACAAAAATAGAGCTAAGGAAACAGAAGAAAAGCTGTAGGCTGTTTAATACTTGTAAGATCTGGAATAAGACATTTCTAGTGGATGGAGAAACTAATTTTCCTGGTTTCCTGCTTGTTTCCCACACATAAGAAAAAGTGTAGAATCACTATTCTCCAACAATTTTAAATATAATTTACTATAAGGAAGATGTTAGTTTCCTTGGCTGAATGCAGACACTGCAATAGGGATAATTCTTCCCAGTTCCTTGGGCCTCTCATAAATTTATTTCTTACTTGTTCAAAAAACCACTTATGATCACCTACATCCTCTGAGTTAATGGTACCATTTTTTCTTGTTGTTTTCAGCTTATGTTATGATCTCTGAGACTTTACTGGATTTAGGGATTTCAATTTGGTCTTTAGTGGCTCATATATACCACAAATTTAATACATATCACGGGGCAAAGACTAAAAAAAAAAAAAAAGTGCAGCTGAGGCTGGCATTTCTGTAAAAGCCCAGAGTGCTGTAGTACATTGGCAGGATAATCTGTCATGACTAAGAATTATTATATTCATAAGTCTATACCACACAAACTGAATCCTCTGATCTAAATTAAATTACTCTGGTTTCATGGCAGTGCTACTTATATTGCATTACAGTCCATTATCCATGGCCTTGTTCTGGCCCTAAGTGATGACAGATTCTAGTGCCTTACACAGTTATATTGGCCATTTATTTTCAGTGCTAGAACAATAGGCACAAACAAGTCTCTTTTGTAAAGGTTTGGTACAGCTTGAGCCACATATTCTGCTTTTCAATCAAACTTTTTTAAGATATCAGTCTTCCTTTTCAACACTATTTCTTTTATCTTGCATGCCTGATCCTTAATCATTAAAATTTCACTAAGCTGTGACATGAGCAAACTTTTCCATCATCTTCTGCCCCCTTAATGCCAAAGTTCACAGTACTTCAACTATTTTAAATCACCAATTGTACTTCACATTTTATTGAAGATATTAGCAGTCATGTTCTGACACTGCAGAATGTTATAGGGTTTAGTGTTGGTCTCTCTTAAACACAATAAACTGCAGTTCTTGAACCCAGATCACCTAAAGCATCACTGGGATGGATGGTCCCAAGGGCATAAGCACTACAGCACTGGGAGAGAAGCACTCCAGGCTCTTACACCAGCTGCCAAGGAAAAAATGGTGCAAATGAGCAGATTTAGGGTAAACTACAGAGAAAATTTCTTCCTAACCTCCCAAGGTTAGGCATTCGATTAAGCTCTGGAAAAGAAACATAGCAAATAATTATGGAGAATGAGAAATGTAATTTTAATTATTTTTTTTATATTCATATTATTTTCTTAGTGCAAGAAGCGGCTTGTGATGGCTTGGGCAGTGTGGTAGTGGGGTGCCAGCAACAGGGGCAAGGGAACATCATGCAGTAGTTGCACTTAGAAAGGAAAATACTCATTTCTAGGAACAGCACATTCCCCAGCTTTGGATGCTGTGCTGCTGTATGGGAATACCCAAATAATTCCCCTAAATACATTGACAAAACCTCTGCTGTCTAGCATCCATAAACACAGACTTATCCTCCAAATATAAAAGAGATAAACCACAATCTGATTTTAAAACAGCAATTTAATAACTGCTGTAATAGTCTTTCTTTAGAGTTAAATCCAGACCACCACCCCTATTTGGGAAGCTCTGGGGCATGAGCTGCCTCTCCAGAGCTGGTTCCTTGGGAGCTGGAACAACCACACTCCAGCTGCCTCACCAGAAATGCAACTGCAGCAGCTCCAGAAGTTCACAGTAGCTGCACTAATTTTTACCAGCTGAGGACTTGAGTCTTTATCTCTTGTTTAGACTGCAGAACAGACATCAGGTTTCAGCAGCATGGATCTGCTCTAAACAGAGAGTTGATCTTTTTGGGTTCAGGGTTTGCTCATCCCAGGGAGCCTGATCTTCCTTGTGCTTCAGCAGTGTGGAGCTCTGGTGACAGAACGACATCCAATACCTGGAGAAATGCTGCTGTGGATGTGGGAAATGGAGTAGCCACCACATGGGTGCTACTGAAATGAAACTGGCCCCATGTGCCAGCTTTGCAAAAAGGAACACTTTGTTCCTGCCTGGCCTTGGCAAGCTTTTAACCCTGGCTAATTTAACATTAAAGCTACACTAGCTGTCTCAGATCCATATTGTTAAAGCCAGCTGGATATGCCAAAAACTACAAAGGGGAGCAAGCTTTTTGCCTACACAAATAATACTGACTGTCACTTTGTATCAGGACTTAATCCTGTTAATGAGCTGCAGGCGGGGCAATTTCCCTGATTGAATATGTTTTTCAGAGCCCATTTCCACTCACTGTATTGCTTGCTGATAGCCATAAGGTATGGACTGCAATCTGGACTCCACTCTCATTCAGCAGTTCATTTTTCAGAGTGCCTTTTGCTTCCACATCCACTCAATCCTGTTATCTCTCCCACTGCCACAAGGAAATGCTGTTCCCATTCATTGCAGGCTTTCCAAGCTGTATTCAGATTGGCACCAGGCTGCACATTCATCCTTTGTGCTGTGTAAAGGATTTTGGGAAGGTTTCACCTGGTTTCACACTAGTTCTGTTCTGCTGTACTGGATATTGGAAATTTCACAGGATTTCATTCATTCATTCATTCATTCATTCATTCATTCATTCATTCATTCATTCAGCAATGAAAACTAAGTAAATTCTTTGGTTATTCCACTTCAGATCCTAAAAACTCACATTGTGCTGCACAGAAACAGGTCCATGGATTGGGTAAGTTTAACAACTGATTCTATATGAAGATTAGTCCAGAAAACAGATTTATATTAATAAAAACTTATTTTTATTTTTCATTTACATTGGTTTAATTTGATCCTACCATGGTTTCGTGGATGTAGAAGCAACAAGTTTTTCTTTGCCTCTGAAAACAAATGGTTGGATCCATTTCCCTACTTATGTAATATTAACATCCTTGGAAGAGAAAGAATTCCACCAGATGAGAAGATACCTCCTCATCTCCCTGGAAACGGGGAGAGCAGGTGTGCCTTTATTGATCCTGCTTAGGATCCTGCAGCAGGCTGAACAGCTCTTTGCCCAAGTTTTGCTATGTGACATCCTGGCTCTTTTGGATCCACTTGGTCTCCCAGGAAGAAAGGGATAGGAGAGGAGGCAGCCAGGATACTTATTTATCTGTCCTCTGAGTAAGAATCTATTATTTCAGGTAAAACATTTTGGGGTTATGACAGATTTTGTTTGATTGTTTGTTTGTTCGTTTTTGACAAAGGAAAAATATAAAAACCTACATATATTTTTCAATGGATATGAATGTTAAGAAAATTACCAATTTTAGGAAAACTCACTTCTTTTCACTGCAAACCAGCTCTCCTGCTGAAAACCCTCAGAAGAGCAGCTCTGGTTCTAGGCACGGGGCCTGCACACACCTAATGTCCCAGATCACTCCCACAAATTATTTGCTGCTTGTTTTTAAACCAAATACTCGAGAAAAAGGGCTATTTTGGATTAAAGGGACAAAGCACCACCCTGAGCACAGGAACTGATAAAAGGCTGGCCTCCAGCAGGCGACCATCTCATGCTTTATTTATTTTACCTGAATTAGATTAGTGCTGCAGAGAGATTTCACCCTTATTAGACACTAAGAAGGCTACACAATGTAGCACTAAGCTCAAGGAAAAGTTCAGAGAGAGTTCACAGCTAATTAGAGGTCTCAGGCTGCTCAGAGCAAAGCAACCTTGATGGTGAAGTGGATTCTTGCATGTCTGATACAACTGAGCTGCACTGGTGTGGATTTTTACATGCCTGAACACTATTGCATCCAGCTGGTGTTTTTCCCTCACTGGTGAACTAGTAAGTGCTGTTCCTCCCCTCCCAGTTTGCACATAATGTTTACTGCAAAATCATGGAGAACTCTGTTAAAAATATCAGTTACACGTCACATAAATATTTTGTCAGAGCAGCATAACAAGGCATAACTGGGACCCCAAGAATGGGGATATGTAGCTACTATGCATTTACAAAGTTTAGCAAATAATACATATTTAGTATGGGGTTTTTTTGGCTGACCTCTCTAAATAACTTGTAAAGTTAAAGTGAGTTGTATTTTTTTTCTCTCTTAAAAAAGAATTATTGTTAGGCTAAATAATCAGAAGTCAAAGATAAATTTGGTATTGCCCAAGAAATACTTTCAGGTTTACAGAAAAGAATTCACACATAACCCATACTAATTTCTGAGAAAACCTTTGTATTTGTTGCCTTCCCAGTTATAATGATCTGATTGTGAGAAGTTTGGCTACTTAGGAAATGTGTTACAAAACACATGCATGTATTCCTTTTTTACATCACCAAAACCTGGATGTGGGCAGGAACTCTGAGTGTGGCTGGCAGCTTTTCACCCCTGCCTGACTTCCACAGAAATGTTTTCTCACCCTTCAGTATAAAATAGACTTGTTTCTCCATTTTAAAAGTGACTGTAGGCAGCAAATAGTTGCATCCAAGGCTCCCCTGCCCAAAAGGCTTCCCAAAGAATAAAATTCCCCCTTGCTCAGATGGTTGGGCTCACGAGTCGCTTCTGCCCTGCTTGGCTGTGGTTTTGGGCTGTGAGTGGGAGACCAGTGGCTCACAAGCTGTTTGCTGACAGTCTCTGCTGGAGTGAATTCACTGCTGGATGCTCTGTGATGGCAAACCTGCCCTGTGCCCACTGACCTGCCTTTACATGTGCTGTGTTGATGTTTTCCTTCAGGATCTGCTTGTCTCTGCTTAAAATATGTAAATATTGGTATTCTCTGAAGAGTCACAGAGAATACCAATAGGGTATTCTTAGGGTATAAAGAATGTGGATTAAACACTTCATAAAGTTGGGGAAAATACAGCTAGTACAGCAATATTTCATTAAATGTGACTATGCAGTATATCCCATTACATACGGTATATTCAAAAAGTTCAATACTGTTGAACAGCAATTAAGTAAAATAAAACATATATTAGCATATCCCAAGAAATCTCTAAAGCACTCCATGCAAACTTTTGTGCTTTTTTTTCTTACTCATGAGCTAATTAATTTTTTGGAAACAGGCTGCAATTATGAATTTTGGAAACTAAGTGAAGCACAGTGGGGTTTCCAGTTTACTGCCTAACAAAAACTGTGACTCTTTTAACAGTTCTGACAGGCACAGCTGAGTTTTACAAGAGCTATTCCCTTCCCTCAAACATTTTTTGTCCCTTCAAACACTCTGTTGCCAAATTAACAATCCATGTTGAAAATTTGCACTTACCCCAACAGCATCATACTGTCAGGAGCTACTTTTTGATTTATACCTTTCTCAACTGATTCTTAAGGAACACTGCAGGCATTAACCATTGCAAACAACAGGAAGGCTTTCAATGTGTGTATGCTTTACACACAGTCTATGTCTATTTGTGACATTTATTTTACAGCTTTTCTCTTTAGTGGTAATATTTGCAGTCCCATCATCAACAACCGAGGTGAGAGTTTTAAGGGAACAGTAGTTTGAAACAAAGATTGCCTCCAAGAAAATGAGGCAATAAAATGTTTGCACACATGAAAAATACCTATGAAGTCACTCCTTGGTCTGAGCTACAGAGCCAGGATGCAGGGAACAGATTTCACTGCTGAAGTGTTACAATGATTAATCACAGCCTGTAGGAAAGCCATTCTGAGTGTTCTGCAAGGGAACTGCAGGGCCACCACCACGTCAGAACTCCAAAGAGGCTTCCCCGTGCCAGCACAGAGGCGACTTTCTGTCCCCTCCACACCCTCCTACAAAGGCTGCCAGAAGCTGCCAATTTCAGCCCAGCAGAGACTCTGAACTCATTTCTGAACCCCAAGAGGCTCCCATCTCATCCAAGGTGCAAAAAGGCTTCAGCAGACTGATGCCTTAGCATTAATTATTATTAGCTGTCTCTGATTTATGGTGTGAAGGGGAGGGACTGTGGTTTGCCAGTTTCCAGATGGAGTGGAACTGGAAATACACAGCAGCTTTCCTCTAAATCTATAACCATGGTATCAATTTTGACAAGAACACGTGAAGATACAGCTCCCTGTGCATCCATGGCAGAGTAGCAGTCATCCAGCCTGTGCATACACCCCCTCCTGTCTCACACAATCCTGCAAAATGTGCATGGATAGGCTCTTAAACAGAAAAAATTACTTTGAGAGCTCATGTAGTTCTTTTAGGCGGTTGATGTAGTACTACCCAGCATATTGGGTATGGCATAGGTTGGGAAAACACCAATTAGGTTAAAGGGAAAATCCTTACTATATGTAAAAGCTTCTTTGTATTTCAGCAACACATTTTCCACAAGAACCATTGAAAACCCTGACAAAGTGATATATGAGCAAATAAAACTTGAGTTTACAGCATACAGACTCACATTTTCTGATTTTTTTCCCCAAAACTCAGTGCCAACTGTTTTCTTTGCCATTTTTCTAAAAACCCACTGTGCCAACCAAATGTCATTGATATGTGACTTTCCACACAGATAGATGGCATTGCAATTTTTCAAAGTACTAGACTGAGGCTATTAAGCATATTTCTTTAAACTTGCACCAAAATCAGAGGATATGAAAGAAGCAGACAGTTGGCAGAACTAGCCTTTCTACCACATATGTCAGCAAGAACTATAGCTTGGGAAAATGATGATTTCTGGAATACAGCACTAATGTATTTACCGTATGCTGGGCTAGAAGCTTTTTACATTCATGCTAGTAATGCAACTTGGTAATTTCACATAGGCAAACTACAGGTCTGTTTTTATTTTTTATGCAAAGATTTAATGTATGGGGCTGTAACATGGCTAGGCTGTGTTATTTTTACCCACACACTCCACAGACTCTAGTGGTAAGCCATGAAATGCTGTTAGAAGAAACAGTAACTGCACTACACTTGTGGAAAATGCAAGTCCTCTACATTATCCATGTTATTTGCCTTGTTTCTTATTCATTTATCTATTTATTTTTTAATTAGGAAAACTACATCATTTCTAAATGACCTGCCATTACTAGGAACTGCAGAGATTCTAACAGAAAGATAAATAAATACATAAAAGGCTGGAAATGCCCATTTCAGAGCTTAAAATGAAAGAAATGAGTAAGGCAAACCAGGTCTGCATATCTATGCCAAGAATGATACCAGAACACAAAACAGTAGAAGTCTTGACCAGGGGCATTTAAACAACTCTCATTTAGGTATTCCAGACTCTCTCTGCTTTAAACACCTTCTACTGCTAACATTGTATGGGCAACAGCAAAAAGGAGAACACACATGAACATTTGAGTACACACAAGGAGCAAGACTAGAAGGATGTAGTTTACATTGAAAACATTCCTTGATACTCCTGGCTGCTCTTGTTCTTCCTTCCTTTATCCTGTCCTCTATCTCCAAGCCAGGTTTTTCTTTCTCTCCCCTGCATCATCCTGATTTATAATGTTCCCATGTTACAGGTGACAGCATAACAGGAGGTGACCTCCTGAGAGCTAACTCCTCCCAGGCTGGGTCCTGTGTGCAGACTTAGGTCAAAAACAGAGTTGAAACTGATCTGGGTAATCCCAAACGACCCATCTGTTCTGCACTCCCATCACACCAAGCCTTGCCTGTTGTCACCCACAATGACTCCTGGAGCTCTGTCCTGCCTGTTTCAAAGTGGTTGAGCTCAGAGGAGCTGGAGATGGCTGAAATATTTTATTTTTTTTACCGTATTCTGCACAGCCAAATGCATAAAGACACAGATGTACTTCGACCATCTCCAAAGTCAGCTTCTGTTTGGCTCAACACTGAGCTAGGCAAGGATATGAAACATGGCTAAAATGTGTGCTTGGTTAAGGCAGGGGCCAGAAAAAGCTTTTAGGAATGTCTAGTGGGACTGATTTCCTCCTCTCTCATGTGTTTTTTCCTCCACATGTCTTAACATGGGGATAGACAGCCCTTGATCTTGTTGTAGAGACTGCCCTGATCGGAAATGTGCTGTGTGCCTTTATCTGGGAGGCCCTGGGTTGGTTAGGACAAAATATTGCCAGTGTGGGGTGATTCTCCAGAGTGCAAGGAGTAACCTGGAACCTCTCAGCCTTGCTCAATTTCTGCAGAGCTTTTCTACATGTGGGCCTTGACAGCACCAGTGCCTGGTTTTAGAGTTTTGCAAGGTGGACCATGATGTAGAATCCAAATGTGAAGTCAATCCAATGGGAAGTCAATTCCAATCCAAAGTCAATCCTTTCTAGATTTGGTGGATTCTGAATAGTTCCATGGCAGCAAGGTCAGAGAGCTGCTGCTTCCTGGGAGCAGGGGTTCTGAGGGACCTTCTCCACATCCCATGTGTCAAAAAGCAAATCAACCCTCTTCACTTGCAGAACAGAAAGATTTTTCTTGTTTTGCTGGTGGCAAACTGTGAGAGAGCTTGTTCACTGACTCCTAACACTGAAAAGCTTTTTACACTTCACTGTCATGAGTCATGTCCTTCCCCACCTTGTTACCACACAAATTTTCCATTTTGTTCCAAAAAAGTTCTTTCCCTATCCCTTCAGATACCAGACACCCAGCTGGTACCCTAGTCCCTGGTATTACTTTAGTATTAAAGTTCAGGACAAATATTTAATACCATTTCAAGGGACAGATTATCAGAGCTTTAGACATAATCAAGGGAAGAGTTGCCCAAAGCTCATGGGACACACGAGACAAAGGATCCTAAGGGCAGAACCTTCTCCATGGAGAGACAGAGCAAGCCAATCCTCTTCTTACAAAAGGCAGGTTTCCCTGCAAAATGTTGTAGCAGTCAGGGGTCCCAGTGATGCAGTTGATTTACTCACAGCAGTCAGTGCTAAATCCTTCTGGAGCTGGTGGGATACCCAGCAATCCTAAAGGCACAATGTGGAAGAATCCCAAACACTACAGTGGACATGAGCAGTGTCCTCCTATTTGCACAGCAATTTTTATCTGCACAAAAGAGATTTGCAGAAAGACTCTGGCACAACAGACCATGAGAAACAGCATGTGCTCCAAAGGCACATAAAACTGATCTACAGACTGAAGCATGTTGGCATTTTTGACACAGAGACCACAGAAGGAGAGAATTATCAAATTGCACTTCCTCAGGTCAGGAGCAGGTTAAATTCTAGAGGGAAAATAGGGCTATCATAGATAAACCAATAGCGCTGCATCTTGATGAGTTATGGCATTCTTTCCTGACTGCCAGAACAAGAGAGTTCAAAAATAAGTGGTAGCAATTTCACATTTTAATTGGCACAATTGTAGAAAATGCTCCTTGGCAAGTATCAGGTATTATGTCCAACAGACCAAGCATTTGTCTGCAACAGACTTCCTTTGTGTCACACAGGAATAAATAGACATGATGCTGCCTTATATGGCATAAGCATCACCTTGTGAGGGAGATGTGATGACTGTGAAATGAAGCTGAAGTTGGCAACGATAATGCAAACAAGAGGATACCTTCAGCATGAGTGCTGACCCCATTGCATGAATAGCACGATTCTGTCTCGTAATAAAATCCTCTGCTATTGTTTGTGTGTGCATAAAACACCCTTGTAGTGAAATATATACTTGTGCTCTCTCCCAGACAACTGAAAATGATAAATTAGTGTCCTCTTATGCCTTAAGGCCAGAAAGCTGCAGACAGAAATTGAGAGGAACTGAAGGTCAGTTCAGTCTGTTTCTCAAAGTTGCACAGCACAGCTTCACCTGCTGCTTTTTAATGCTGAAGTCTTGAATATCCACTGTGCATTGCCAAGGTCCTCCATTCAGAAATTTACAAAATTAATAAATAATTTATTCCTTCAGACCACTACTGCTTACCCTCCCCAGCATGAATGACCCCTGCTCCCACTTTTACCTTTCACATCCCTGAACACTCCTGTATCTGAGTTAGTTTTAACTTCCAGTGACCTTATGCAGTCCCTCACATTTGCTGTTCTCCTTCAGGCGCATTTCTGATGTTTCACATTCGGACTCTACATCACATCCTTGCTCTTCCTGTCACCGTGTGCAGCTTTGCAGGTAAGTTCCATACTGAAAAGGCCACAGGCCGGATTTCAGTCCTCTTAGCCAAAGAGCAGAGAGGAGTGAGTTTCTTTAGAGGTAGCTCAGCACCCTCTGCTGTATCCTCAGCGAACTGCAAATTTCCTTGCAGATCAAGGACCAATTCCTCACAAAAGCAAGAAAAATTCTGTGAAGACAGATGCCTAAAAGAGTGATATAGAACTTCTGTGCCTATTGGAAGATAGAACAAACCTTGCTTTTTTTCTTTTCTCCTCTTCTTGGAGTGAAATAATGAATATAGTACTCTCAACTTTTTTGAACATATGATAGATGCATTGAACTTGGCAAATGACATTCCTCAAACTGTTTTTACCTTTTAAATTATTTTTCCTATCTATTACTTTATTTTATATGAGCCACTTAGATGTAAGTTTTCAAAAAAATCACATTATATTCAGTTCATTAATTTTTTTTTCATTTTTTTCTGAACTGAGAAGCAAGAGGATGTCATCCAAAAGTGTTTTTCCTCAGCATGGATAGCTCCAGTGCCTTTGCTTTCTTCCTGAAATTACATTGTTTCTCTTCAAAGTGCATTTCAAAGCTGTAGTATTTCTGAAGATGAGGTTGCTGGATTTTTTTTTCTTCAGGATTAGACTGTGGGCTCAGATAGATTAGGCAATACATGTTAAGTAGAAGGTACTACCAGACACTACAAATAGTTCAAAGCAGCAATAAAATAAATATCTATTTACATACTACATTTCTTTATTGATGTGATGTTCCAAGTTCTCAGCCTACAGCTACAAAACACGGTCTGCCTGTGTCCAGCTTTCACCACAGAAAAGGTCAACTGATGATTACCTGAACCAGGAAGATTGTTACTGAATTTGAGTGGAAACCACTGTGGTGAGCAAGAAACAGGAATCATTCTGTTCTCTGTGAATATTCACATCTCTGAATGACAGGGTGATTCTTTTTTATTGTGACTCTTGTAGATCTAGCATGTATGACTCTTTTCTACACAAATTCTTTCAGACAGGGCTCATTTATACACACAAATTTTCAGCTTCACGAATCTCAATTCTGCAATTAATGAGGGTTTGTGGAGTGGGATGGAAGAGGAACAAAACCAGTAAAAGCAAAGTATTCCATGTGGCTGCAAAATGCATCTTCTAGCAATTATAAAAGCTACAGTATGACTTCACAGACTTGGATGACAACACTGCAGTGTGATGAAAGATTAGAGAGAATCCCTTCTTGGGATGCAAACAAACAGAAAACCACTGGGGCACAAATAATGTCAAATCTTGCAATAATTTCTTACCAGCCTCACTTTTCAAGCTATTGAAGCTCATCTGGAACTAAAGGAGAGTTGAATTTCTTTAAGAGTTTCACTACCTCTATTTGAACATGTCTGTAGCACTGTAAAACTAAATCTTTGGACTGGAAGTTTGCTTGGAAGGAAGTTGACTTTGAGATCCCAGCTAAACTCCGAAGTATAAGAATACCAAGGAGGAGAAAATCTACGAACTTTCCCATGGCAAAAAAAAAAAAAAAAGTAAAGGCAGCTATACAGTGAAATAAGACAAATGTGAAATTCCCATGCTGGAGCAGGGCAAGGACCTTTCTCCAAGAGCAGTGGAAGAAACCTGTGATGAACTGATTGTAACTCCCTTTCTCTGACTCCATGCCCTTCTCGGGGTGGAGGTAGAGTTGGGAAGGAGGGAGGGGTGGGGAGGAAAGTTTTCTTAATATTAATTTTACTTCTTATTAACTTGCTGTGATTTTCTTACTAATAAATTCAATTATTATCCTCAAGTTGAGTGTGGTTTGACCATGATGGTATTTGGTCAATGACCTCTTACAGTTCTCATCTCAACTCCTGAACCTTTCATTAAGTCTTCTCTCTCCCATCCACTTGTGAAATGAAAAGTAAAACACTTCAACTCAAAAGAAAGTTATCATATATATATGTTCAGGAAACTTTATCCCAAAAAAACACACCAGCTTTTAGTTTTAATTTACTTAAAACAGTCCAGGTAAAGTTGGGGTCAAAACAAAATAAAGGCATTTGGTGACTCAGTCATACCAAAATTATGCCACATACGGAGGGCATATGAATTTCAGAGTTGTTCTCAGAAAAGAAAATTCTGGCACCCTTCATTCAGAGTCTCCAGTTGCTACTCTTGTGCAAAAGTAAAAGTACTCTTCACTGTGTTTCGTCTCTTCATTCCAGTTCCCCCATTTAATTCCATTTTGGGAAGAAATCCTTGCTACCTAAATCAAATGGTGAACTTTTACAAATATGGAACAGATACTGTGTTCTGAGCCCAGCAGAGCCTGCTAGAATGTCATATCCCTCAAAACTCACCCCTTTTCAAGAGTGCAAACAAAGGAGATGCATTGAGTAAGAACTTAACTTTGGAATTCTGAATCAAAAATCCATAAAGAAATTTCTTTTTTTTTAGGATTAAGGTCAATCTATAATACTGTACAGGCACAATTATTTACCCTGCAGCTCAATGCATTCATAGCAAAAAAAATGCTCATGCAACATATAATCACATTTTGCCTCAACACTTAGGTAATGAAGGACTTATTTATGCAATATATTTGAAGCCAGAATTTTGAAAAACAAGAGGATTTTGCACTCCCATCTAAAACTTCAGTAAATGTTAATCAGAAAGATCAGTGATGTTTTAAATACAGTATTCGTGCTGAACTATTTGCTGGTTTGTGCCAATTTGCCATAATGTGGAAGTTACAAATACTTGGATATCCAGAGACTATGCAGTGCTTCTCCAGATGCTTCTTAACCAAAACAATTCACAGATGTTTGCTCATCTCTCTGCTGAACGTCCTCCTATATTAGTTGATCCTAGAATAAAAATACCAGTACAAATGAAAAAAATAAATGGTAAAACTAAAGGAAAGCTTTATTCTTGTAAATTATTTGGGGAATTTATGTAAGGAAAAGCAAAACTACCAAAAATTAAAAAAAAAACTACACAACTGATGAAAACTTATCTATTGCCATTTTCATGAATGCAAATGTGTTCCTCTGTATTTCCACAAAAGCATTTTTGCCGTATTTCAATTTTAGCTACACAAGTGAATTTTCAAAGCATTATTCTGTATATGAACTGAAGTTAATTGCAATCATATAGCCAAATGACATCTATTACTTAAGTTCAATACACCTAATTTTTTATAATATTAATTTCTCCTACATTATTTAGAGATCCTATCAGGTTCATGCATTTCATTATTTCACATACTGTATCACTCTCTAGAAATCTCACAATTAAAACAACTGTGATGTAAGCTTTTACAAGCTATAAGCCTTCATTTCTTAAAATATTTTTATTTTGGCTTCATGAACTCAAAACTACTTGGGATATGTAGGAAGGTCACATTTATTAGTATGGACTAAAAGTGCTTTAGAGATTAATTAACTTTTTAATGTAAGTTAAAATAATATTTCAATGGTGATGCAAACTCAACAATAAGGTGAATTAGGTTTGCAAGATGTGATTGGTCAGGGTGCTACATGATCTCATCTAAATTCTCTTTCCCAAAAAGGGCTGGACCATTCAAGGTGCCTTTTGACCAGGGCTGTTCTATGATTCTGTGATTTTATTAATTAATCTGCCCCAGTGCAATTCCTACCCAAATCCAAACCTCCTTGGGCTGATGTTTATGCAGCTGCTTTTGCCAGTTTTTTGTTGCACTCAACAATAACACCCTGGAATAGCTCCCTTTTCACTGTGATCTGTGGACATTTACATGGATGTCTCCATAGGCAGATCTTTAAGAAATGTGCAGCTGAGACAGAAAACTTGGACATTATCAGATTTAAACCTCTGTTAAAATCTAATTCTGGAGTGAAGCAAAACCACATTTTCATAGCAGATACCATCCCGCACATAAGACCAAGGCAAATTTCAATCATAAACACCAACATCTTTCATATTTTGCTGAAAGCCTACTTCCAATTCTGAAATACCATTTTTATTTTGGTTAATTTATTTAAGCTGCTATGCTGAAAATTTTGCAGGAAGCGTTAAATGCTAGTTTATAAATATACTTGCCTTGTTGTCTTTGCAGAAGTGCAGAGATGGTGATTGGCTGCCTGGACAGAGGCAGCTGTGGGGAAGGTGATGTAAATGGATATAGCTGAGGGGTTCTGAAATCAGAATTAGCCCATGATCCCCTTTGACTGCTTTGGGATCCAGATGATGATGGACAAGAACTATGTGGTAATCTCAGCACAGGGGTGGATCTGTTAATGAAATTAATTCATGCATGTGATTTGAGGCTACTTTTATAACAATACAAAATGTTTCAAAATTACTTCAATTTGTTGTCTATATATTTTTACTTACTGAATATTTTTACATATTTCAAAAAGCAAACTGACAAAACAATTTTGGAATCAGAGGTGGAAAAAAAGAAGTACTTCATTACACATATTTAAAATTTCTGCTAGGAAGATATAATAGATATATTTGGCTTAACAGTTATAAAGAACAAGAGTTTAATTTTTCTGGAACAATTTAAAGTTATTGATGTTAATAATTCTCACAGTTTAAGACATTTTCAAAGTTTAAATGCAAAAACCAGAAACACCTGTTGCAGGCTGCATGAAGTTCAGGTTATTCAGAGAACAGCCCTTGTGCAGATATTGTGCTTTTATCTCTAATTTTTGTAAGAATGATACAGCAGAGACATTGTTAAACTTTCTCATTATAAAATTACCCCTTTTTATAGGAGTACCATGACTGCAGATGTCAACAGCTACAGAAGCACAGATGACAACTGCCCATTTTTGAAAAATGTGATTTCAAAATAAAACTCTCCCCCAAAACCAAACATTCATGTAGATGATAGCCAGGCTGCACAGTAACACTTTTTCAGATCTAGAATATAACCTCTGAACACACAGATTAATAAAGGCCAGAGGGGACATTACAGTCTCTTATAGGAGATGGTAACCTCTTGAAAAAGTATTGAATTACCTTGTAGATTCTGTTCCAATACTCTGACTTGGCTTTATTCGAGCTATCTGAGAACTCCTGTAGGATACACACCCTGTTGGAATCAGATTTTTGAAAACAGGACCAACGTGAATTACCCATTTTACTCAGGAGAAAACTTTGGAAACAAAGATTAGTACTTTTATTGCATGATTTGGGACAAATTCATGATTGATTCATTCAAGAACTAAAAGTGGTGCACAATTACAATAGTCAATGACAGAGCTCAGCTGTCACAAAAACATCATATTGCACCATCCCTGCAAATCTTGTTCCAGTTAAACACATGTTAGTTTCTTTCCCCTTCTTTCATTTATTAGACTATTATTAGACTATCAAGACAGCTGTGCTGAAGTGCTTTAGTTCTTCAGCTGATCTTTTTTTGCCTCATCCACCTCTGAGAAGGAAACTTTCCTTAGTGCACCATTAAATCATTGTTTCCACTTACTCTTACTTTTGCACATAAACTTTGATTCCCTCAGCCTTGTCCACTGCAAAACTTTATGTGAAAGTTCTGAAATCTGCTGAACACGTAACTGCTCTACATAAAATTTTACTGTCTAATAAATATCTATTTATATTTAGACACAATAAAAAAAACAGTTAACCTCAGCTCTCTTTATCTTGTTATGCTTAAATTTATAGGCAAGCATGCATTTAGGAAGGATCTGAGCATATAAATCAGACATAACATAGAAAAAGCAATTTTTCCTCCTCCATTGAAATTGCATTGCAATTGCATTTGTCCTTGTTTCAGGACACTTACACCATGTAAAAACACAAGAGTGCTAAAAGTTCTTTATGTGGCTGCAGATGGATTCCATGAACTGCTGAAGCCAGGTGAAAGCCTGCCTGAGCACAATCTGCTGCAGAAATATGCTGAATGTAAATCAAGAATGGGAGAGACACACAGCATCAGGAATTCTGGGAAAGTCCTCACAAATAAACAGTTCTCAAGAGACTGCACCACTGCCAGTAGGCTGTTACTCATGTCTTATTTACATCTGAGTGTTACCCAAGCTGAGGGTATGAAGGAATGAAAGGAAGGAGCGGCAGGTAAAATGTCTTACACCTTGTAACAGTGATAAGGTGAAAAAAATTCTCACCTTTTTGAACAAATTCTTGATCGCAACTGCCTCACTTTTGTTATTAAATATTTTTTTTAACTTCCATATTTTTTTTAATTTCCCCCCTTTTCTTTGTGTGATATTTAATATGACACTGTGGACAATGTTACTCTCTGTTAACCACAAATACATAAAATTATGAAGCTTAACAGAGGGTCAACAACGTATATTGCAAGGATTCCTGTTCCGTTCCATCACACAAATAGTTACAGTATTTTCTTTGCACCTGCTGATTCAGCAAAAAACAGTTTGGTTAGCAGTAATCATTTACTGAACAGAAGAGGTAAGTACTAGGGAAACATTTCTTACTTCATTTTAACCATTTCCCAGCTGCTGGATTGAAGTCCTTGTGGTAAACTCCTCACACCTCAACACAATTCAAATTTTTTTAGTAAAATGCTAATGTATGGATTTTAATTTATTCATCCTCCTAATGTAACAGAAATGTTATTCAGTTAAAAAAGTTTACTTTTACTCACCCATACGTCCATCCTGTGGTGGAGTTATTACTGATAATCTTGCTGGACCAGTTGGTGTCTCTAGCTAAATAAACAGCAAGTCATTAACCACAGTGTAATAAGCATATTAAATATTAAGACATTTTGAGCAGTAGTGTTTTATTTTTGAGGTCTACAGAGCCTGCAGATTTCCAGAACTCTCTGCTTGCTGTCAGTTTTGTTCATAGCACTAAAATACAAAACCTAAGAATTAAGTTACTATTTTTAAAGATCTATGTGCAGGTGAGAAATACATGTATTTTAGCTTTATTATATAACCTATCACATTCAGATAAGGTGTTATCAGACACTCTCACTGTTTTCTGTGCTGAGATTCCACCTGCAAGCTAGCAGCTGCTCCTGGATGTAACCTCTCCTAACCAGGATACCAGCACTATGAAAAGCTCCTGCTTTCATTCTCATGTTAGCAGTATCACTCAAAACCTGCAATTCCCTACTCAAGTATCAGACTCTAAATGGTGCTATCAGATCATTGACATTTTTGAATTATTGGGATTTTAAGAATTTGCTATTTACTTTGGCATCACAACTTTAAAAGCCTGTATATGGCATGTGGAGAATATAATTCCAGAAATTAATGTTGTGATTTATTTGCTTTTGGTTTCTTTTGGGGAGCATCTGATTTCTATCCTGCATCAAGCATAACTGAAACCATCATGCACATCAGAATGGTTTTGAATGGGATGGGGGGAGAATCCTTTTTTTTGCAGCATAAACAGAGTAAGAGAAATCAAAAGGATATATGTGTGTAACTATACAAAAACAAGTATTAAAAAACCCCACTTACTTTCCTCATTGGTGAAGGTACAGGATCAATCTCCATTGCCTCCATCCTTGCAAGAAAGGTCAAAGTATGACATTGTAATAAAAATAACATTTTCATTATAAAGACTAAAATTATGTTGGATTCTAATGTTAAATTTGATAAGTAATGGAAAAGCATAATACATAATGCATAAGACACATAAGTATTTAGGACTCACAAGCAGTAAGAAAAATCTATTCACTGATTCTGAGCTCTGGTTCAGACATTTACAGAGTAAGATATTTTATGATTAGCATTGTTATTCTTCTATTTGTCTGAATAAGCATGCATATTTATGTATTTTTCACTTGTATTCACAACAAAGGCACTCTGAATCTCTGGGGTTTTTTGTAGAAAAGAAAGTCACAATCAAAGGCACAGAAATATTTTAGCTTGAGCAAGCTGTATATTCATTTTACTTAAAATTAAATGAGCCTTACTGGAGTGGCTCATCCCATCCATCCTGAGATCACTACAGCGTACATACAGGTGTCTGTACAATAAATTCAGTTTTTCTCTATGGCAAATAGAGAGTGTTTCACTTATCTATCCATGCAGTCATCTATCTAGCTATTAATTCAAAAGTTCTTTGGAATAAGGTACATCATGCCTCAGATTTCTTTCCAGTAACCACCATCCATACAACTGTAATGTACACTTGAACAGATAAGACTTTCCTCAGTTCTTTCATATTTGAACAGTTTGCAAAAACAAAACACAGAATCAGAAAATATTTTAAACTCACTACAAAAAGGTTACTTTCTGTATAAAATATTAGTTAAGATTTTCATTGAAAATTATCAAGTTTGTACCCACGTTTCAGAAGTGGAAGGACGACTTGAATGAAGAGAATATGAAGAATAAACATTCTGTTTTCTTGAAGGAACTGAAGTCATTAAGAAATTTAATATTAGAACACAGCTATGTCCAGTGACAGGGATTCCACAGTTAATATTTTAAACCAACACTTCTTACTGGATGGATTTCTGCTCGTACTGGAAAATGGCAGTGGTGTAGTTTTTTCAGAAGGTTTCATACTAAAGGGGAAAGAAGAAAAAAGAGATATAAATTGAAAGCAGGTTTGATTTAGTTAACATGTCTAACTGGTCAATAAAGTAAAATATCAAAGCATTTATCCATCAGTAGCAGGTTTTAACATGACACTATTTGCCATGGAGCAAAGTAAGAATTTATCTGGTAAATCTATGAATTTGCTCTTTACATCATAGTATTTGCAATGCTCATTATATACCCAACAATATCAAATTTAGCACAACATTATGGCAAAGGACTTTAGAGAACAACAGGTGTTAAAATACAACTATTAACTATAGCTAAGTACAAAATTCATTTCATTTAATGAAATTATACATTTACCAAACTTTAAGAAATCTAGTTATCAAATGAAATGTTGGAATTTTGATGCTATTCAACAGTAACTTTGCAAAACTGGTACCTTTGGCAAGAATCATAAATAGGAGGAATATATTTACTAGGCAAGCAAGAAAAGGCTCTAGGACACTTCTCTCTAGGTAGAACTCAAAAAAAAATCTAAAATTCAGTAAGAACTCTGTAATTGATATAACCAAGATACTATTCATTTGAGATGCAGACAAGAAAATGGAGGCATAAAATGAATAAAAATATATAAACTGCAATCCACCACATACAGAGTTTCTTTTATACTGTTTTTTTCTTTCTGTTACATTACACCAAGCAACCTGAGGAAGCAAAATACAGTATTATGTGCATTAAAGAGTCAAGGGAAAGTCTGTATTAAAAAACACAGAAAAGGAATAAAGATCAATTAAAGATTAAATCTGTTCAATTAAAATGCCAGTTTAATGAACTGGCTTATTAAGTAGATTTAAATAACAGTTTTGGCTTTATGTTGGAAATAATATGAAAAGATGAAGGTGTATCAGTCATTGAGCAGGGGGATAAGGATGATCAACCACTTTGAAACATTTGAGAAAAAAGACTAAATCAAGACGAGACAAGTATATAATTTTTACAAGAAATAGAAAACGATGAGAACCATGTTACAAAACTCTGGTAACTTTATAAATGGGCTAAGATACCAGGAAAGGCATCATAGTATTTTCCAGGCTGATGCTATAAAGTCCATTGCAAAATACACAAATATGGTTATGTAACAGCAAATACAAAATTAAAACTGAATATCTATGTGATAGACTTTATTAAAAGTTCATTTTTAGAGTTAAGTACAGAGTTGTATTTTAAAATGAAAGGATTTCTTCCCGACAGTATTGATCATTTTGAATAAAAGTCACCTGATGTCAGAAATCACTATACATTTATTTCTGTAAAAACACACGAGGAACGTAAAAAAACCATGAAATTTTTATTCCTTTATAAATTAAAATTAATGTTGTCTGATTACATTTACTTTTGCTGCATTAAACCTCTTACCATTGTATCTGTTGAATTTGTTGTGTTACTTTCTTGAGAGACTCTTCCAGCTTTGCTATCTGTGAGATAATCATAGATTTAAACAAAGTCTGTTTGTGTGATATACAGCTTCATTTTCATCCAGCTAATATTCTAAAGTGTTGAAAGGCTGCTTTCTATTGGTTTTAATCTTAAGACATCACTGCAATTCCAGATTTATTGGAGCTGTTATGGCTGTGTTATGGACCCATTAAACAGTCAATCTGGAACAAAAATGCTTCTTTTTGGCAGTTAAAGACCTTGTTTGATTACCTATTCTTAAGTATGCTGGTAATAGTGGATAAATGAATACTAGGAAAAGTGCTTAAAAATAGTTTTCTTTTCTTTTGCTTTCTATTTTTCTTATCTGATATAAAAGCTTTGTTATGATTTATATAGAGTTATCTGAAAAAGCCACCAATAAATGTACAAAATACATTGTTGCCATATTTCTCATTTCAGATTCAAAATGTATTCAGCTCACTTCAGTATCTATTTGTAATAAGCCGAAGTGAAAAGTTTTTTCTACTCTGTTAAGAGACACAATCAGAAATATCTCCATTAAAAAAATGTTATGAGCTGGCAAAATTGAAGACTATTAAGGTCAAGAACATTAGGTCAGCTCCCTAGTACGTGTATTTTTTACAGTCTTTCATTATGTGAGCATATATTATATTTTATGAAGGATGTGAAAATTTATTCAATAGCCTCAATACTGCATCTATGTTTTATCCCTAATTTCCATTATGTGACCTTAATCCTCCACATTGTTCATATTTTGATTTGAAGGCAAATTATAAATTTGCCTGTAAACTTTTCATGCTTCTCAAACTGTCATTTGAATCCTTTAATAAAATTACCTGATTTATAAAATCATATTGTTTGTGGGAGATACTATGCTCTTTTTGCAGATGAAAAACTCTGCAAAACAGATTAAAGAAAAAATGTAATTTATGTAAGATCTGGGTTTTGGTATTCTGTTTTTTTCTTCCTTCCAATGAGAGCTAGGTTTGATTAGGAAAGGAACCAGTCAGGAAGAATGTACTTTACTCTGTTGCTCTGTAGGACTGGGTAATTTTAAGACTAAAGTACCTTAAAGAACATGAGTAATTATTTGATTTTCAGTATTTTGGGATCCTAGCATAACAGGACATCTAGACCTGCCAGGAACATGGAGAGCAAGTGGCCACTATCACCTGCACCCTAATACCTGCACAGCTCACAGAAACAGCAACCAAGCAGTTTAATGAAGACCATGAGACCTTGTTGGTTGACAGTGACAAGGATGACAAACTAGAAATAAGGAAGGGGACCTGAAACACGACAGCCAAGCATGAGAAACTGGAATGGTGTTTAATACAACCAGCCTCTCCAGACACTGATATAAACAAACAGTTTTAACATATTAACAATACACAGAATGGGCAAAACAACAAGAAACCCGCCCAAAACAGTGTGCCATTGAAGCAGCAACCATCTATATTTTCAACTGTTTTGGTACTGTCACCTGGACACCCTCCTTAGGTCAAGCATCATCCCTGAATACTTCACAAACACTGATGAGTGAATGTCCCAACAGTAAACAACTTAAAAAATTAGCATGACAAAGTATCAAAACTCTCGCCAGATTCTTTGGAGGTAACATCTCAATTTATGCTGAATTCTATTACGATATTTGTTTTACTTTGTCTACAGGTTTCAGTTTTACCATCTGGACCTGGTACAATAGATTAGAAGGGGGATGAAATCAGGATTCCTCCCTGGTCTGGCTTTGAAAGCAGAAGGACAGGACCCTAAAAGAACTACACACAACACAGCGCACTATGAGGGATCCCAAAATGCATTCATGGAGAAGAAGGAAGAACAGGCCACAGATCACCTAATTTTCCAAGCTTTCTATCCATGGCAACCACACTAGAAACTCTCCTCACACATGAAATGGCCAACTGGGCAGCTACATGAGCTTCTTCTCTGTAACTTCATACATGGGACACCTACTCATGGGTCAAGTTACCAATACTACCAAGTAGCTTTAAGCAACATCCCATGTCCTTAGAAATAAAGGAAAAATCCAACAACTTAATAAAATATTTAGAAGAAGCTGAAAAAATGAAAAAGAATCTGCCTTCTAACCTACAAAGGAAGAAGCACAGTCACAAATGCAGTACCTGTTCTCCACAGAACAATTAATTCTGTCCTTCACACTCAGCTATCCCAAATTCAGGGTATTAGCCCTTAGTCTTGTTCCCCACTGCTCAAGCTTCTCATTTATTTCGTCAGCCCTAGTCTTCTTTTCCTCTGGACTCATCTTCCAGCACCCCTCTCTCCCCACCTCCTCTACTTTCCCCTCCATACAGTGAACTGGTTTCTTCCCTCCCTGTCCTTTGACTCTCCATTTAATCTTAACCACCTTACAACTAGAATATTTTATTAGAAACAGTAACCAGAATTAATAGTCCTCATAGACTTTAAACAATTAAAAACTGGTATTTATAATGAAAGTAATGAGTCAATCCTGATAAATTATTCTAAGTATTCCCATAAAAGATTCATATAGTTTCTAAAAATAAACCAAAGTAACAAGGCAAACATAAACAAAAACCTAGAAAATCATAATTAGAGTTACCTTTTGTTTGTGGTATTTTAATAAACGCTTACGATATTTTTCTTGAAATTCTGAAATCTAAAAATAAATACAGTTATACCAAGCTTCACATAATTACATGTATGCACCTCAGCAAAGAAGTGATGGAAAATAACTACTTCACAGTATTCAGAGTTTTCTGTCTTTTATAGGCAGTTATCATCTTTTTTTAATCCTCTTCAAAAAAAAATCCCAAACTATTCTAAGTTATTATCACTGATAGACAAAGTCCTATAAAGTTAATTTAATCCAATATGACCTACAGAAGAGTTGGTAGATTTATTTCACTGAAGTTATATTTTAACACTATGTTCAATAAAAAGGTAAAGACATTAGAAAGCCAGTTTAGCTGCAGTGTTTCTTATTCATCAGTGCTAAGCAAACACATAAAATTAATGGCAACATAAAAAGTAATCTGTCTTACTGGCAATTATAATATGCCTTGTAAAAATACCCTGTTAATTAAAAAATAATTGTTAGACAGACTGTCTGGTGATGTGTAAGCATTTCTTGTGTCCACATGAGGATCATAAACCATGACAAGTTAAAAGTAAAAATGACAAGGTAGGCAAGACAAGAGCTTGAGGAACAAATTACCACAGGCAGTAACTTCTAATAAATCTTTCTTCTCACATGTAAGAAAACTGCCAGAAAATCTGTAGAAAATGAGACAAGCAAGAAGAAACATTCTGAGAATATACACCCATGGAGGAGTATCCAACTTAAATGGTTATTTTATTCCCTCTGGAAGGACCTGGGAGGTTTCCATTGAATACTCATCAAAGGATCAGTGTGTCTTTGGAAGAACTGAAGGAAGAAATGTTCACTTAGAAAGTGATGGCTCTGAAATGTCTCTACTCACCCAGAAATGAGTTCTTGGGTCTAGGAGAAACCTGAATTTGTCCGTTTAGTGCTCAATGGCAGGCAAAGAGTAAATCAGACCTTACCAGTAGTTTAAAATGGAATAGGGGACATCATCATTCCCCTCTAAAAAAATGCACGTTCCCATATCCTGAGTCTGCTTAACACCTCAGAAAGGACAGAGTAGGTCTGAAAACAGTTCAGATTAATCAGAGGTATGCAAGAACTTCAGTAAAAGAATGACCACATAGATGGTCATGGCTGAAAAAAATGACAGTTGAAGAAGGGATGCATCAGCAGTTAAAACTAATGATTAGCACAGACGTAGTGCATGAGACTGTATACTTTTCCATCCAGAATTAAATTCAAGAGTAAGAAATGAAACTAACAGGTTAAAACCTGAAAAATGAAATAATCATCACACAGTGAAAAACCTGTGGACCACCCTTCCACAATATGAGACAGATGCTAAAATTCAGGAAACAACGTGACAATTATGTGGGGAAAAATATACACCAAAGCTTCTCAATGCAGAAGACCAATCTCACTTCGAGACATCCCTGTGCCACGAGTTGTGGAAAGCTGGGAGGCTCTTCTGAAGATGCATCACTACATCCAGCTCTGCTCTCATGCTTTCCTAGCACCCACCAAAGTGACAAGATATTAGATTAGATAAGAGATTAGAGAAATTGCTCTTACATCTTTTGATGCTGGGACAAGTTCTGAACATACCTCAATGCCTTCACTATACTTCAGTATGTTCCCAACAGGTTATCTCAGGCTATATAAAACCTACCTCAGCCTGGAGAGATTGAGCCTTCTTTCCTTCCTTTGGCACACTATGGAAGTTTGTATTCCCATGTGATTGGAAGTGTGCAGGTTCCCTGCATTTGTTCAGTTTATGGAGTAACTGCTGATCCTGCTGTTAAAAAGTGGGTATGGAAGGACAGAGGAAGGGTTCACATTTACATTGTGTCCCTTCCACATCTGAGGAGGAGCACTGCTCAGGAAAGGGGCCAAGCTCAGCTTTGGAAAAGTCTCTGAGGCCTGGGGTAGAGCAAATGTGAATCCATGACCACTGTTGGAGAACACAGGTGATATCCCCTGGGTTATTAATATGCTGCATCAGGAAGCTCACCCAAAGATCAGCAAATCCCAGCCCAAGGAGATGAAAACAGCCAACGAAGGCTGTGGCTGGGCCCAGGGACAATGTACTGCTGGAGGGGTTGAAACTGCTGCTGAAATACACAGGGAGAGGGACAAAGACACAAAGTCCCAAAGCCAAGCTGAAAAGATGCAGAAAATGAGGAGGAAAAGGGAATTTTGTATGCACTAATTTAACCCAGACAGCTACTGAAGTTCTTGACTGGAAACTAAGCCTGACAAAAGGAATCCTATCTGGAATTCACAGAAAGTAGGGGGAAAATGACCTTGGAATCATTTACTGCATCTACCTGGGGAAAAAAAAAAGAGGTGTGTTTTGATAAAAAAAAAAAATTAATCAGAAAGAAGAGAGAGCACAGTCAGCTCAGGACTGTGTCCAGCTCGGGTTTTCACTGTGTAACTTTTTATTGCTGTAATTAAAGCACACTATCTGGGCATGTTTAAGCTCCTGGAAGATCTAATTTTTCACTGCATAGCATTGAAAGTGATTTTACACCATTAAAATAACCAGACTAGTGGTCCTTAGAGAGAGTTTGAAAACATAAGCAGTGACCATAATGAATAATTTATGTCTCCTTAAGAACTCAAAAACTGTGGAATTAAGGAAGTAAAGATGGTAATGGGCATACATTCATTTTCAAGCATTCACTCATACACTTTTCCCATTCACATAAAAATCAGTAGGAGTTGCTGATTATTTTATAGAGTTAAAAAGTTTTAAGGCAGATTCACCTGTGATATTTCTTTTGAATATTTCTTGTTTAACACATCTATTGGCATGAACAGTGATTGAATATCAGGACTTGTCTATGAAGAAATGAAAATATATCAAAGTTAGAATTTTTATTAGCAAGTCATATTAAATAAAGTCTTTTGTAAAGCGTTTCTTAAATTGACTAATGAATCTAAATAAAAAAAAAAATGACAGATTAGACAAGGATAAAGCTGAAATTGAAAATAAGCCTAATTTTCTTTAATGGCCCTATCAACTATCTGGAAAGCACTGGGATTTTGTTTAAATATATTACCCACATATATACCTATGGTGATTAAGATAGTACCAGTGTCCAGAGCACATTCAAGGAGGATACTGTGGCCCCTGGAAGAGGCATTGCATTCACACCAACAGCCAGGTTTCTGGCAGCCCCTTTCCAGGCTTTTTGGTTCTCACCATTCCCAGCCACATGGGATGCAACCTAAAACCAGTTTTGTTTCAAAGTCCTTTTTCAGAATAGCTCCAATGCTGACTGGGATCCCTTTGTCTCTCCCTGCCCATTGGGCAGCAGAATATTACCCTAGAATAAGGAAAGAGCCTTAAAGTAATTGTTGAATTTTTAAAATATTTTATGACTTGTGTATTTTAATCAGAACTGTACATGCTTTAGAAAAACTGCTTTTCCTTACTCTCCCCAGCTACTAATTCTTACAGAACTCACAGAAAGTAAGTAACTTTCCTTGAGACTTCCTCTACAATTTTGAATTTGGTTGACATCAGCCACAGATTCAAAAATTTCCAGCTAACAGATGGAGAAACACAGACAGACAGTACAGTTAACCTACCTATGGTATTTCAGTAAAGAAAATTAAAACAACACAATGATATTCCATATTGAAAACTTAGGATATTTCTAAAAATATATTCAGCTTCTTTAAATGAGATGCATTCATAGAACCCAAGCTCTTGGAATCTATTTAGGGTTCTATCAAAGCAATGATCTTGGTTTAAGTACCTATCAGATTTTAAAAAAATAAAACCCAACCAGCTTCATGCTGATATAAAAACTCTTTCAAATAAAGATTTGTGTAACTCTGTTTATATTTTATCTGCTGCATGGAGAAGCAGATGTTCCTTTGATATTCTGAAATACTGAACAGCCAGAATCTGATTTATTTTAACACTTAACCATCATCTGGGGAAAAGCAAGTGGGGATCATGAGACACAGAAGGAAGATATAAAGGTGACAAGAATGCATTACTGTAAAGATGAGAATATTTAATGCGTACATGTTGATTA
This sequence comes from Haemorhous mexicanus, assembly GCF_027477595.1. Classification (NCBI taxonomy): domain Eukaryota; kingdom Metazoa; phylum Chordata; class Aves; order Passeriformes; family Fringillidae; genus Haemorhous; species Haemorhous mexicanus. Next base: position 71,155,771 of record NC_082344.1, on the reverse strand, counting down.
CTCCAACATACAATTTAATTAGGACTTCTAACACATTTATAGGACCTCCTCTCATTGGGATTCTTCCATAGCATCAAGCTCATAAAGCTTACCAGGTATATTTCCACTCAGGTTCCTGAATTATAGAGCCATGACTTTTTTATATGCATCTTTAATTATCATTCCAATCATTTTATCTGTTCTTAATCAAGGATAAGCAATCATCATTAAATTCTTTTTTAAAGAATATGGTAATTTGCTTCCTTCCAGCCCTCCAGAGCAGTGGCAAGTTCTAATGAAACATCTAATATTTTTGTTAGTAACCCAGTCATTGCATTTTTATATTCCTTCTGTGCTTTTGAAGTAAATTATCAAGTTCTGCTGAAATGGTGCAGTTTAAGACTGATGTAACTTAAAAAATAACATTGTCTGGGGCAAGGTGTTGAATAAGATGACCTCCAGAGGTCCTCGACAACTTAAATTATTCTTTGCCTGAAATGAATAACAAAGTTTGCAGTGACAATACATTGATATTGAAAGCATACTAAAATACACCCTTTAGAATTTTTATGAAGGGCCTTCTGATTTTTTTTTTCATATTTGATTACTGTGTGCATTATTCCTTTGTATTATAATCGCATTTTGTTGTTTTCATGCAATTTTTTTCAGTAACACTGTCTTCTTCAATGTGCAAGATTCCTAGGAGGTGTTCATGTTTAGCTGTATTGAATTTTAGTGTATCTCTTTTATCCTGTACATAAGAGGCATTGGCTCTTAGGTAGGCACCAGTCTACAAAAATATGAATGTTTTCAAACCTACTTATGAAATCAGCTAAAGAGAAGATTGCTCCTGGGAGAAATGCAAAATTAAAGATTCTTAATGATTAATCAAGAAAGGGAATTAAAAGCTCTTAGTTCTCCAGTGAATAACAAAAATTCCAAACAATATTTCAAACCCTTTCTTAATCACACAACTACAAGGAAAATAGTTAAGCTTGAGAGAAAACAGAAAAAAAACCCCTAATCCACTGGAAAACACTGCTGAGCTATCAGGCAGGCTTTCAGTCCACTACATGAAATAATTCATTACAGTTCATTTCCTGTGGTGCAAAAATGCCAAAATCAATAAACATTTTTCCACATGTTGAAAGTAGTCACTGATGTTACCCAGTAACCAGCCATATTTCTTGAAAAGTTTAGAATGATTTACAGTCTAGCAGTACCTGAAAACCTAAAAAGTTTCCATAGGCTTTAATTTAATGGAATATTTACAACAAAAAGCAGAGCTGTCTAGTGCCTAAGTATTTTAGTTTAGCAACCTATTATCAGTAAATATTCATGTCACAGTTGGCAAAAACAAAAAAAGGAAGCATTCTTTAAGGCAAGTAGTTTAGCTGTTAAGCAAACCACAGATTAATGTAATGCAATAAAACTAAAGCTTGATTTACCTCTTTTGAAAGGATTAAGGTACGACAAGCACTCCTGCAGACCAAACATTCATCTTGTTTGCCTGTTAGGTAAAGACAAATTTAAAATATGGATCAAAGTGAATATATATTGAATACATTGTAAATATACTGTGATGCCTAAACCTGGAGCTTGTGGAAGAAATCTGCAAGTTGCACAAATAATATGAATAAACATGAATAAAGAATTTGATTCTATAACCATTACACTGAGTTGTGCAGGAAAAATGTATGTGAATGTCATCAGGTCTTACTCCTGTAAATAAGCATTCATGTAAATGATTTTATGAATATCATTAGTGTCACAGAATGCAGGTGACTTTTAGTTCCCTTGATTTAAATAGGGCTACTTGCCTGGTTTAATTAAATGTATGCTTAAGTGCACTAATGACTTACAGTCAATCTGATATATGGCTTTTTAGACTGGGGCACAGTTGGGTTATCCCAACAAAATATATGAAACCTAAATGTTAAGAAATTAGTAATTCTGCCTTTTGAATTCCCCCAGTGAAAAAACAATAAAACCACTTTTAAAAACTTTATGACTTTTAAACTCTTTATCGGCAAACATATTAGAAAATATCTATGGCAAATGCACATCATTTCAATATTTATAACTGATAATTCCACTAGCTACTGCATTTCTGAAGATTCTAAGGATCAATGTTTATAAACATCTTCAAATACATCTTATACCTCATTACTACTGAATTCAAAGCAAAAATATACATAATCTCTCCTATGTTTTTCTGCCAAACAATATTAAGAGCAGAGAGGAAAGATGCTATTCATGTTCTAGGGGCCTGCAAGCTGTGGAGGCTGCATTTCATCTATCCTCAATAGCAACCCTGTGAAAACATCTAGTCAAAAGCTTTTAGTTCTGAAATACCGATTGATCATTTTTTCTGTGCGCTCTTACAAAAACCAGGACATTTAGCATGATGTGAAAGGGGAAAACATAGATATTTGTCTGCTGTATTTTTTTCCTTTTTTTGAAACAACTTCATTATTCCTCTTTCCCACATATCTCTGCCCGAGAGCATCACATGAACCCCAGAATATGACTCTGGAATTGTACATAACACAGGAGCTTCAGAACATCACCTACAATCTTCCCTCATGCTGCTGAATGTCTTCAGGAACAATACTGAGCCTCAAAACTTATTCAAACGACTTCCAAAACCTACCCTAAACAAACCCTACATTTTTTCAACTGCCCTTTCACTAAGGGAAAACCATTATTTTTCCAAAAATTTCCAGAACAGAAGGCCATCTATTTGTGTGGGTTTTTTGTTTTGTTTTGTTTTTTACAAAATTATGGATCATAAGCATCCAGAATCCAGTTTTATTAAAGCCCAAGGCTCGCTGTCAAAGTCACATCCACCTGGAGGTGGACACAGTTTTACTGTTCAAAGCGAATCAATAGCAAGGACTGAAAAGGCTTAACAGTAACATTCTTAAAAGTGCTCAGGGCTTTCTTTTTTTTCCGCAGCGGGTGAGAAATACCAGCATTTGAGGTTGATGCGTGCAGGCAGCACAGCCCGGCCTGCCGGGCGCGCCCCAGCAGCCATTATTACCTTTCTGCAGGCAAACCTCACAGAAAACGTGGCCGCAGCTGGTGAGGCAGAACCGCGGCGTGGGGGTGCGGGGCTCGCACAGGCAGGAGTTGCAGGAGACGTGCATGGCCATGGGGCAGCGGGGCAGGACGGCCCGGTGGCGGCCCGGGGCTGGGGCAGAGCCGCTCGTCCTCAGGCCGAGCGCCGCGGGCGCGTCCCCGCCATGTCCCGCCCGCTGAGGCGGCCCTGAGGGCAGCGCGGCCCGCGCCGCTCCCGCCGCGGGGCCTCAGGGCGGCAGAGATTGGTGCTCACACACACACCCCGCAATAAAATTTGGTTTTTCTGGCCGACACAGACGATGCTCTGAGAGATTCGTCCTCCCTTCCCCAAACGCGGGGAACAGAGCTGCACCCACAGCGCTCCGGGCAGGGCCTCAGCAGGAGCCCCGCCCTGCTCGCTCCTCTAGGGTCAGCAGATGGGGAGAAAAAACAAAAAAAAATCGGAGAAAATATTTATGGATTTCACTTTTCAATGCAAGAATCCTGGAGGTTTGTTAATTCACTATCATAGGTTTGTTGTGGCATCTTCTGTTGTGGAGAAAGAGCAAAACAGGGAGATTTGATGTTCGTTTCTTAGACAAAAAAATACCCCATCGCTTGCTAGTGTCCAGTGATGAAAATTTTAGGCAGAAAGTCCCTTACAGACTTAGCTGCAGTGCAGGTTGTAGCTCTGGGTGTGACAGAGCCACAAACTGCAGAGGAAGCTTTTAACTTCACAAAGGCTTCTGCCCCCAAAGTGCTTCCCAAAAGAGCTGTGAGTCAGCTTGTGCTTTATGGAGTTCATTAAAAATCCTGAGGAAGACTGAAAACATTTCCTAAAAGCGAAAATGATGATGATATGATGATGATGATTATTATTATTATTAATAATAATACTACCATTAGTAGTAGTAAAGAACTAAGCAATCACAAGTTATATTCAAGATGCCCCAGTCTCAGTGCTGAGTCTATACTCTTTGAGTATAGACCTAATTAATATGGTGAAACATGATCAGATCTTTTATGAATTCTGAAATGTTGCTTGTCCTGGATTACAGCTGGAGTGTATTGTAAGTGAAATGAGTTATGTTTGTCACTGGGATGTGGTTTGGAGCCTTACACTAAATATCAACTTAAGTCTGAACCACAACCTTGTCACAACACTTTATTACTTTCTTCTTGGACTTCATATACCATATGGTTTTAACACATATTTCCTTCTTACCTACCACCAAAGATGTTATTGCAAGACATGTTGTGAGTGAGTGCTCTATAGAAGTGAATTTAATAGCACTTACTTACTGGTCATTCCAAGTGACACCTCTAAAGTATCTGAATTTTTAAATATAGGACACAATGCAATGAGTAGCTTTATGAGATTTTATTTGGATTGATTTGGTCCCTGGAATATTGCTTTTTGTCTCTATATCAATTTTATTGATTCTCACATACTACCAGCTGTCTTTTAATTCCCATGCTGGAAATATAAGTAGACTTAAAGGAAAATGTCATTTCCTTGCTAAAGAAAACAACAGGTGGGAAGATAGAAAAAAGAAAGAAAGCAGTGCCTTTAGAAAAATAATTGGTCCACAGATATTTTGCCTTTCACTACCTTTTAAAGCAACAAAGGGTCTGAAAAGATGAGTAAGAAAACAAACCACAATATTCTGCTATCACAGTGCTCTAGAAACTTCAACTTCCATGTCTTTGTATGTAATCACCTCCAAGCCCTTCCTACTACTACTGCTGCTTTGTCAAGCTAATAATCTGGATTTTTAACCACAGCCTTTGATTTGCCATTGTATGATACTGTAGTTATACTGCTATTTGTATATAAACTAGCTAAATTAGGGCATAAAGGTGTATGCAACCAAGGTGCAATAAGTAACATGGAAAATTAAGTCAAAACCTGGCAATTTCTGTAGGCAGTCATATTAAAGTTGCTAAATAATTAAAATCATAAAAATTTTCAATGCAGAAACATTTAGTGCAGGAATGAATTAAAATAAAATTGGCATTGTTTACCAAGGAACCAAATAATTTGGGTTACTTTGACATACTTTATAAAGACTATAATTTACATAAACAACTCTGATCATCATCAATTGTATAGCCTAATGTTAAGGGCTTTTCTGGAGGAAAAAGTAAGATAATTCCAAATTGCTTGACTGGGTCTCTCTCTTCTATGATAATTGCTGCCACCACTGATCAGTTCAAACTCTGAATATTTTACAAGAAAGCATTCACAATTATGTTTAGGTGTTACACATATATAGATTGCGTTCAAGACACTCTCACCCAATTAAACACCACAGGGGTTGTCGTTATTTCTCTGTTTTCTATCTGAATCCTGGTCAGACTGAAGTGCTGAACTGTTCATGGTAGTGCCAAATAAGATTACCCAGCAAGCAGAGAAATTAAAAATCTTAGGAAACTTTATTTTAGATTTGTATTTTAAATTAAACATTCTTCATTAAGTACCAAACTTAAATTCTGCCTTAGTCACTGACTCCTTCTATATTTAGCTTTACATCCGTAAATGGGGAAAGAAAATTATAAAAGATGGGATTCAAGGAGCAAAATGTGAGGGTTTGCCTGAGGTTGTGACCTAGCTGGAGAAACCAGAGTTAGAGCAGAAGATGAGAGAAGGTTGAGAGTTCTATACAAGCAATTTTCTCATAGGTGCAGGGTTTCTTTGGATGTTCAGTGTTACATGGTGTGCAATTTTTGAATCTGTGCATTGGCTTCATAGAACTTAAACAAGCTTCTTAGATATAAAGAAATCTCTGAGAGATTTGATTTGCCAGATTCCAACAGAGATGAGGATTAGTGTTTGCACAATAGCCCACCACAAAATATTGCTGTTAGTTTCTTCGCTTGTTTTCCGAAATTTTTCTTCACGCTCCTAGAGAATAAAGGAAAAGCATAATTATTACATTTTGGCATCTGTGTGTGTCATGGTAACCAGAAAGGCATTCCTCTTCTGCATAGTGGTGAACAAAAACATTTTTCCATGTGGATAAAAATGAAGGTTTGTGCTTATCTGTATGGTGGATATCTGCACAAATCAAAACTGAGAAGCAGGCAGACTGCATCCTGAAGCAGGAAGATAAACAGAGCTTCCCTCGTTCACAGAAGATGCATTGTGCTAAACATGTTCCATCAGTACATATTTTAACATGTTTAGGTTTATATCATTTGCTGTCAAGCGCCCTTTTGCAGCCAAATTTCTGGTTTTGGGTAACAAGTTGATCCATTTCAAACTGGGTAATGAGTTTTGGGTAACGAGTTGATACATGTCTCAGTCTATCTGCCTGCATGTAGAAAAGTGACTGGGTGTACACTTGTTTGAAGAAGGGATATATAAATGTACACTTCATGGGGATATGTAAATGAACACTCAGTCATTTCCTTCCCCACTCAATGGAGTTTGTGCACCCAGGGCAGTGTGGAAACAGCAGCATCACCCCCAGTGGTACCTGCCACCTGCTGGGCTGCTGTGGCTGAGTCTGACCAAGAAAACTCTGCTTGGAAAATCCTGCTTTAAAAGAACACCTGCTGCTAGAAAATAACACCTGTTGCTACAAGCATGACCCCACAGTGATTAATTAGTTTTATGTAACCACTTAAAAATATTTTGCAAGATAATGGAGACTATTTTGGTTAAATATCTATAGATTTTTATGAGTTAGTTAAAAAGACCCCTGCATTTGGATAATACACCTCATAATACTTTATAAATCAATAAGCCTATGTACAATATTTTTAACATTTACATTAAGGGACACACATACTCTTTCATAGTCTTGTTCTCTGGTTACATGATGAATTTGCTCAATTAGATTCTCTAGTCTGACATTAACTTCATTCACTTTGTCTTTGGCTTGAATAGTAGATTCATCCAAAAAATGTTCTCCAACTCTGATGTCCAAATGAATACGCTACAAAAAGAAAAAAAATGTTTTCATTTCTGTATCTTCTGCTTTTTCAAAGTTCCTTAGAATAAAAATGAAACAATGGATAATTTCCCCTTAAGATCTTTGTAGGAAAATGCTTATAAAAATCCCTCTTAAAATTAGAATCAGGTGAAAAAATTGCAGGGTTTCTTAATTTTATTTTTAAATTAGTTGTACAAATTTACAATCTTCACTAATATTAGGGCATTATTTTATGCTAGTATTGATTCAACTGCCATTAAAATGTTTCCTTTGTACAGAATAGTTAAAAAAAAAGGACTGCTCATTATATTTCACATTTCATCCTGATATTGCAGAAATTATTATCTTTAATAGTACTGTTGGAGGCTTTTTACAAATACACTTCTAGGTTCCCTCACATAACTTTTCCTGACGTTATTTATCCAAGTTGAAATATCTCCCAATATCCTCCAGGCTGTTGTATGATCTATAGCAAAAATGCCTCAAGCCAGCCAAGCAATGGAACCATAGAAAGAAGAGAGAAGAATGGAACTTGCAATGTTACGCAACTTATTTTGGCATGCATTAAAAATTCTGCTAAAATTAGTAGGAGAAACTTCTCTTAGAAGCCAATCAATACCTAAGAGAAAATAAAAAGGTTTTAGCCAAACAAATAATCTTCAAAATCCTAGAAAGGTAGGTCTGCTCAGAGATCAGCCACAAATGAAGAGTGCATTTTCTTGCAGTTGTCTTGATGTTACCTAACTGTATAGGTAGAAATCCATCTCACATCCTTGTGGTCCATTAATTACTTTATTTTTGATTGAAAGAGCTCACATAACCATATGGTTCTTACAAAGAACAGTAAACGATTTATCTTCACCAAAGAATGTTTTCCTTTTGTGATCTTTATTCCTCCAGATATAATTACAAAGGTCAGTATTTTCCTTTTTTCATTTCTGTGTTCTCAGACAAACAGCATTATTTAATATTTGTGATATTAATGTTCTCCTTTCCTGCATCTCTTGGCTTCTTTTATATAGGATGGTCAGAACTCTACATGGTGCATGTGTCGTGTAAAATAATGCTAATACAGCCCCATCTATTCCAGATAAAAATCACCTGCACGTCCTCAGAATCACATTCATGGTGCATAGTTAACTGTGACCAACCAAAGCATTATCCCCCTTACTCTCTCTAGTTGATAAGCTCCACATTTTTTTTTTTTTATGATTAGAGCTAATTGCTTTTGCAATGTATATGATTAAATTTCCATTAATTTCTGTCAATCAGCCTGTAAGAACACCTTGTTGTTCCAGTATAATAATCCTACTCTGATATTGTTATTTCTCTGTTATCTACATGTTTCTGAAGTGCACAGCTAGGATGAGATTTAGCATACCTTAACTCATTTAGAAGATGCATATATTTAGCTAGTTATTTAACATTTTTGCTGTCAGCTGAAGAGAAAAAGCCCCAAACCACTCTAGAGAGTATTTCTCTCCTGGTTTTGGGAAGCAGCAAATAGATAAAATTTCAAATTTTTTACTGCAAAAAAAATTTTTTTAGAGCCATGCTATCACCTCTGATGGCTTTTTTCCTCCCCCAGATCTTCATTAAAACCAACTTTGCTGATAGTAGACAATAACAAGTGGGCTGACATGTTCTTCATTTGAATATCTTTGAAAAACTAAAATACTACATTTTCATTGGCAATTCAATCTAAGTGGTGAATACATGGAATATCTTTATGCAAATGCTTGTGTTAGTCAATCTTACATATTTGTCTTTTTGATCCAAATCAGTTGTTCTTAATGATCAGAATCGTTCACATTCAAAGCACTTTACAGACATTAAATCTCTCTGTCCTTAGTCCTGCCTCTTGAATGCTGGCTTTTTTAATATGAGAACAGTCTTTTTGTCTTTTTATCTGCATAATTCTATATTTGCTTTCCTTAATCTCTAAAAAACCTTGAATTATCTGCTAGAAGTTAGACCAACTTCTTATCCAGTTTGAAATCTCTGCTATTGGTAATGATTTCTACTGTTACAACAAAGACTATTTAGGAAACACACCTACCAGTTTACTTCCTGCAATCACTGCAAACCTTGTGGAGTTAGACTGGAAACAGATGATATGCTCCCCAGAGATGTAGGATGTAAATGTAAAGGTCCCTTGTGGCCCATACAGCTTTGACAACTGTACCTGCAATTTAGATATATGCACTGGGTTTGTAATTTATAACTACCAATAAATAAATCAAACAACAGTACTGTGAATTGGATGCAAAAAGGAATCAGTTAAGCTGATGACATCATTAAATTGATCCAAATTTCAGAACACATTTATAGAAAATGAAACAATTTTAGCTCACGGTGAAAATGAAAATATTACAGAATTTTGCAATGTACAAAAGCCAATGCTCTCTAAAGTATTCAAAGCCTGAAAACTGAGACCTTGCCTAGGCAGGGACATAAGTTGTCCACTGCTGGAAAAGCTCAGACCTCAGGCAGCTGCTCTGCATGAGGGCTACGAGCAGCCTTGGTGACCTTGACTTTGGGTTTTGTTTATCATCAGCATTCCTTTCTTCATCTCAAGTGGATTCTGTACCATCTTACTTCATTAGTGAATTTTGGGGTTTTATTTTTCATTTAACTTGTTTTCTCAGTTGTCACTAATTCTTCTTATTGACACAGTTTCCCAAATCTGGTAGTAATGCAAAAATTGTCCATACATATATTTATCAAATATCATAATTTTTTTCACTTTTATCTTTCACCATCAAAATGCTGAACTAACTGGTAGACTGTAGATTTACTTCTTCCTCAGAAGTGTCTTTTATTTTTAGATAATGCTGCCTGCCAGTGCCAGAAGTCAAGTCATAAATCATAGAGAAACATTCATAAAGCATTTTTACCTCATCAGTAGGGCTTGTGACAGTCACAAACATTCCCAAACCAGGAGCAGATTCAAGAAAGTCGTGTGTATGTATATCCCAGCGTTGTACTTTGTAATTCCCTGAATAGAAACAGAGATAAAACTTTTAAATAAAGCATAGATTAATGTTAAACATCTTCAATGCTTTTTCAGGAAAAATATAAATATGTATGTATTTAATGTGTTTATGAATAATGTTGTTCAGGGCTACTTCATAACAGAGTGAAATGCAATAAATTTTTACTACAGTAGAAAATGTTCTAAAGTACTGCAAAAAAGGGTTAATTAACAAGAAAAACTTTCTAATTACTCCTAATGCTCAGTGAAGGTTAGCCTCTAGAAGGCACACTTAGACCTCCAAAAGCAAAATGTGCTGTACTCAAATTACATTTTATGGATTGTCTTTCACACTTATCATATTATTAAAAAAAAAAAGATTAATTTGTATTTTTTTTACTATCCCCTTGAAATCTTACATTTATAGTCTTGTAGATCAATTTAATGTGCTTCTCATATCAGAGGAGAAATGAAACTTTAGTACATCGTGAATTGTCTCTTTTCAGACCAGCACTTATCAAAAAAGTAACTCTCTCATTCATATGGAGAAAACCATGTTACAGAAATCCTGATATGAATGAGTACATCAGAAGCACACATGGAAGCAGCAGTTCCACAGCTGTAGAATTAAAAAACATTCTTTTTCTCTTTTAGGTCAGTAAAGCACTCTGAAAACCTGCATTTCTTTGTGTGATGGATACATGCTATGTTTGAGGACTTTAAAACTAATCCCCACTTCAGGGAGTTATTTTCAGAGTGCCCTTTTCTGGTTTTTTACCATATTCATCAATCACAGAAATTGCTGTTACATTTCCAGTTATCTTTGTTACTGCATGGGTTAGATCATCATAAAGCATTGACAGGTACCTACCAACTACCAGGGTCTCGCTGGGAATATCTTCAATTATGCATTTCTCTTCTCTTTCTCCAGTGTGAAAATACAAAGCAAGTGAAAAAGAAATCCAAAAGTTCATAAGAAATCCTATTAATTTGCTTTTCATATTTTTTATATATCCCTGCTGTACTGCTTTTGAAGGTAGTTACATACAAATGCTGTAGTCCGGTGGTTGTTCCTTGTTTGCTGCTTATCAGAGTATTTTTGAGAGAGAAAAAAACCTGTGAGAAAAGGCAGCTGGTGATTACACATATATAAATAACTACAGCATGTTCTGGAGAATGAGATAACATGGAAAATATACCTTTAAAATTCTTTCTTCTTTCCCAGCATCAATTTTATCCACTTAGAAGTGCATGAAACTGAAAGGGCCTCTCAGGTGCTTGAGATCAGTTCCCTAGATTACTTTAGGCAACTACATTGGCTACCTCTTTCCATAAACTGCTCAATTTTCAACTTAAATGAAGTTATTATTTCTCATTAATTCTGGGTGATTATTCCAGAGCTTCAGTCCTGTTTTATTAAGCAAACTTTTCATTTCCATCCCAAATCACTGTACAAATGTAGGCACCTGATTAAAACCTACAGGCATTAAATAAAAGAACTATAAAGAAGTCAAAAGAACTTAAATAATCAAATAATCCATTAAATAATCAAATAACATTGGTGAATATGATATTGCAGGGAAAAATAACAACATGAACACTTTCAGAATAAGATTTTTTATATAGGAATGACTATTTCTTAGATACTTCCTAATACCTTCTCTGAAGAAAGTTATGGTGTAAATCAAACAGTGATTGAGGTTCTTATTTTTATTCTTTGTACTAATATAGACCAATGTGTATGTCTGATGACAAACTCATTTATCACTCAAATGTTCCTTGTCCTATAAGTGGAGATCACTCTGTCTGCAAGGTGGGCCTGAATGGTCATTTTCCAGCAGGAAGGACCCACCTGTGGGATCATTTCCAGTCGGGAAGACCCATCTTTCCTCATAAAATTTATGTTATTCCAGTTGCACAAGAGCACATATTTTTCCTGTATCAAGGAAGAGGGGTGCAGAGCACTTCATCTTCAATATCTGTAACCTAAATAAAAATTTGAGGATGATAACTATTATTGGATTATTTCACATCTGCAGAAGGAGGACTGATTAGAGTTTATTGCCCTTCACTGCACCTGCCATCTATGAAGTTGTCTCAATAAAGGAATGTCTGTGTAACACTGGCACAGGCTTAGGACCATCCTGGGTTCACTCCACTTCACAGCATGGAGTATTTTCATGGAAGTTGTAGCACAAGTATTAATTCACCTCCACAAATGACCCATCAGCATCCCAATATTGAAAGGCTGTCAGGCAAAGAGAACTGATTCCTTACACATTAATGCTTTGACTCCATATGGCTAAGGATAGAGGGATAAAAAATGCATCTCATGGTTGTTGAATCCTTAGGAATGTCAAGGGGGATGTTAGGACTCCTTTACTACTTCAGCACTTATCCATCACAAATAATTTTTTATTATACAGGATCTCATCGTAACATTGGACTTTTGCCCCTACCACAGGAGATGTTGGCTGTCATGCACCTGCATAAATTCCCATGCCATACTCATACCTGCAGGAAATATTGGTTTGTCTGTAGGTTGTGAGCTGCTTGACCTATCATCTTTTCAGCTTTTTGTTGAGTGTTCCAAAAGTTCTGAGCTTCCCAAGTTCTGTGTTCCAGTGGTAGAACACAAGATATACAAGGTGGCACCACTTTATCCTTCACTCTGCCCAGACCCATTGGAAGAGACACATTTCTTCTGTACTTTTGGCTAGCAAATGCTGGCATAGTAGGGCTGCTGAACTCCAAGCAAACAAAAATAATTCAGTCTCCACATAATCAGGTTGTTGTGCAGCATACTGAGAGCTTTCTTTTGTCTGAGGCATTCAGAGTTCTGTAAATCGTCACGGACAGAACTTCTGCATACTGCAAAATCCCATTGAACAACATCTAGCTGATACCAGAATTGCTGTATTGGGTGTTAGATTTATTTCTTGGGAGTGTTAAATATTGTCATAGAATAGTCTGAGTTACTTTATTATGTTGGATCATTCCTGACAGGTCAGTTATTCACAATGTACTTCAATTACCTGGGACTGGGAATATAATGAAATGAAGCTTTTTGCCTTGAATAACATCAGATACTCTCAGATCTTTTCTTTTCACACTTTTTCCATTATAGGAATTTAATTTTGTGTTGATTATTTTTGTAAGACCACAGTTTAATTCTGTGGTGACTTTTTTGTTGCTACACTTTACCATTAACCACATCTTTCATTCTGCAAGAACATCTGCCAAGGCATCAAAGCTGATTCTTTCTGTGAGATATTCTTGAAAAGAATTGTCTTTACAAATCCATTTCAAGCTTCTTTCCAAAGTGCTTTCTGAGACTAGCTTAACCCAGGAATTAATTTGCCTATTTCCTTCTCTTAATCTCATGTATTTATGACCTCAGCATCTTGGCTGCCAACCGTCTGTAACATGAGATACAAAGGAAAAGGAAGGAAGACTTCCTCTGTCGTTCTTCCTGGTCCCAGAATTTTTAGGAGAATTCCAAGGCTGCTGAAGCTACAAAGTCCTAGCAATATCTGTGCAGGGATAATGTTCCTCACCTATCAGTTCAATAGATAAATACTATCAGAAATGTGCTCCTTTACTAGAAAGCATTTCATTCACTGTATCCACAGTCTTGTCAAGTAATGGCTTCATCCCTGTGGTTTCAAAGGGAATACCTGGACTTATATTTATGGCCAAGCAATGCACAGAGGCATCCTTAAAGAATATATTTACCAAGGTCTCCTGAATTTACAGCTTACAAAAAACCTCATATCCAGGTAACTGGTGGGTTAGGAAACTACTGGTTTTGAAGGAAGATGCAGTGAATATTCATGTATGTAAACACCCTAAAATAGTAAAGTTGTGTATCACTGACTGGAGTTTTCTGAGGTGTGCTGGTTACATATTCTCTTTCTATTCCTTGTCCTTATCTCATCCTTTCTCCTTCACTATCCTTTGGAAAACTTTAGTCTCCAGGAGTTTGAGCAAACACTGGGGCTCCTCCACTCAAATTAAATCTTGTAGGATTCAGGTTTCAGGTCATGTATGTTAATACAAATGTAGGTATTCTTTTACTGGGTCTGGGCCTTTATTTATTCTGGGCATGTGAAGAAGAAAAACGGTAGTGTTTAGAGAATTTCCAGGAAAGTACCTGAAAGGATACCTTGTGGGTTTTGAGTTTGGTTTTCCTAAGGCATAATTTAGAATTGCATTTGATATCTGCCCCAAAACTTTATTGAGCTTAATTTGTCTCTTGACTATGAATTTGAAATAAGCTCCTGCCCTCTGAGAATATTTAAATATATACTACATTATATGCTTATGTTTTTTGATATGATGATAAATGTGTAAACAGGAAGTAAATAAGTGTAACAGAAAATACAGAATGGTTAAAACTAATATAAAAAGAAGAAAGAAAAATACTAACGATTAACTAAACACAGCATAGTGTAGTAACACTACTCCCATGATAGAGTGGAAATAGGGGGAACGTTAAAAAATAGTAAGTGTGCAGTTTTGTAATTGAACAATTTGAGTAAGTGAACAATTTTGAACGGACAACAGTGGGAATCTGAAGAATGAGAGAAGAGCAGAAATTTCTACACTTAGTTCTGTCAATTGTGTATTTATCAGCATTTGCAGGACCAGTGAAGTTTAGACTGAGAAAGTTTCAAATTTATTTGTGTCTTTGCAAGATATCTCTCCTGGAAAAAAAATGTACAGAGAAATGTTTAAATGTTTCAGCTCTATGGACAATACAGTGTGCTCCTTCAAGGACAAGAGAAATCATCTTGTATTTGGCATATTCCAGAAGGAACTTATTCAAATCAACTCTCCTGTTCAATACCTGTGCTGTATATTTGTAAAATTGCAGTGTGCTGTAAAAGTTTTGTGAGCTGACTTTAAACTTATTCTATTGAATAAGTATTATTCCAAAATTCTTTTCCTAGTTGGTAGCCACAGCTCTTCATAAGCCATATGTTGCATTCATTTTATAAGTTATTTGAGCATTAAAACTTGCAGTCAGGAACAGTTTCTGAGATGTGTTTTGTTAGAGTTGTGCATACCTTAATTTCAGGTAATATATACACAAATAGCAGCAAACACATATAAAGAAACATGGACACATTTACTGCATATATGAGGTTAATTGTATAATTTATGTTATGGTCAACAGTGTTAGCTTTGAGATTAAAGTTGTCTCATGAGGGACACACACCAACAATCAGTTTTTGAATCTCAGCTAACACTTTTAATTCAGCTCAGATGTTTTCTACTACTATCCACGCTTTAGATTTTTTTCTAGTAATTTTGTTGGCTGAGTGTCCTCATGGCAGTTATTCTTCTCACTTTTGAGAAAGAGAAATAAAAAAGACATTTTCATATATTCAAAAGTCTTAAGACAAGTTTACTCAGTTCCATTATTATCTTAACCACACTGCAAACATCTGGTTGCTCTGACTTTTGTAAGTAGTTTCTGAAGAAATGCACATTAAGCAAGGTTAGACAGATGACAAAAATGCCAATAAATTAGAAAAACATAATTTAGTGGAAAAAAACTATTTTCTAGGTATAAATAGGTGTAGATAAACAAATTACAATATTTAAGGAGGTTATTGGTTTAGACTTTGTGATTGAAAGATTTTTACTGTGAAGTAAAAATGTGAAATACGATCTTTCCAAATGTCTTCTTTTCTGCCACTAGAGGGTACTCCAAGAACTTACAGTGTATTTGGAGGAAGGATTTATTTGGGGGTTTTTGGTCTTTAAATTATCCAGTACTTAGGAATTTAACCCCCCAAAATCTTGATATTAAATAAAAACTTTCAAACCCATTCTAATGCAGCTTTTCAGCAAAATAGTGCAGCGTAACCAAATGATAAAGAACATTGATTGACATGTAGTTTAGATTTAAACTTATCCTACTTTTAAATTATCTCAATTATTATCTTTTCTTTATTTCAGACACAATTTTCTGGTTCACATCCTGTTTCTTCATCCAGGTTTGGACAAGGCATTCCATTATTGGCAGGCTGAAGAAGTACAAAACGGGTTCTGATCTTGGTCCCTGTTTCTCTGCAGACCCCTCTGCAGAGCCCCCAGGAAGACCACTGTGAAACCTCGCAGTCCAGGGGTGTTTCTGCAACACACACAGCAAAGAGGTAACTTTACATCGAGTTGTACTTAAGTCAAATACACAGTTGGAAAAGCGTGAAGGAATGATCATCAAACAGCATTCCTTTCATACAAAATACATGTGATATCCATCAAATCAGTGTGTTGTCTCGTAAATTTAAAAAAAATCTGGTTTCAGCTCCTAAACTCATTGGTATTATTGTTATTGCAGTCTAGAGCATGTCTGAGGTATTAGATCAGTTCTGAAGCATATTATATCTTGAATGAAAATACAGAATTCCTTAAAAGAAAACTGTGCTTAAAATGATTGTACTCAAAAGATTGAATTTAAAAACGGTTGCTGTCAATTTTTATAATTCATTTTTCTTTTCATAACTAACTAAAACACTGAGAATAAAGCTTTTCTCTGGTTTATTTAGGTATATTTATATTTGTTTGCAGGCAGCTATTGTTCCTAGAGTTGTTAATATCAAACTGCATTTTACTTTTGTTCCAATTTGCTTCAGAAATAAAGTCCCGTTTTTTATAATTAAATCATCCTGCTATATTTTGGTGTGTACACTACTCTTCCCTTTGCCAATAAGGATATTCTGTCACTTGAAGCTTTCTAATGCTGAAAGGATTTCAATATAGTTTTCATTCAGTGCAAGAAAGAAGTTAGAAACTCTTAAGTATTATCCATAATGCATGATTCTATCTAAAGTAAAAATCATAACAAGTAGGTGAATATTCCCTAGCAGGTTAAATTAAAATACTGCTTGTCACAGGAAGTGGCATCAGAGCTGCTTGTTACAGCATTTGTGGGTAAAAGAGGTGTGCACAAGCCCATCCTTTAATGCCACACTAAACATGTGTGGCATTAAAGGACAACTTCTGATGACAACTTCTGTTGTCATCATTCATTCATATGTTTCTAGAGGGAATAAGGGACACTGCTTGACCTCTGGTAATTAAGTCTGCCCTTTTGATTGAATAATTTTTTTAACTGGTTTAATATACTGGTTCATATACAAGAAAGTGGGATTTGTGATTAAAAATAGATTTTAAATACTGTACTTTAAATGCAATTTAAAGTTTATATCATGAACAGTGCCAAATATTCCTTTCAAATCCTATGGGAAGGGTATATAACTGTAAATGAGATGTGTAACACTCACTTTGAATATGTATTGTTTGCTAATAGAAATACATTAAACAACTATAAATTGATAAGTACATTTATTAAATTATAAATAACACATTAACTGAGCAGAGAATGAGCTATATTTTATTGGTTGTAAGGTCATCAGCTAGTGCTAGATGATGACTGCAGTGCTAGAGACATGCCATCCCTAGACATTCTGGAGAAGCTTCTGGAACATGGCAACACTTTTGGGAATACATTGGTCCCTTGGAGCAAATATTGTGTTAATAATGTATGCATTTTAATTCAGAGATTTGAAAATCACCCTTATGATTGACTTGAGACAGTAGTTTGCATGTCTTCCTATCTATTCAAGATTATTAGCTAATGTTTTTGAGAAAATGAAAATGAGAGATAACTTTATTTTTGTTATCAAGATTTATGTTTCTAATGAAAATATGTCCAAATCAATCAAATTATATACATTTTATTGCTCATAAATGCCAAGTTCTGACCCAGAAAGAGACAACAATAATGGTTCTTGGCTTCATTGTCATGTAAAACCTTAAGGATGACTATTTACTTCAAAGTTGCAAAGAGTTTGGGAATGCTGATTCTGACTGAGTGTCATTTGTTTCTTATAAAATTCACTGAGCTACACTGATACAAAGGCTTGGGTAGCTCTTACTCTGGATATAGCCCAGTCCTTTGAACCACAGCTGAAGTATGCAATCCCTTACTTATTCTCTCAGGAATTCTCTTTTATGTCGACTGGCTTGTTTTATTTCCCATTTGTGAGTCTGGAACTATTCCTATGAAGATAGGAGAATATTCTGCCTGATCACCTGTTTCATCCACATCACCTTCCAGATTTCCACATACTTCTGAGTGAATGGAAATAACAGAACTGAGAACATCCACTGATCACTTACCTGAGACAGTGTCTATTATTTCATTGCTTTTAGCTGGAAGATTAATAAAAGGTGCAGAAAGACCTAGCTGGCTTTTCTTTATTTTCACCATTGTAACTTGAGCAATTGGTGGCAAAATTTTGAGTTTGGGATAATAAAATGAGTTTGCTGGGTGACTTGGAGAGGAGCAAGTGATCTGTGAAATAAAAAGGGGAATATTAAAAAAACTAAGGAGGCAACTGTAAAATCATATTTGTAAATCATGCTAATACTTTTTGGCAAATAATTTGCAAACAACCAGTTTCTATGAACACATAGTTCACATAACTATGCTGATCAGCCCAGAATTTTTAATGCAGGGTACTTGACTGGATACAGGACTGTGGTAGGAGGTCCTGCAAACATGGTAATGTATGAAAAGATTGGTCAGAAGGAACTGGATGTTATTACAAGAAGAATACGTGAGTATTAAACAATAATACTAGATATTCTATAGGAGCTGTCATATGGATATGAGAGGCCAAATGCTTCTCTCTTCCTTTCCTCATTACTCATTAGCACAGCATTTGATGCTACAAAAACTCACCTTTAAGAAAGGATTAAGTGAATATTTATAGTATTCAAACCATTTAAATCAAAATCCTTCATTTACCACCTCTCTTAAATGGCAAAAGCAAAGTATGGGGCGTAGAGAGGATGAAATGAGCAAAAGGGATTGAAAGCAATGTCACCATAGTGAAGTTCTCTGCTTTCCTTTAGGTCCTTTCCCTCAAATGTAGCAGTTTCAGGTTTCAGCAGTGCTTTCAACTGAAAACTCCTCCTCACAGCAGTATTCACTACTAAGACTTTTCCTGGTTAGATTCACATTTGGTGGTATCAGGACTTTTGTATTTTCATTTTCCTGGCACTTTAAGGATTGTTAAATATCATCTACAAAAAATTGTCAGCTTTTCCAGAAAATGTAGACAAATTCTCATGAATCATTTACATTTACTTAATAAATTTCAAAGATACAGAAGATAAACAAAAGCAGTAGGTTTATCAGCTGTGTAATAAATCCATATGTAGAGAGCATCAGCACTCTCAAATACTAAAATCAGTTTCAAAATTTTAGACTAGTTATGTTTTAAAGGGAAGACTCAAAACATAGCAGAATGAAGTGCTAAACTATGTCCGTGCACCTACCTCTGTCACTGTGTCCTGTGGAATAGTGGCAAAGTTTGGGGAGGAAAAAGTGAATCCACTGTCAGTTCCAGCATCATATGGAAATAGATCTACTGATACTTCATCCATCCAGTGGTCTCCTTCACAGAGATTTAGGCTGTCAATGCCCACAAACCAGTCAGGGCTGGGAACAATTCGTACAACAAACGAAACCTAATGAAACAAATGATCCATCAGGATTGAATCACTTGCTTTGGAGTGCTTCAGTGCTGCTTATAGTAATTTTCACTTAAAGGTCTTGAAATAATGTCATTTTGCTCTTCTACGTTTTAGAAGCTGTACAGTGCTCCCTGCAATGTGACATGCTTTTTAGTAATTCTTTTTCATTATGTTGTTTCTGCAAGTGAGAACTCAAATATTTAATTTTGGTTGCTGGTAACGTAAAATGAACTTTTGAAAGGAGTATGTACATTTACTTACTAAGGGGTGTCTTGGATGCACTTCTAATTCAGTTGAGGTTTGTCCTGTACCACTGGAAATTGCAGGAGCAGAGAAGATTCCGTGTACACTCTGAATTTTCTCTCCAGCTTCTTCTATTTCTTTCATTAATGCCCATGCTTCACCCTTTTCAGCAAAATCACGTACACCATTGCTGGCATATTCATTTTTTTTCCACATGCTGTAGTCAGAACTATGAGTAACACCTATTTGAGTGAATACATGGCATGACATAAAAGTCTGATTTAGAATGTCCCTATTTCTTCATTTTCTCTGTTTTATTTCTGAGGTTAAAAAAAAATGTGTATAAAATTGAGTGAACACTAAAACATTTGGCTTATCTCTGCTTCTTTCAGCTGCAGCCAGTTGAAAACAGAAGTCAATTGAAAACAGTTGGAGATTTTTGAGGACATTGTGGATACTTCAATATCTGCATTTCATTCTTAATAACTTTGGCGCTTTTTTTCCCTTTTTCATTACTTATCTTACATAACTATTAAGGAAAAAGAGACCACAGAGGTCAAGAGGCTTATCTGCTCTTGTTGCTGTGCATACATCACTTACCTAGCAAGGATGACCACTGTGCTGGGGGCCTGTAGAGTGGATACTGCTTAGGGAAAGCAGTCTGACTCCATTTCCCTGTGAAGATTATCCTGTACTTAGCAAGTTGCTCTGCTGTGCAAAGAGCATCCTCCCCCACAGGCAGGCTGCTGGCATAACCCAGTATTGTTACAAGAACTGTCCAGATAACTTTACAGGACCAGTAGACAACCATCAGGTTTTCCATTCCCTTCCACACAAAAAGAAAGAAAAAGAGTGTTAGCCATATTAGTCACTCTAAACTCAGAAATTAATAGCAGTTACCTAATAAAATGTAATGTGGCATAAGTTATAGCCAAAGAGAAAGCAAATATCTGGAACACTAAAAATTGCTATGCTTCTGAAAACATTACTATAATGCTTTCAGATTTATTATTTCCATGGTATATACTACAAATCTGTAACTTTACCTGGGACAAGTGTTTCTAATAAAAATGAAAATAAAAATATCTTATCCTTGTCCATAGTACTACCTCAGAGAAAAATCTGTTTCTGATTTTCTTTTGAAATCTGATTAGAGTCACATCTTGATTTAATTAGAGTAGCAACTGTTTCTGTGGAAAACATTAGTGGTATATTTATTCTTCTAAAGATTAAATTGCAGGTTACTTTGCCAAAAGAAATGATTTATTTTAAATTTGTGTTCTACAAAGGCTGTTTTATAGCATAACATTTAAAGTCAAATAGATTTCATATTTATATAAATTACTTTCCCGTCATAATGTGAATTCAAAACATTGTAATTCCTTTAGATTGTTTAAACTACATAGTTTTAAAAAATCAGTATTTTTTTTCACAGTTACTGTCATAGGTGGTGCAAATTTTGTTTTAAATTAACATTGTAATTGCATCAGACTGTTGAACTCCACCAATTGTTTAAAATAATAGCCTTAAAACTGATTTTTAAATGTCTTTGTCCTTTGAGAAAACTACACAATCTTAAGTAAATCACTAATAATACATTAGTTTGTAAAAATATCTATGAATACTCACTAAATATTCCTCTGGAGCACTGGTAGGGGGAGAGCACCTGCTTTTGCTGGCAGCTGAGTTGGTCTGCAAGAGAAGACAGTAGGAGTCTTGCTATTTATGCCTGAAGAGGGTCCCTTTGGTCCAACAATTATTGCAATCTTTAGACTTTCCAGGTTTGCAAAAATCGTGCCATCTTCTTGTTTGCAATCCCTCTGGATGGACTAGCAGAGGTTTCCTGTCTGTCAGCTGGTTCAGATTCCTTATCAGAAGACTGAGATGCCGAAAAGACAAAATGCTTTTTAAAAATACCTTGGATTCTTAGTAACAGTTTGAGTTTTCTGGTGCCTTTGCAGTTCTTTGCTCTTATTAATGCCTCCAAGCTATACAAATGAACTGATTCCAACACTGAAATAGTTCTAGTGAATACTCTTTAAATGAGAAACATGTTTTCTTGTAAGTTTTATTGTCTGACAGATGCTCCTTCCAAACATTTACAGAGAGCTTGCTCACTCTCACACACCATATGTATGTGTTCAAATAAAAGGGGTGAGGCAGCTAAAAATGTCAAGAGGAAAAAAAAGTTACATTTCATAATTGCACATACTCACACAGACTGTCTCCTGCAAATATGAATTAATTTAAAGTAGTACAGTGTATATTTTTGTGTGTACAGTACTGTATGCTGGATGATGAAAGGGCTCTGTAACATTGTGGTTTCTTTGGAAAGAGTGGTTTTGGGAAGCTCAGAGATTTTTCTTAGCTGTATTCAGAGTAAAAAAACCCATATAAAAATCTCATTATTACAGTTAAATCATACATCCTCTATAGTACAGTACATATACCTACATCACTAAAAACTTTTAAATTTTTTATGAAAAAATAAGTATTATAGAGTGACCCAATTAAAAAATAATGTTTAATCTTTATTTTGAGGTATTTTCCCAACCACCTTTCCAGTAGGGGAAAACAAATGGCTTTGTGCCAAACCTGTAATGTTAACAAATGCTGTTGTGGCTAATCAGCAATTGAAAATTTTACAGTGAACCATGAAAATAATATTTCATAGAGTTTTCTTTAGAAATTGTGAGGAATGCCACTTAAGTACTTCCCCAGATCTCCAACA
This sequence comes from Haemorhous mexicanus, assembly GCF_027477595.1. Classification (NCBI taxonomy): domain Eukaryota; kingdom Metazoa; phylum Chordata; class Aves; order Passeriformes; family Fringillidae; genus Haemorhous; species Haemorhous mexicanus. Next base: position 71,133,291 of record NC_082344.1, on the reverse strand, counting down.
TGATGGTGCAGCATAAGGGAAAAGACCCAAACAAACCCAGTTATTTTCCAGATGCAGCTCCCAGGGCATCACAGGTTAAGCGCACACCACACAGCTCTAGTGACACACTCTTGTCCACCAAACAACGTGTCTGAGCTTTGTGGCACTTTAACTGGAAACTTCCCTCCCACCCCGTGGCAAATCCAAGCCAGGAGGTGAATAAACTGGGATGTCTGGATGGAATTTCTATCAATTATTCTGCTGACAACATGGAATCTATTGCAAGTTTTGACATAGATGGCTACAGCACCTATAGCCACAATTCTTCTGTATCTGGGTAGATGTGAGAATCCTGTAGCAGGTTAAGGCATCTAGGCATGCACAAGCCCTCTATTTCCAAGGTCTCTTCCTCCATCCTATGTTAATGGTATGTTTTCCATACTTGATTTCTCTTCCAGGAGCCACACTCTACTAAGAAAAAGAGCAGAGAGCCTTCATGGATACTTTTATACAAGTTCTTTGAGTATTTGTTGAAGAATGATACTTGAATTACATCCAGCTCACTCCCTCCTACGCACAGAATTTCAGATCCACAGGTTTCTTAGAGATTTTAATTTAATGACATCCAGCCCATGCAGCCTGCTGGAACTACACAAATTTCCCACAAATTTGAAAGTGTATTGCTAAGTGTACTGTTAAAACTACTCAAGGCTTGCTATTTATTATTAAATAGCCTTAAACTTCAGTAGGTTTTGTTGTCTGTCATCACAATTACTGGGCCAGTGAACTTCACATACTGAAACCTACTGTGGCACTGCCAGGACAACACAAAATGAGAACAAAGCAACTAGCTCTGGGTCTGGCACAGAAATATTTAATTTATCAGAATAGCCTCTTCCTTCCAAATATAAATTGCTGGCAAAAGGCACATCACCAGACTAGATTATTCTGGTTCCATGACTACGTGTTGTGAATGTACCCAGGAATGGGACAATGCATGCAGGCTGCAGAACTTGGCACTGGACCTTTCCCTGTTTGCAATGAGGGTTTTACTATGACAGATTTCTCATGATTAAGAGTTTCAGGACCTAGAGCCTAATTCTTATCCTTGTTGAATTCATAATGAAATCATTGAGAAAAATACTGTTAATTTATTTAATTATCTTGTCTCCCTACCCCCCCACCCCCACCCCCTAAGGCTGAGTGAAAAGAGAAGAAAAAAAAATAAAAAGAAAACCCAAAAACACCCATGCAGAGTAATGTTGTCAGAAAATCCTAACTTGAAGACTCACTGTCCTATTTTTTAGATAGAAACTGTGCTAAACATAATCAGTCTCTGACATTGTGAAGGACATCAAAACACCAAATGTGTCTCATAGATGGGAAGAAAAACAAAGAACAAAAAAAAAAAAAAAAAAAAAAAAAAAAACCAAACAAATTTCCACTCAATGGATTGCTTTCATGGCTGGAAACCACAGATGAAAAGTTTCTGTGGGCCAGCAGTAGGAGAAAAAAATGCGGTGGGATCAGAACCTGTGCTTGCATTCCTTCAGTTTTTATGTCCCTTTAGGAATATGCTGAGAACTCATGGAAAACTGGAAAAATAGTTTCCCTTTAGAAAAAAATTGCCTGTATTATAAGTGTATTTTTTCTTTTTTGACAAAATATCTTTTATTCTTCAAGTTTGTGTCTCCTCTGCTACACCTACTTTCTATCCACATATGTACCTCTACAGACCCTGAATGCTGGAGGGATTAGTCATAGAAAGCTTGTTTTATTTAAGCAATAGTGCCAAAGTGTGCCTTGGGTTAAATTTTGCTTGCAGAACTGTGCAACTTCTGCTGTTTCTTGTCAATATGACAACAGTTTTACAGTTTCCTGCAGTCTTTACCAAGATTCAGAGGACAAAAGCTGGAAAGTATAAAACAAAAATGGTGTCCAGATACTTCTGGTTTTTAAATGTCAGTCATAATGTTGTCTAAAATAGTTTGTATTTTTTCTAACCAAATATAATTAAAGAAATAAGAAAAAAAAACCTAAAAAATACAGCAGTATCATCAATTTCATTTTGGCTCTGGAATCATTTACACTGCACTGAAACATTAAAATGAGCAAGTTCAGGCTATCACATAGGAGTATAGCACATTAAAATCATGTAAATTCCATTTTGATTAGTCAGGGAATAATTTAGCCCTTTTTCTGGCAAGCAACCAGATTGCCATGATTAGTTATGACTTTTCTATTAAACAGTGAGATTAAGAGAAAGGAAAATTTACCAAAATGATTAATCTGAAGTTAGTTTGCCCAGATTTACTCAAAACAGAAGCTCCAAAAATTTTGTGTTTATATTCCTGAGGTATCAACACACATTTCAGTTTTGCTAAAACAATTTCCATTCTGCTGATAAGGAATATATGTGCAACTTTGATATTCACAGGCTGCTTAACATGCCTATGATAGCTAGAATCTCTTTGTCTACCAAGAAAAACATAACATTGTATTACTTAAGGATTATACAGCTATACTTTCTCTCTTGTGGTTACCATGGAGACACATAATTATGGACACTCAGCAATGCCAAAGGTTTGCATTCAGTCAAAACTCTCTGAGCTCTAAGTTGTAAAACCTCAGGAGCAGAGTAGAAAGCAGCAGAATGTTTTATGATGGAGAAATTGTGGTGTTGGTTTGGGAGCTGTTAAAAAACAAAGCATTTACATAGGAGTTGTAAATGCAAAGGTTTAAGAGAGCTGAAAACTTGGTGTGGAGAGCAGGGCAAAACTACAGCAGCATACTTAAAATAATAAAAATTAATTCTCATTTTGTGAAAAATATGGATTGCCTCTTCCAACAATTCCAATCCTATTATCTTTCAATTCATTTCTAAAGTGAAATGAGCTTGTGCCATTAACATTTGCACTTCTTGTTTGCTGTTGAATTTCCACTGGAAAAAGATTTAAACCTTACAAAGCTACTTTTCAAGGTTTTGACCTTCTAAGACCAACTTGATGCTTTCTTTGACTTGAAGAAATGTCAGTCCTTTATCTCTGTGGCAATATTGTAGAAGGCCACCAAATTACATTTCTAAAGTTGCCACCATCCACGCCACTCTTTGCTTATATTACGTCCTGCTTCACAGTCAGTTTTGTTGATTTATCTTGTATTTTTTTCAAAGATCTTAAATCTGCTTAATGATAGCTGTGGAGTTATTAGAGTTACATCTTTAATTCATATGAATAATGGGGTACTGAATAAAATGGATTGGTCTTTTCTGGGAACTCATCTATTCATCACAGTTTGCACATAGCTCTAGTTCACTAGAAGATCCATTACTTGCCACCACAGCACAGTATCCTTTTCCCATCCCAAGACTTGTGAGGAGTCAGTGCAGAATGAGGGTTGCACTGGAACGAGGAGTTGTATCCACTGTCAGAGTGGCACCACATTTTTGGGACCAAGGTGTAATTATTTACCTTCTGCCATGGAAATTCAATAGGAAAATCAGTAAAACCTTCTGCTTACATGGATAATTCTGTCATCATTCCTTAGCTTGGTTATGAATAGGATCTAATCACACTAAGAAAAACTAGGAATTTCCAGTTTAATGGCAGCTGATATATAATAGATTATGTCATTCAAGGGCATTAAAATGTCTTACAATAGAGACTGCAAGTGTTTGCAGTGTTGCATGCAGCATTCATTAGACCTCATCTAGAGTGTTTTATCCAGTTTTCGGGATAAAACCTCTTTTTCTGGGCCTCACCTAACCTCAAAACAAGACAAATATTGATAAACTTGAGTCTGGTCACGGGAAATTTTGTTCAGCCTGGAGAAGAGAAGGTGATCAAGGCAGCCTGATAGCAGCTTCCCAGTGCCTCTAAGGAGGTCATCAAGATCACAGAATCACAGAATCACTGGGTTGGAATAGACTTTCAAGATCATTGAGTCCAACCCATGCCCTAACACCTCAGCTAAATCATTTGTTGAGTGCCACATCCAATCTTTTTTCAAAAAATCCAGGGATGGTGACTCCACCATCTCACTGGGTAGACAATTCCAGTACTTTATCACTCTTTCAGTAAAAACTTTTTCCTAACATCTAACCTAAATTTCCCTTGGCACAGCCTAAGACTGTGTCCTCTTGTCCTGTCAGTTGCTGTCTGGATGCTTCACCATGGTGGACATTGAGAGGCTAAGGGACAATGGGCATTAATTGAGGCAAGAGAGGTTCAAATTGGATGTAAGGAAAAATGTTTTCACCATCGTAACGTCAAGGGGTCAAGTGGTGGAGCAGGTGGTCCAAGGATGCAGGACAGTTTCCCTCCTTGGGGGCTTTAAGGTGAGACAGGACAAAGCCATGAGCAGCCTGATCAAATCTCAAAGCTGACCCTGCTTTGAGGAGGAGATTGGATGAGACACCTTCTCAAGTCCCTGATAACCTGAACTATCCCATGATCTTATATTATGAAGAAAATTTGTTTCTGATATTACCTCAGTGCTTCAGTTAATGGCAAGAAATTCTCACCTGTCTAATAATTTCCAAGGTTCTCTCCACACATAAGATTTATCTTTCCTAATAAAAGGAATGTAGTTGTAAAACTAAAGTTTGTAAAGGAGAAGGATGTAGGGCTGATGATAGGAATTCTCTACACCATAGAATAGAATTCAGTGCAGAATTCCCTGAATTAGAACAAACCAATACTCAATATACTAGAGTCAAATGAGCATGGAGAATATGAAGTGAATTAATTGACTGAGAGGTGGTATCTTTGCATTCAGAAACAGGGTGATAAAACACAGTTGTGTTTCTTTGGGTTCTGGGGAAAACCCCTTCATATGCACATTGTTCTATAACAGCAGCTTCCACAGAGGTGATGATGTGCTTGTGGAGGGTCTCTGGCTGAAACACAAATAGGAGCGTAGAGAACTAAATGCATGCCAAAGCACAGTTTATTATGGAAAACTTCAAGTCTTTAGTGACCTCCTCACAAAAAATAACCAGGCTGGTTTTTTTCAATCTTTTATAAATGGTGTGAAACCAATTTACATCAAATGGATGTTCTTAATTAACAATCCTCCTGTCATTATGCTGCTAGTCATCCTCATGTAAACCCTTTGAGCTGGGAGGTTTTCATAGGTACATTGTGTTGCATATTTGGGATTTTTACTTGTCTATATGTATGCCCCAATGCACAGAAAGAAACTTTCAGAAGAATTACCAACTCTTGACAGCAGAAAAGAAGTAGCTTTCAGGGCATACATACCCAAGAGCACAGAAAGTATTAAAAGTATTGCAGAGCAGAAGAAGCAAGACTATTAAATGTAAGATTTTATTGTTTCTGACCACAGGCCAATATCACTTGTCTACAACCAAAAACTTGCTCTTCCCCAGAAATATTGAACGAAATAAAACGTTCTATTTGCCCTTCAGTTCTCAACAAAACTCAGGGGAATGCAAACTGTAAGAACAAATATTTTTCTAAATCAGCATTGAAGAAAGTGAAATTATATTTAAAAAAAAAAAAATTTGCTGTTTTGAAACTGAAGAAAGCGTCTGGTTAAATGATGGGTTATATGATTTCTTGCAATTTTTATTGCTGTTTCAAATCTCTGCATTATTAATAGTTATAATTGCCTGAGTGTGAATTTTATTTATCAATTATTATCATGAAAAAGTGTACTCTACAAAAAGATGACAAGTTCAAGTTTTCTCCATTGTACTCTGCCTTAACTACAAATTAGGGATAAATTGATATCAATTTATATCTCAGGAAGCTTTGCTGCTCATTTACTTCTTTTGCTCCTAAAACTAAATCAGTGTCAAGCACCATTCTAGGACCCACTGTATTGCTAGAAATGCTTGAATGGATTTTTAATGCTGAAGCACTGGTATAAATATGAATTAGCATCAATAGAAACACTCTACAATTATGTCAATGTGAACATAATCTGAATCTGACCTATTCTTTTAAAAGATGTAAAGCTCACATTGTAATTCCTTTTGTCAACAGAAAAGTCATTGCCCAGATCACATTTTAATTAACCACCCTGAATTCCCTTTGCAAATTCAATTAAGTGGAGATATTATTCTTCACTTCTTGTCCTAACCTGTCCTTCAAAGTGACAGTGCAGTTTGCTGATATATTGTCAGTTATGGATTCTGAGGAACTGTTCTAGGAGTTGTTTGGACAACATTTCGTAATTATGAATAAAATGGATTATTAGAAAAAAGGGAAAAATACATTAAAATGTTACAGTTACCCTTAAAACTAAGGGTAAATAAGCACAGAACTGGGGAAGGATTTCAGTAATCATCTTCACACTTCTCTTTCCTAGCCCCCACATTTAGTTTTCTATATGGGCAGTAATAGCCCTATACAACACTTTTGACATTCCTAACTGTCTCTAGAATTGCTCAGCTAAATATCAGGCCCAATACTCTGTAACAAGTGAATTGATTTCTAAATGTTTTGTGAGTATTTTGTGAATATTTTATATTACTGAATATGTGTTGAATTCCATGCAACACATATTCAATAACAAAGATCAATTTATTCTCTAGAATTGTAGAAACACCTGTTGGTAGGGATCTCTGGAGATCTCTTGTGCAGGTTCTTATTCAAAGCAGGGCTGTCACCTAACTGGGGCAGGCCAGCTGTGCCTTTGTCTGGCTGGGCCAGGGCTTTGCAGCTCATGGAAAGCACCAAGAGTGGAGACTGCCACCACTTCCCTGGGTAACCAGCTCCAGTGCCACACCACATTCCATGCTGGAGTGCTCCTTCTCTGAACTGAATCTCCCAAGGTGCAGCTATGGCTGTTCTCACCCTCTTAATCATCTGCCAGTACAGAGTCCTTGTTTGCCTTGCTGGTCACTCCACTGAGTAATATTGTCACAAATTTGCCAACAACACCCTGTTTCATCAAGTGCAATATGTTTATAGCACTCTCTAGTTATGATATAAAGAAAAGGCTTTTACCTTGTTTCAAGTGTGGATCCTCTGCCTATTTCCAGAGTCCTGATTTCTTTCTCTGTGATTTCTTTCAACCAGACTTTGATAGTAACCAATATTCTGCTTAACATATTTCTTTTCTGTCACATCTCCTTATTTTCATGTTCACAATTTTGAAGGCTTTGATCATCCCCAGAAAAAATACAGATATTTTTCCTTTAATGATTATCCCAGTGTTATAAAAACTGATATAAATACAAGCAGTCATTTCATTGCATCTGAAGGCAAGTAGATCTTTCCTGATTCTTAGTATGAGGTGCTACTTTTACAAATGCTAGCAATGGTATCAGCTGTGCCTGGTTTTCCCCTAAAATAAAATAAAATGAAATAATATATTTCTCAAAACAATAATTTGTTAAATCTACTCCAAAATTCATAGTGATTTCTGAAGGTAATGTTATGTTATATGCACATTACATCACAAATCTCAAACTATTATCACAGGAGTCCCATCATTTCACAGTATCAAATTCTTTGCACACTTTCTTTGTTGAATATATCAAGAAAGTCCCATCCCATTCAGCAAATCAGGCACATGGAATTATACTTATTACCAACCATTAATCTTTTATTCCAATCCATTAGCACTTCAGCTAGATAGTGTAATTCAACAGATATAAACAAAGAAAAGTATGGTTAAGATTTGCTCTGTGAAGGTGATGCAGACAGGATTTAGGTTTACTTGTAAGTGTGTGATATTTGGGTTTAAAGTCATGTGTAGTGACACTAACAAATATACCAAAACAGGGTTAAAAAAAAGCATAATTATTTAAGCTCAGTTTACAGGGGGATCAATAATTTTTGTTGATGGTTTGGTCCTATAGTTTATGCATTTATCTTCCTGGATTGCACTAGGATAGCTTGAGGATATATAGGAAGCAGAGAACTTGGTTAACTCTATGGGAGCCCACAGATCCTTGAGTTTGGAATTTTGAACCACATATTTTATAGCTAAATTACATTTTAAACAGAACAGAAAATATACTTTTTTTACAGTGTTTATTATATGATAAATGCTTTCTTGGAAAACTGAAATGTTTGAATTCAGCATCTAGAGATAGAAAAGCAGTCAAAAATTTGGGGAAATAAAACCAGCATTACACACAGCTCTTAAATCTCTTGTACTAGCTAAGACAAATTGTCATCACTAATTAGATCAGCTTCGAGAGATTAAACACCAAGCTTATTTTTCCATGGTGTCTAGTCCATTATAACAGCTATTTGTCTCCTTCTACCAGCAGGACTGGCCAAATAAATTACACCAGCCATAATTTACTAATGATTCTTTCGTCTTTTCTGAATTAGGAAGAGAGGCCCTCAGTCCCAGAAAGCTTAATATAAAAACTTTTGCCTTGATGGGGTTTTTCTGAGACTCTGAGGAGGTCTGAACCTTGAGGTAGGACCAATTTGATCTGCAGAATGAACACCCCTACAAACCATGAAAGTAATTCTAACCTCAATGTTCTGTTACAGCACAGTCATCCCATTAATAAATGCCCCAAATGCAGGTCTTATGATGCAATAAACAAAAGTTTGGAAAACAAATCTTCCCCCTGCATTCTATTTCCTTTCAGAATGAGCTCTCTTTCCAGATGCTCTGGAGCCCAGCAGCTTGCTCTGCTTCCGGGGTTGCAGCGACCTTCAGAGTCTCCCTCTGGGTCTCTAGGAATGTATCCTCTCCTTGACCTCTGAGGCTTGGCCTGGATCTGCTCCTCTGCAACAAGCAAGACATGTGCTTTGTCAGGAGTCTTTCCATGTGTGTGCAGACATTGTAATCCCCTCCTTTTCCTCCCCACCATCCACCTGACCCAAACTGCCACAGCCAGGAAAAGCATAGGCAGCCCTTCTGCTTTCTGCCACACCCTTTCAAACAAAGCAATAAGAAAAAAAAAAAACAACCCAACAACCACAATATAGAGACTAAGACAAGAAAAAAACTTGGTTTTGTCATCTGTCAGGCAAAAATCAGTCAAAATTGGAGGCAGTCTGTAGTGCTTCCATGCAAACTGCAAAGTCTTTCCTGGTTTTCTGGCTCAGATGTGCATCCTTTTCATTTTCCTACCTTGAGTAAGACCTGGGGTGAGACCTGGATTTATGAACTCTCCCTAGGCCCTGGTTTCTGGGGAGACAGGATGTAAATACATGAGCCAGGTTCAGGCTTCTGCTTATCCTCATTTTTCAGAGTGTGAATTGCCCTGCCATAGTCCAGAATAAAGATGATATGACAATTGGTATTAGGCAGAACAGAAAAGAGCAGATGGATAGATCTTACAAAATAATTAAAATATGCCTTCCTCTTGTCTGATCTTTTAGTCACCTCTCACAGCTATTGATTAATTGTCTGTCCAGCTCAAGGCACTGCTACCTGTTGTCATGGCATCTGACTGCCTCCTAAAATAATGAAATACAAGATTGATTCTAGTCTGTGCACAGGGAAAACAAAGCATAACTTCAGAAAGTTTCTACTTCAGAAATAATCTGTGAGAGAGGTGGCGTTTACCAAATGTATAGCATTTTGAAGGAATGAAGGAATTTTGAGTTAAAGTTCTCCCCTGAAGCAGGAACAGTCTCTGGGATGTGCCAAAGCAGTCTGTTGGGTGTTGGAAGAGGAAAGAAAAAAAACCCAGGAGTTGAACCCTTTTGGTAATAAGAATGACTCCCTTATATAACCATCCCTTATCTTTTTTGTAAGCTCAGAAGCCTCCATGGTCTCTGTAAGATTTCCAGAACTGTATCAGTTCGGATAATCTGCACAAAACTGAGGAATTCCGAATCCCATTTTCTGTGGTTTATCAGCTTCAACTTTGATTAACATGAGAGACCTTACCTCTGCTGGGATTCAGTGTGGCCTGAGTGATGCTGGTCCACACCCTACTCCTCACAGCTGCAGGTTTCTGTCTGTTTCTTGTTATCTTAGGCACTCAATACACAAAGTAGACACATCGTGTCTTTACAGCCTTTCTGGTGGAAAGGTTTTTTCCTTGCTCATGTTTCCTTCAGGTACATTGTAAATTCTTTCTGAAGTGACCTTTAAAATCCATTCAGACCTAGTATTTTTAATCCATTGTAGCAAATATCTTGGCAGACACCAAGTCATTCATGCCCAAAATGTCAAAGATTAATGTATTTTTCTACAGAGAATTTCCATATGCCACGTGTGATTTTTCACTAAAATCCACTGTGGTACTGCCATTCTGAAGCCATGGAGAGCATTTAGGATATTTATCAGCTTCTATCACCCTTTAATGAAACAGATTTCCAACTCCAACTTATGCTTTTTAACAGCCATTCATAAACTTCATCCATTTCTGAGGGGATAAGGATCTTTTATCAAAAAATAAAATTAAATCCCCTTTGGTAGACGTTTCTAGGATCTGTGGACATGTTAATTTCACATCCCAGTCTTCCCATTTCTCAAGGGAAATCCAAGACAGAGGCTTCAGAGGTCAAACTGGAGAACACAGAATATGTCCTACCTGTTAGTATTCAATAAAGGGAGAGAGGAATTCTCTAGAGAAATTACAATAAAAGCCTGGGGTAAAAGAACAAAAAAAAAAAAATTCTCTTTAAATTTTAAGTTTTTAAGTAGCTTCCAAGATAACAAGTATATAGATCAGCATACTAGGAAGCATCTTTCTTTTTTAGTTACCTTCTATTTCCAAGATGTCTAGAGATCCTCTTTTCTGCATAGCAGCAGAGGCAATGCAGCTAAGAAATCAAACAGCTGTGATTAAAAATATATTAATCTTGCCCCCAAGTCTGAAGGCCCTCACAGGTTTAAAACTGGAGGGAAAGAGACCCTATGAGAAAAATTTCTAGGAACTCTCATAAAATTAGCTAAATAAACTGTGAGTATTCTCACTAGTTATAAATCCAAACTACAGATATATTTTTTCAAAGTATTTTTTAAGACAGGGTAATGTGGAAGTTTAGGTTTGGACCTTATAAATTACCTACCAAGCTATACTAACAATGTAAATGAAAATACATTATAAGCACAGAGATACTAAAAGGTCAGCCAAGGTATCTGCATACACAGTATTGAGAGAAAAGGAGAATTATATACTTCTTTAAACCTACCTCCTTCAATTTATCCATCAGACTAGAAGAGTGTGATGGGGCATATTAGGATATCACAAATTCTTTTGGCAGTGACATATGGAAAATCTCTAGAAGGAGCTTCATTTTCTAGAGTGAAAAAATACTCTCTTGAGCCATCCATAGTGTTTGGTACAAGTCCTGAAGGCTCTAGTTTGCACTCAAACACAAAGGTAGGGAAAGGATGTGGATTAAGACATCTTTTCACTTGGGAACATGCCAAGAAAAGCCTGGAAACTTTTTGTAGTTACCTCTGAAGTCCTAGAAAAGCCTGGAAACTTATTGTAGTTACCGCTGAAGTCCTAGAAATTAAAAAAAAAGTATAGATAAATACATAAAATTCAGATAAAAAGAAGCACTTTTTATTGTCTTATAGATTTTTATATTGCGTTCCTACCATCTGACCCTATTCAGTTCGTTTGGGTGTTTTCAATAGCTGTTGTTTACATCCTGCATTTTTCACTCTGATGTAATATTTCAGAGAATGAAAAGGTTATTGTGGTAACAATGAACCTTCCCTCTTTTCCAGCATCCTTTTGCTGACCTCTCTTGAGTAATGCTCATGTGTGTTTATTATTTAAGTATGTCAGCATTACCAAAGCACAAGAAGGGAGGAGATCTGTATAGCTTAGGAAATGCTGCTCATGTGTAGTTGTCAAAAGAACTGTTTGCTATCGGTTTTTTTAGCTTTTTTTTTTTTTGCATATACAGGCATAACATCTCATATTCTGGAAAAATTAAAATATTTAAGTTAGAAATATCAGGTTACAGAGCCCCTCTCATATGTCCATGATATTCCTCTGGAATGTGTAAGAGTGACAAAATTAATTTATTCAAAAGAATGAATGAAGCTCTCAATCATATTTTTTCTTTGAAATTTTAATCTCCTTTCATCCCTTTGCATGAAAGTTTAATTTTGTTTTACTGATATACTTAATAACATTGAAATGATGCATTTCTTCTTCCATTTTCTCATAATATGGAAAATTCATTAAAGTGTGAGAGCAGTGCAGTGGATGGAAAATTATTGCTTTCTCTCATAAACTTGGCCAAGAAATGGAGAATGCTTACTCAAATAATCCCAGAATACAGCAATATTTTCAGACTGGACAGGTGCTAAGTATTTTGTTTTGTTAAGCTGGCTAACCTTCCATAAATCAAGTATATATATTCCAAGGTTAGCTTTAACAGTTTCTGTCCAGGTTTTCAGTGAGCCACTCCAAAACAATCCTGCCATACTTTTCAGATGACCACATCTGCTTACTAACACTAAATTTTCAAGTAAGGACATCAATATTCTCTACTTTTTCAGAGTGAAATTCCATTACTTTTGCACTTCTTAGATTGTTTTGTTTCTAAGAATCACAGGGTGAGCCTACATCAACATTTTAGCTTGGTTGTCATCTTTTGAAGCAAACTTCCTGATTATTCCCATTTAATAATGGGGTTTTTTTAATTTACTGACTGGTATTTGTATTTACTGTATTTACTGTATAATACTGGTATTAGTATTTTTTGTATTTACTGAATTTTGGAATGAAAGTGAGTAGGAGGTGATCTTTGGCAAGTATGAGTAGAACTAGGCTAGCAATAAAGCCTCCTGATATGTCTGACAGCCAGATCCTTCTTACAAACTGTTTCATTTTATTAATTTGCTTATATTGGTCTGTGCTACTTCCACATGTGGACGCTGTTTTTAAATGGACTTTCATTTCATAGACCCTCACAAGATGTAGAATCAAATTCTAATACAATTTAGGCACTTAAAATGCCATTAAAATGTATATAGGACTTAGAGATATGAACATCTTTGGGACTTATGAAAATTTCATTAATTGGTTATCTGCATTTTTAAATGCTAAAGTATCTTCAAAATTCAGAACCTTCTATTTCTGTGATGCACTTCCACTTTCTTAAAATAAGGATAAATAATAATATCCATTTTGACAGGATCTGATGAGGATAAATACATCAAAAATTGTGAGCTGCTCAAATTATGGAATGAGAGGGTTGAATCATAGATTGCTTTCATATCAGAGATCAAGGTTAAACAAAGGCTAAAGCTCTGCATACATGATTTGCAAATGCATTTATGCTAATGGCATGATGATCTTAATTAGATGATCAGCTGCATATCTGACTTTTGATAATAAGTCCTAATGTGACTTGCTAATCAATGTCAGGTATGGGAATAGAATGTAGAATTTCTGACTTGTGAATCCGTGCACTAATTGCTAAACCAGCCTGCCTCCCCAATGTCATCCTTCATTGCAAAATAGTCTATCTCCTCCTTGTACTCATATCAAGTATTATTTCAACAGATTTTTGTAGATCCTCAGACTGTTAAGACCAGAAGAATCCACTATAATCATATTTTCTAGCTTCTAAATAATAAGGACTGAAAACTTGCTATTCCATAGTGGGGAAAATATTCTTTTTTCTTACCATAAAGTAACATAATCATTCTTAATTTTTTTTTTTTTTACTGGGCTGTTGAATGTTCTTTTCAAAGACACATAATTTTGACTTCAAGACTTCAAATGATTATGACTTTGTCACTTCCCATGAGAAGAAATGTCAGTCATTAATTGCCCTCCATCTAGCAAGATGCTCAAAAATAAGGTCAGATTCATTATGTTTTCCAAAGTTGCATTTAATTGGCAGTTTATATGTTTCTGACTTCTGCTTTCATCCTCAGTAATATTTTGTTATGCCTTTAACTGCTAGATTAAACATTCCTACATCTCAGATCATAGATTGCTGTATAAAACAGACTATGAAAGAAAAGTAGTCACTTTAATCACATTGCTTAAGTCACTGTGGGAAGTAATTCCACTAAGTAAGTAAATAATAGAATTATTTTTGCTTCAATTGTTTTGTTTTTTCTCTTTAATTTAGAAATATTACAGACAAATCCTCAAAAGCAGCTATTACAAAAATGCATTTTCAGGTGAAAGTGAAAGATTTGCCTAGATTAATTTTCATTCCAATGGACAATCTTGTATTCTATACCTGAAGAACAGGCAAGGAAAGGAAAGGAGCCATTTTTCCTTCTTGAAACTAAAGTGTGTAATTTTCAGCTGTTTATTTGGGTTTTGTCAAAACATCAGAAAACCATCTTAACAACTGTGATTCCCATTAATTAGCTCACTGGAATAAATGCAGCTGTCAAAGCAAAATAGGGTATTGTGGAATTTCCACACACAATAAATCATTATCCTTTCAATGGACAAATGTTAGAATTAATAAAATTTTAAAAGTACATGAAGCTGACATCACACACTGAAAAATGCTTAGATTCTGCATACTGAATCTAATTGGTGTTTGCATAAAATATTGGATGAAATAGAACCAAAATTTCATATCAGGATGATGTTTGTATATAAAATTGGTCTCAATTGAGAATATTCTTATAAAACTGAAGAATAAGGAGTTAAATTACTGAAAACACAAAAGATTTTTTGTTCCTTCTGAATGCATAGTGCTACATACAATGGTGCATGTGTGATAATATGTACAAAACCCAAAATCTATTAAAATATCTGCTGTTCCTGTATTTAATTTTATCTCTACCAAATTAAGTGTTAATAGATTGTGGCCTAATTGTAACATGATGTTTAATTTTTCATCTTAAGCAAAATTTTACTGTGGGGAAGGGAAAAACAGCAAGATGTTTCTCATTTAAAAAGTGCATTTTTGCTGCTGCAGCTGCAGCTTTGGCTTCATTTCATAGTTAGAAGTCTCAAAGGGCATAGAAAGAACAGTAATAGCCACTGTGGCCCCAAACTTATCACCTCCTAAATACAAATGGAACATTTAGACAGGAGGAAAATTAAACGTGGTTTCTCTTCTAGTAAAAAATTTTCACTAAAAAAAACCCAAGAAACCCCAAAGCAACACCAAAAGAACCCCTAACACATTAACTTATATAGCTAAACCAATGTCAGTGAACCAAATTCTAGAAAAGAAAATAACTACTTTCTAGTAATTTTGAGAATGTTGAATTTTCTTTTTCCCATTGTAACACACTTTTCTCCTTTTAACCAGGGAAAATCTGATAAAGAGCTGCATGAGCAGAAATTCAGCTCCCACAGAGGAAAATCAAGAATTCTTTTGAACATGTACACATGTGTACCAAAAGTTTCCATCAAGATAGGAGGAGCATCAACAGTATGGATTATGGAAAAATATAAGAATGTTCATTTATTGTGAACTCTCAGCTCCTCACCTTTGCCCTGCTGCTGAATCCATTCCTCTTGGGATGAGTGGAACAGCACCAGACCCTCAGAAATCTGCCAAAAGCAGGAGTTCTGTGAGACTGAACAAAAATATTATTTCCAAAATGAAAGTAACAGGCCAAAAAAAAAATCTATAGGAAAGTTTTGAAAAGTAAGGGGAGGGAAGACTGATGACTTTCTTTTTCCAAATGCAAGGTTCATTTCTTAACATTTTTGCCTAATTAGCACACATGTAGTAAAATAAATTTTAAAATCCTGGCAAAACAAAATACTACAAACAATAGGGTGGAGAATGGAAAAGTATGAACAGAGATAAACAGCCTTAATCACAGCTCTTAGCTGTGTATTGGAAAATGCTCAGTGTTACAAGTTTAGTTTATAAATTTGAATGGAATAGTATGAAATCATATGTTAAATAATAAATGAAGCACTGAAAAATAAATTCTGAAGACTCTGGAAACAAAAATTTTAATGGCTTCAATAAGAAAAGGTCAATAAGTTTTACTTAGATAGAGTAAAATCACATTTTATCCTGTCTTAATACATCTTGTAATTCCAGACATGAATATTCTAGAGAAGATACATTTCTGTTAGTTTTATTATGTTCCAGTGTGAAAAAAAGTCCCATGCATTGTCCTTCCAGTACACCCTCAATCAAACAGGGAAGATCTGAATTATGTTCCTAATATTTTCAAGGCTAAGAAAAGAATGCATACACTAAAATTTATATTTTCTGAAGGATTAAAAAAGATGGCCAATTTTAAAATCCTCCCTTCCAGAACATCTCCCAGAGGCAGACACATTTCTGCAGGAATTAAACAGAATTATTCTGTATATAATTAAAACTCTGAAATCATTGCTTACTTACCAAATTTGACCTTGGTGCTTAGTGATAACAAAAGATATAATGCCTCCTTTGTTCATCCATTATAAACACATATCAAATATTGCAGGGGGAGCATCTGGTTTTAAGAGGCACTTACTTTGGAATGACAGACTCAGAGATGTAATGTACTAAAGTGATACATTTTGATTTCTATTACTGGCCCTCACAATTATCATCAGTATCTCCATAGTGTGTTTTTCCTATTCTGCCAAACAAACTGTAGCTCTGTTAATTATATGACTAAATTAGTCATTCCAAACTTAATACCTCCTAAAGCCATCAGCAGATGTTCCTTTATAATCATTGATGTCATTCCCTAAATGATTGAAAAGGAGACATTGCTGGAGTGCTATGAGTGAATGGTGACTTTGGTGTTCTTGTCTAACTTCAGCTGTGGAACAGGGAAGCATCTGGCCTGCCTGACTCAAACAGGCTCTCTCCAAGAGAGTAACACTTCCAAAAGGAAATTCACCCTTGTTAGAAACACGTGGAGGAAACAGCCCTGTGACATTCCTCCCTCTGTCTCTGCAGGCAGCCCAATTGTTTAGTCCAGTCAGAATTGCTACCTTTGAAACTGCAAGCTGGTAAAACTGATGCCATCTTTCAGCTGAATATGGTTACAATCTGCAGGTCAGGTTCTCTTCTTCATTTCTGCTGATCTTGATTTATGTTTCTGTGAGATGAGAAGCCTGCCCAGTCTGGCAGGAGAAGAGGTGTCTCTGCATGGTGGGTAATATTTGGTACCTTCCACAGGTGGTCTGACAGGCAAGTGCTGCAGTCACATGAAGCCAGAGATAAATGTTCTTAGACTGCTGATGCTTTTTTTGTAGTCAAAAATAATAGTAAGGTTTTCTCACTTATGAGGTCAATGTGAGCATTTAATGCAATATTTTTAAAATATGGAAGACACAAACAAAGCAGAGAGGCAATGAGAGGAAATGGGATTTACTTGGACTTCCAGCTCCATGCTTTGAGAATATCATGTGTTTTCTCCTCCGTGCTGCTCCATCAGTCTGTACCACCATTTACTGCTGGAGGAAAAAAATTACTGTTTTCCCTCTAAATAGCTATCAGCATGTTCTTTCTCTATAAATCCTAGTGAGATCCCTGGTGGTGGCAGAACAGTTAACAAATACAGAAAGTGATATAGAACAGCTTCATTTCCCCAGCATATTAAAACTACAGTTGTCAGCATTTAATGTCTCTGATATCCTTAACCCCCTACAAGTTGTAGAATTAGCTAAAGCTTTGCCTCCAGGTATCCCATCAGGATGCTCCAATACAGAGATTTACATTCAGTGTAACTCTCTAGGAGTAAAATATCTTTTTTTGACATACTTAATGCGTCATAATAACTGCAAATTTATTGTATCAAGCATTAACCACTTTCTCCTTCATACATGCCTGGAGCAAGGAAGAAACATCACTATTACCATAACTGTGCTACACTGAATGAACAAATATGCAGAAGCCTTACTGCAGACTTCAATCATTTGCATTATTTTTAAATGATATAATTTTAAAATACGTTCATTTTAAGGCCATCAATGAGAATGGAGCAGATGGTTAGAGCTTAATTTAGAGTAATTTGTCTATTAAAATACTCTGCATTGCCAGTGAGTCTTTGTTATAGCACTAACTCATTACAATGGAGTTGTAATTTATGGGGGAGAGGGAAAGGTATTGGACCTTTAGGAAAAGTTTACAGTCTTAGAGTATTCACTGGGAGAAGTGAACACAAATAAGCATTTCAATACAAAATTATTAAGAAAAAAATGAGACAAGCAGAATAATAGAGTTAAAATTTGCAGTCCTTTTAGAACTCCCAGTGTTCCTACACAGAAAGGATATTCATAGGCACAAATAAAAGCACCTTCTTTATTTAATTTTAATAATGGATTTTTTCATTTGCACTGACTTTTAACTGTTGAAAAATGTAGAAGCTTACAGCTTCACATTACAGAAGTAAAGATTTTTATAAATAACTTTTTTAGAAATATTTTGAATAAGCAAGTTATGCATATTGAAATTCATTACTGTATTGTTCTCTGCATTAAAAACATATTTTAAAGCTTTTTCATCTTAATACAAAAGCCCAATAAGGCTGTTAATGTGTTCAGTCTGTATTAGAATTAATTTTATGTTCACTATCTATCTGTAGGGGAAATGAATGAGCAACAGGGAGGCAAAAAGCACACATGGGAAATAGCAATTTAGGTTAATCAAAGCTAAAGGTAATGTGAAGAACTTGAAAGGGACATAAAATATAAAAAGCTTTAGTTTCTTTCAGAGAAAATTCACTGCTGTTATAGTCAAACTGGTATTAGGTGAAATAAATCTTTTGGGTTTTCATACACCTTCCCCATGTCTATATTATTTTTTTATTTCTGAGAGGAAATGTTTCTGTAGTTTTGATCAGAGTACCAAAATTTTTTCCATCATACTTAGAGGTTGCTCAAAAGGTGGTGATTAAACACATAGTTACAAATAAAATTATGTAGAAAACAATACTAAATCTGTTACAAAGCTTGTATTGCATATACACATTCATAAAAATAGATATGAGTGTGTATTTACATATATTTATAACTTCTTATTGTATGTGTAGTGCTCATATCTGGTTGCAATGAGAGAAAACTGGCAATTATGAAATATATTAAAAACAGCAGTATCTTGTAACTTGTACAATTATTTAATTGTGATAAAATGTTAGAATAATTTATTAGGGGTGGTGCTAGGTTGAAAAGTCCACATTGTGGAATCACAGAATGGTTTGGGTTGGAAGGAACCTTAAAGATCAGCTGGTTCCAACCCCTGCCATGGGCAGGGACACCTTCCACTAGACCAGGTTGTTCCATGCAAATTTACTGTATCAAGAATTGTCTGCCATGTGTGACTGTGGCAAGGAGAAAACAGAATTTTAGGACAGAAGAGTTCAGTTAAGTGCTTTTTCCACAAACCAATAATACCTGAGAAATACCCACATATCCAAAGGCAATTTCTGATTGAGATATTTTAGAACAAGGCTACTAAAAAGAGCTGCTGTGCAATATCTAATTTTCTAGCTTAATGTGAATGTGTTCTATTTGATATAAAAGTATTCTGCTCTCCAAGCTGACTGTATAATAAATGAAAACTTGGCTCAATTTAGAAGATCACACTTAAATATTATTAGCATAAAATGGAAAAAAGTGAAAGGCAAATCCATTCTACAAGGTTGCAAGTTTATTTTAAAACGTAACACTAGCTAAATTTCATATAATGGGAGTTCCAGTTGGTAACAAGAGCCTCATCTCCTGGATTGCAGGAAACTAGAAAAGGGAAGGAACAAGATAACATTGAGTGCTTTCCTCTTTTCAAATTACTCTGATGCTTGCCAAATCTCTATCTCCTCAAGCCTGCTCCAAAACCATGAATAAGTGTCTAATGTCCCCCATAGCTTCTATCTAATTTATACAGTACATTTTATAAATTAGTGGATAAGTTTTTATCTTTTTGTCAAATATCCAGGCAATTACTGAAGTGCAAGGCGTGGGTAATGACATTTGGTACTACAGGAAGAGAAAGCATTTGCAAAATTTTATACGTAGTAAGATCTTTAATTTTTAAGTAGAAATGAGCAAAGAAAAACAAACCATAAACAGCAGAACATGATGAACTAGGAAACAGTTTCTTCATGGTATGCAGAAACTATTTTAATAAGGTAGTGATAAGCACCAATTTTCAAAAGTGTATAAAAATCAAGAGAGTCAGAAATCTAGTCATATATCTTAGCATAATAATTTGAGAATTAGGATCAAATATTTCAGTTAATCAAAATTTCAGTTAATTCAAAAGCATCCCTTCCACTTTGATTTTCTAGAAAGGCAGACTTTGTTTCAATTTATTTTAAACTGGATATATAGAACAAAGTCTCTCACAGCTCAGTTCTGATTCCACCTACTGACTACAAAGGGGACTAAGGAGTAACCAGCTGAGACTTAAATATCTGATTTCTGGGTTTCTGAACTTCTCCAATAACAATTCTACACTGGCAGTTTTAAAGCTGTGATTGTGTTATATGTCTTCCTTGCAGCATAAATAAATGCAAGCTTTCAATGTCCCATTTTATAATGGCATGAGCTCCAATGCAAACTGTTCTGCTCTACCAGGAAAGTGTGGTGCTCATCTGGACCTGCAGCTGGCACACACAGGGCTTGGAGTTTCTGCATGGTGACATATCTGGGGATTCCATGCTTACCTGGAAAACAGCAACTTCCACCATAAATTCAAATATTTGAACTTCTCTGAGCTTGGCTACTGGGTATTTTATGTAGACCTTTTATATTATATATGTAGATGTAGAAAGATTCTGGTAACACATAAGTAACATTTTCAAGCAGTAATCATGCAATAAACTGAAGATTTCCAGCTGCATGAAATCCCTCTGTATCAAAGAACATGTTGTGTTTTTGTCAAATATCACTTACTCAGTTTCAATAAAGCATATTCACTATACTTTTGGAGCCTGTGCTTTTCCAGATTTGAGATAATTTCAGAAATGGTGATTCTGTACAAACAGAAAAATAAGCAACATGAAGTGTATTAGATTACTTCCAGAAAGACCAAAAATATTGTCAATACTGTTCAATACATTTAATGAAAAATACATTATGTGAAACAAGCCTGATATCATTCTATAACAGGACTAATTCAAGTCAAAAATTTAACTGTGTTTGGTTCAAACTCATTATACACCTGTGTTCAATTAGTGTCTTCAAGTCACACTGAGAGCCTCTGATGAGAAATGCTGGATTCTGTAAGAGCAAAAATACTTTGATGGCATCTCAAAATTTGCAGAATTCCCAAAAGAAAACTGTAATCTTCTGGCAGCTGGCAAGATGTTGTTGATTTATGACATTGCCTGCAATGAAAGCCTTGGCAGTGTGGCTTCAGGGAGGGTTGAAAGGAGGGTCTTGGTTGTCCCAGTACTGAATCCAACCCCTGAAAGTCTGTGGGGCCTTATGGATACAGGCTGCATGCCAGGATCCCCACTTTTCCAGGGTCTGCACTGGACAGGGTGAACTTAAAATCAAACAGTAGCTTCAGGATGAACAATGAAAGGATTAATACCAGTCCTTAATGCCAAAAATAGTGATGCTGTGAATGGGCATAGAACCAGAGCTATTTGTTTACCTATTAAACATTCCTCCCCTAAACTCAGAGTCCTATGTATTCCTGCTTTCCAAAGGTATCTAGAAACAAATCCAAGTACAGACAGATTCTGAACTATGCAAGTGGAAATTCCCTCCTCCCTGGAAGATTCAGTGTTGCAGGGCTATTAATTGTGGAGTGGTCAGCACCCCTACAATGGGCATTGAAAAGTCAGGGCTTCATTTGATTCCAGGTTTGAAAGAAACCATAAATAAATGCTCTGTTGTTTTCTCTAAAGAGTAACAGCACTCTGAATAGCAACAGTAATATAGAATTGCGCCACAGATTTGTTTCTGAAAGCAATAACATTTTTTTATAAGTATAATAGAAATTCATTTTTCTGTATCTTACTAGTAAAAATGATGGCTCCAGATGATTAAATGAAGCCTGTGTAAATATTCAGAAAGGTTTTATAAAATGAAACCTTTTCACCTAGCCAAATCAGAGACATTTTTGCTTATTTGCAAAAAGAGCAACTATAGAGTAAGATTTATTTCAGAAATCTCTTAGAAAAATGATCAGGGTAATGTTTCATGGAACAAATTTAAATATAAGACCAGTAAAGCATTTATTTGCTCAAGTATTACTTTCCAACTGTCAACATATTTCAAAGCTACAATTTCTTATCAATCTGCTCCACAGTTTATATCTTAAAACATTCAGCTTCGAAATCCTTTACAGACACAGGTATTAAGATTCACAGCAGCTCAGAACTGTAATGAGTGGGTGAATATTAGTTTGGTTTACAGCCAAAATTAGCATCTACTCCTCTGATTTTAGTAATGTGATGATGGATGCCAGGGTGCAGCAGGGCCAGTCACTCCTTTGGGCTGAGCACTGGGAGCAGGGAAGGGTCCCCATGGGGAGAGGAGTCCTGAGCCCTTGGATGGGGCATGGGTGAGGTCCCAGGTCCCCAGTCCCAGGAGACTGAGAACCATTAACACTAACTGGTGTCCTCAGGGTCCTGACAATGTGGAATAATTTTTAAAAATTAGTTAAATAGTAGAAAAACTGAAAAAGCAAAATTCTGTTAGAAAAAGGAAGACTCTAAGCACTGAAAGTCACTGAAATAGAAAGTTTTCTTTGTCCTTGAAAATATTTACAATTCTTTTTCCTAACCAGAATTCAAATTTTAAGTCTGAAACACAAGACTGCAACTCAAAACTTTGAGCAGGGCACCAAAAGTATTTTTAGCTGCACAAATCTCTCAAAATAGAACCTTTTGTTCTCTGTGTACTCAAAAATTGGTATAGTCCATTAATTAACTTATTTAGATTGAATAGAATAAGATCTTCTGCTCTGGGTTTTGTAAGTATTGTCTCAGTCACTCGAAAAGAAACTCAGCACTATTGACTGCATCCAGTGACCTGAAAATACATTTTCCCCCCAGCTTTTGCTAAAGTCTTCAAACATCAACCCACAAAATTTTTATGACAATTGATGTTTGTCTGTGGTGTGCATCACTCTAAAACATTTTTCAATGCCCTGTGTCAGCCCTGAAGAGCAAAGATAATTGAGAGAGCCAGCATGAAAAGTACATACACTCTCAAAATTCTTCATATCTTCAATTGTCAGCACCTGGTGCACAACACATACAAATTACTGTGAGAGGTTATATTAAAGCTCTCTGTTACAAGCAACAATAAACATTGATTTATATATTCAATATTGGACAAATAATTTTAAAAAATTAAATTTCATAACTGTATTTGGAGGAAATTAATGGGAATGACAACACAGTTTGAAAAAGTCTTAACCCATTCCCCTGGAGAAATGCTGCAGTCACACTTTGCTCCCCACAATAGAAAGTTTGTGGGTTGATAACTAACTCTTAAATGCTCCTAGAGAAGAAAAGAAATTACAGTGGTTCTTCCTCTTTTGCATAGATGATAAGAATATCACTAAGATCCTGGCATCACAACACTGTAAAATTTGGGGCTTGTTCAAGTGTCATAAAATTAATTGAAACACTTCTTAGCAGCTTTTGAGCATGCAATTTGGTACTTTCAGAACTGTGCTGGCTGGCACAGTTGTAACTGGAAGGAAGAACTTAGTAAAAGGAATAATTTAAGTTAAGAAACTTGAAAATGCCATCACTGTAAAATTCAGGTACCTTTTTTTGGTAGGTAGGTTGGTTGGTTGGTTGGTTTGGTTTGGTTTGGTTTGGTTTTTTCCCTGGCATTCCCCAGACATCTCTGTTTTCAATAGAATTCCAGCTGCCATGTTTGTGCTGAAATGCTCAGAATTTAAGAGAGCTGAGGTGTCTCTGTACCTGCCTTATATCTGTGGTGTGCTGGCATTGATGACCTACACATTTTCTGAATTATTTTTGCTGTCAGGCAGCACCGACAACATACAAAACAAACAAATTTGGCAAGCCTCTGGAGGGCAGAGTATTATTTCTTTGAAGTGTTCTTCCTGACACCAGGAAGCACCAGTGCTCCAGATGCACCTGGTGGAGCATCTGACACCTTGCTACCAGTCCTCTCTAAGACAAATTTATAAATAACCCACCAGTTTCTGAGTCCCCCAAATGCAATGTTGAAGACATGCACTTCATCAGGCTCTGGCTGAGAAATGCTACTGATTTGTTTCTTTGACCACAGTTTGCTGTGTGTACAGTAAATATTACACAGTATTAGAGAGGATATGGTGAGCAGGAAGGGTAATGACCTGTTTGTCTTGTCCCTCCTAAACACACTGGATCAGAAAGAGGTCACAGAAAGGAGAAGCAGATTTCTAAATACTTGAAGAAAAATGATGACACTGAGCCTCTGGAATGAAGGAGTGAAGAGACACAGGAAACTGGGAGGTTGTAGCCTGGAAGATGAAGAGGAACAGGAGGATCTTCCTGCAATTGTGAGCAGACCCCAGACTGCTCAGAAGTAGTGAAAGATTTTCCTAGAAACATAACTAACTTTGACTGGAGCATGTGGCATTTAACCCATCTTAGTCACACTTTTGGGCACCCTGTGTTCCCTGAGGAGGCTGTGCAGGATAAATAATCTCACTGCTAGAAACCTCATGAATCATTGGGAACATAATTGAATGCATCACTACCAAAGGAAAAGAGTGAAAAATTTCCTGTTCTGCTTTAGATTCTTTTTCAGAAACATCAATACAAAAGAGAGAAAAATAGTACAGACTGCCTACATTCATATCAAAAGAACAAAGTACCCAAAACCTCTAAATATCTTAGAACTGCAAGGTACATTATTCTGCACATGACCATTTAAGAATGACTGAGTGCCCAACACTCCTGAAGGTACTGCTTTTCAGATGAGCCAAAAATTGTCTCAGTACATAGACAGAGTTGGAATAGAGAAATGTTGGCACTGGAAATAGAGGAAACCTCTGCTTGCAAAAATTAATAAGGATATGAGCAAAGTATTCCATAGAAGAAAATGTCATCTGTGAAAATGCAAGAGGGAGAAGAACTGGTTAGGGAGCAGCTCCTCAGAAATAAAGCTGAGTTATTACAAACCACAAAGCATTCTGGAATCAATGATACACAATCACAAAATAGTAGCAATCATTTGTTAGAACATATATAGAGTGATAAAAGATTATCTCCCATGCCTCACCACTCTGAAGAGTCCTCACTCGGAGTACTGCATCCCATCCCAGATTTACTTAGTTCAAGAAAGCTACAGATTAGCAAGACTGCATATCTTGATGCCACATTACTTCTGATTCCTGACAGAGCTGCCTGGCCTTTGTTTGACTGTACACAGAGCTACACTGACACGTGTTTAGAAACTCAGTGCCCAACACTAGAGAAAGCACAGCTAATATACTACATGTGTGAATTGTCTTCTAACCATAATTATCTCTAATTAATTACAAGGAACAGAAATTCTACATAATGTTTTCCTTAATATCCTCCTGCAGTTCTTGACTTGTACGATATCTGATGTTCAGCTCATTAAAATCTTCATCCTGCAGAGGAGAGCAGCTCATTGCCATTTGCTCCTCTCATAAAATCAGTCATTTTTCCTCTGTACCTTGCAATACTAACAGCTCATGAATAGCATCCAAATTTACACTAACCTTGCCAAAAAATTATTCATGAAAAGATCATCATAACAACTGATCCAATTCAAGTATTTCTAAACCTCTTTGCTTTGCTAGGGGTGAAGGTCAAGAAACAAACATTCAAGCACACTAGAAGTCTGGGCAGAAGAACATTGAGGAACTGAAGGTCAGCAAGTGCTTATCTCCTGTGAGACTTAATCCAAAGAGCCACAAGTCTCTCTATTCAGATTCAATTCCATCTTTCTTGAATTCTTATAATCAAGCTCAAGCCTATCTTTTTTACATCCCCAGATACACTATTCTTGCCCATTGGCAAATTTCAGACATTATCTCAGCTTTTCAGATGACATTTCCATGGATTATTATGCTGCAAAGCTGTCAACTTCTGGTGTTCGTGGTTTCTCACGTGGATATTGTCCAACAGTTAATCTCTTCTTACAACCTCTGAGGAATTGGAAATATCAATAGAATATCCTGGAGCAGGTTCTGGAAAATTTCTCAAGTCTTTGAAAATATGGCTTACAAAAACAAAAAACAAAACAAAAAACAAACAAATTTCCCTGGCCCCGTCAGCTGTTTATCCTGTTAGAATAAAGATAGATAATTATATCTACAAAAGGAGGTGGAAAAAAGAACCATCTGACCTAATTTATGGGCCATGGGCTGATAAATATCACATAAAGACTAATGATTGAAAACCTAAACAAAAATTTTTATTACAACAGGGTTACAACTCTGGCTATTAATCCAGTAAAATTAAGGTTGACTTCCAGCTGCCTCCTGCAGACTAAGACCTCTTGATGTATATCCAGGCTTCTTATGGTTTCTTTTATTGCCTTTTAAATATTGCTTTTTGTGGTTTTTTTTTTCACATGTTTTTGATAAGCTGTTGGGACTACAAGTTACTGGAATGTGGACAGTGTGAGCTACATGGACACTGCATGGACTTTGCCATCACAGTCCTTCCAACCTGATGATCCTCAAAGGGTTTAGTGGTGAAATTAGTGGGTCTCACCCAATTATTCACATCCTCAGTGTCTAGGGGGTTCACAGTAGTTCTTAATATACATTAATTTTCACATTTCTCCTGCACAAGCCAAATGGTATCAAAGACTTTTCTTGGTCCTTTTTTGAGGCCCTCTGGCTGGTTGCCACTATTCTGCTGTGGTTTTCAGCCTTGCAGAGACATTAAAGAGTGTTGATAACATTATCTCAGGATCCATTGCTCTCCATGTCCTGGAAATTCTGCCATATGCTATATTTCCACCAAAAGTGAATTTTTCTGAGTAACTTTCACAGAAGTCTCCAAAGCATGTCCTGTAACCATTCAGGCACACTTTGGTAGTGGTTTTTTATAGCCATTTTCTAATGACTCTGAGTTAGGATTGTAACTCAAATTATTCAACAATTCCAGGTGCATTTTCTAAGTATCTACTAGCAAAAACTTTGGCATCCTCGTTTTAGGTGAATATTTTTTCTAATTTGCCTTTGAAAGTCACGCCTTTGATCTAATAATTTTGCAGGATAGTAGCATTTTAGTCATGATACTGGTTTCTGTTTTTTCTTTAAAAATTTGGGGGTTGAGCACTTGACTATTTTGTCCTCACAAAATAGTGAGAACTTTTTGTTCTCACCAGTTCTAGGCAGCTGTGCTGAAAATTTCAAGGGTTGAAATGATGCCTCTATGGTAGGCAGGTACATCCATCTTTCTTAGCTATAACACTGAAGACATTCAGTGTTCTTGTAGGCTTGCAGACTGTGAGGAAATATTTCCAGCTTCATCTTGCCTCTAAGCGTGCCATTTCCTTGGTTTCCTTCTCTGTTGGTTCATGGGCTTCTCACCAGGAGTCTGCATTTGTCCACTGGCTCCTGAGTTAATTGTCAATGAGCAACACTTGGCCTCACTTCTTCAGTCTAATGTTGCTGTTTACTTGATATTAAATTATGCCTGGCTCCCTAAACCAGTAGCAATTGAATTTACTTATTGGTCTAACAGCAGAGCTGCAATCAGAGAAATGGAATCCTTGACATTCTTCTACAAAACTTCATCCTCGGCATCTCCTCGTCTGCTAAAGTTACACTGAAGTTCTCCTTCCCTTTACTAGACATCTTTGCAGCCTTGTTGATTGATACTTCCCTCTTGAGACAGCATAACTTTAGAGGATAAAATTATTCTCTTTTTTACATATTGTGCTTTATTTTCTAAAAATAGGCAGTTTTCTTTCTGCACACTGTTTTCCACATAATGTGTGCTATGACAAACATGCCTGTATTTCAGGTCACCTGCTTTCCTCCTTGGTTGTCATGGTTTGAACCCTTGTATTTTAAATTTATTATCTATATAATTCTGTTGTTATTAATGTTCATTTTGTATTAATTAGTTGTCTTGATCCTTTTATTTGGGCTTGGTTTTAATGTCACGTTCTCTGGAATGCCACCTCGTGTGTACAGTCCTACCCCTAGCTAATACATTTTTAATGTATTTGAGGTTACATGTGTATTTTGGACTTCTCAGCAATGAGAAGTCCTTTTTTTCAGCTCCTCAGTTGTGGGTGTGAGGCCAGTATTCCTTTCTACTCTTATTAGGTATGTATTGCTAAATGGTAATGTCTTAGATCCACATCCAGTAAAGATGAGGGACTTTTCAGCTGATTCCTGGCAGAGGAACAAATGATGAATTACTTGGTTGTGTACCAACAGGGTATTAGGTGAGTGGGCCTGCAGATTACCTGTGCTGCATCCACACTGGGGGGCAAATTTCAAAGTTTGATGAAATGGTCCACTGATGTGGACCTGGAGCCTAGACTGAGAACAGCTTTGAAAAATCCCTTTAGTTGCAGTACAGTTGTATATAGACATAGATAACTGAAATTCAAGTCCTATATAAATGCCTTTTCTGAACTTTTAGGTGTGTTTCCACTTATTGGCACATTGCTGACTTGCCTTTTTTGTATTTTCCATCATTTTCCTGTCTTTATCCCTCATCGACTTTGCACCAGACACCAGTCCTGCTTTCCTATTGCTTTCAGGCTTGTAGAAGTAGGATTTTAGCTAGAATTTAATAATCCCCTGGCATGTGAGATTTTCCATGATACTTCATACCTTTGTTTCCAGTGCTAATTTTTTTCCATTTACAACATTTTTCTGTTTGCTGATGCTTTTGCTAGATTGGGCACTGTCACAGAGCTTCATTTACTTACTAGCTAGTTACTTGCTAGTGAGTAGCATGAACAGATGAAAACCCTTGTAAAACTAAAAATTAGCCTGGCATGTAGGTAGCAGAAGATGAGTGAGATTATTTGCATCTAAACTATCAACTCATCTGTAAGCTACAACAAATGCAACCAGGACCATTTTTGCACAGGGCCTTGGGTATTTTTATTGTTCTTCTAATATACTGGTCTTAGAGATTTGTTTTTCCTGTTCCTATTGTAAGTGGAAGCACTAAAATCTCATAAAATCCATCACCTCTTAAAACTTTTCATATCCAGGGCTGCACAAAAAAGAAGTGAGCCCAGCAGGTCACAGGAGGGAGGTGATTCTCCTCTGTTCTTCTCTCATGAGACCCCACAGGATATATTCTCTTCACTTCAGGAGTGCCCAGTTCAAGAAATACAAGAACTGTTAAAGGGGGTGAAGACGAGGGCCGTGAAAATGGTGAGAGGGCAGGAACAGGTTTCCTGTGAAGACAGGAGGGAGCTGGAGCTGTTCAGTCTGGAGAAGACTCCAGACTCACCTTTTAAAATACAAACTGGCTTATAAGAAAAAATGGAGGAGAACATTTCAATAGGATCTGTTGAGACAGGATGAGGGTCCAAGGTTTTATACTGACAGAGGGCAGATTTACACTGGATATAAGGCAGAGAGTGATGCTGGAAGGACCCCTGAGCAACCTGGTCTAGTTTAAGGTGTCCCTGCCCATGGCAGAGGGGTTGGACTGGATTTTTGAAGGTCCTTTCTAACTTTAACCATTCTATGATTCTGTGATCCTCTGTCACTCTTTGAAGAGGTTTACAGCTCACATCTTCTGAATGCTTACTCAATTCCTTTCACATCTCCATTCAATCCGAACAGTTCATCAGGAATACTTTTGTCATTGCTCTGTGGTTTTTCACAATGAATTGAAGATTTTTGAAAATTGACTTTCATTGATCATGTATAAGTTTAATCAATTAACTTTGTATTGGAGTCCATCTCTGGGGCAGAGAGTGAGATTGGTAATAGAAGAGTTGCTGCCAAATGAGTCCCATCACCTGTGGTGCATCCAATCAAACCTTACATTATTTTAGTCACTATTTGAAGTGGACATTCTTCCACCAAGACTATGATTATATAGAGTGGAATTCTAAATTCTTCTGACTGCAGTTCTTCCACATTACATAAATAAGTGTTTATTGGAGCAGAAAATTGGACAAGTGCCTGACATACTTAGGGCAAGTTTCTTAACCATAGTTCTTTTAAATAAAGCAAGGAGAATATATCCTTCTTTGACTTAGAGCTTTCTGAATTAAATTTCTGAATTTCCAAAACAACTTCAGTTTCCAATTTACCACTACCCTTTTTTTTTCAGGGCATTGCAATGTCATTTCAAATTTAAAATAAAAGAAAGTTGGAGACTGCAAAAAGTCAGGAACAGTTGAGTCAACTGTAAAAGAAACAAGTTTTATGCACAATAGAAGCACACTAAATCCTAATGATTTCTGCATCAAAATTACATCTGTCATAAATGTCTCAGGCTACATTGGTTCTTTATGGATGCATCAGTAGTTTATTCCTCTGTACCCTAACCTTAAAGAAATAGAGTTACATTCACTGGTTTCAGTTTTGGCTGCAACACATCAAGAAGGCTGAAGTTGAGCTACAGATCATCCAGTGGATAGAAAAAATAATGAACAGAGATCTGGTGCAGTTTTTAGTCTTATTCTTGCTCTAACTGGATTATTTTAAAGCATCTAAATAGGAGCTGTAGACATTGCTAAAATTCATACACAAGCCTTGTATGGTATTTGTCACAGGGCAACAAAGCACACTGTATCATTATATCTCTTCTCATCTTCCCAACTGGATTAAAAATATGTGCCTTTTTTATAATCCAAAGAGGCAACATCTTTTATTATTAAATCTTGACCTCCCTTTTTATAGAATAGTGATATTAGTGAGCATAAGGAAAAGTTCTTAACACCATTTTCTTGAATGCAATTCTCCATCTAAAATAAGAGGTTATAAAAGTAAGAAATACAGAGACCCTGAGGGTCAATATAATGACATAATAAGAAGTAACAAATACCCAAAAGATGAAAAACATATAAATGAGATTTTTATTTATAGATAATTGTTATTAATGCATAATATTTAAGGTTAGAATATAAAAAGCCCTTTTATTATTATATTTGGTAAGAGCCTTAAAGTTTAGATGGGTATTAAAAGATAATAGGAATTTAACAGTTTCTAGGGTTCCTTAATCTTACAATCTCAGAAAAAGGAACTTGATATAATCATGGTAATTTTATTCTTGGGTCAATTGTGTTTAAACAATATAGTCCAAAATTCACTT
Source organism: Haemorhous mexicanus (assembly GCF_027477595.1). Taxonomy (NCBI): domain Eukaryota; kingdom Metazoa; phylum Chordata; class Aves; order Passeriformes; family Fringillidae; genus Haemorhous; species Haemorhous mexicanus. The sequence continues at coordinate 71,102,301 of NC_082344.1, read as the reverse complement.
TACATATCTTTAAAAATGTGCAGCTTTCACATTTCTCCTGATACATATTTTGCAACATTAGATATCAGTGTTTTAGAGAGTCTGTTGTCACAACAAAGGCAGCATAAGCTGAAAATGTAATCTAATCAGGAGATATAGTAGAAATATTTCCTGTGAAAAACTTGAGGAAGGGGAGGACAAGGCAAGGCAATGAAATATTAGGTGATTTCCAACAACCAAACACAAGAATTGCAAGAAGAGCAATTGCCTGAATCATTCCAGTTTGCAGACATTTCATTTTGGAATACAGAAGTGCCTTGAGCTGTTACCATCAGTGATTCTGGTAAGGAAAATGTAGCACCAGGAGTCTCCAACATGTGTCAAATTTAACACCAATTGAAAAAGGCAGCCAATTTCACAACCTAGATGAGATGCTGAAATATCTAAGCATACCAATCCTATTAGTGGGTTAAATTTGCTTCTAATCTGCTTGCAGTTACATTTTTAACTTTCTTCTATTTTTTATAGCAAGAAAATTTAAAGTGTTTTAGAACTTTATCTGTTGCTAAAGCTTGTCTTTTTGATCTGGCCCATAGTAAATTTTCATTTCTCCAAGTGTGGCACTCTCTAAAACCAGGTTACCACACCACAGCTCCATATTCAGCCCAACATTCAGGATGTAAAGGAAGTTCGCCCACTTCTCTGCACAGAAACACCAATGTTTGGTCATGGCCATTGTCAGTTTGGAAGAGAAATCTTCCTGTGAGTAACAGTCCCTGGCTCCCTCACTGGCAGTGATGTAGAAAACCCTATAAAAGCCTGGCACTTGCATGTTGTCTGAAGAAAAGACACATTTGTATGAAAAAAAAAGGAGGAAAAGTTATTATAAAATAGTTCTTTTATTTCACCTATGGGGAAAATCTTCACTGAAGTCTGAATTTTCTTTGATTTTGTCTATTTCATCCTTTCCTCGGCTAAAAAAAATATTTGAGCAAGATCATTAGGCTTAAGGATGGGTTTTTTCAGCATTACTGACTGGATAATAATGAAAAGGGTTTCAGGCTGTGCTATGAATAGAATGAATGGCAGAATCCTAGTATTTTAAGATGGAAAAGACTTCTTAATTCATGTGCTCCATCCTTTTGATCAAGAGAGACTCTTTGTAAAGCAAGGTAAAATTCTTGGGTATTATATTGAACTTTCTAGTCCACACACCTTCAAAAGCTTTTTTCATTACTGAAACTAAAGAACCAAAGATCTTTTTTTAAGCATTTTCTCCTAAAGGCTTTATTTAGTCAAAAGTAAATGAAACTCTTGGTATCAAAGATAACATTTATGCTACATCAATAAATAAGAGCCAAGATACTTCTGCTACCAAGAAAAATTAGACATTTGTTTATCTACACATTCTTTTTGCTATGTGAGTGTTAAAATAAAACAAAAATGCAAAAAGTTGATGAGTAAAACATTAAAACAAAGCATTTTTTTTAAAAAATTGTTTAGTAGAACAGAGGGAAAGGTCTCAAACCTTTGTGCTTTCAGTTCTGTTAAGCAGATGTGTTCACTTGTGATCTCCTACTTCAAAGATTTTTCCTACAATATTTATTTATATAAATTGCTGAAAGTTTTGTAGCTGCCTTGTACTTAGAGCTACTGCAAAATACATTTGTAAACATCATAGGAAAGAGAAGAGGAATAATTTTTGTATTGGCTAGTTCCAAAATATGTCATAATGGCTTTAACAGTGCAAGAATCTCTGGGTTACCTCTGGCAGGAGAAGGAGGTGGAGGAGGGAGGATGCTGGGTTTTTTCTCTGTATTAACATCAGTGGTATCATCTGGAGTTCATCAAGCACAGGTCTGTTTCTAGTATCAGTATTTTGAAACATGCTCTATAAATGCTATGAGGTTACTCAACTGGAGCTTTTTTTTTTTCTTTCTCAGCTCAACCCAATTAACTGAATCAAACAGACTGCTAAGAGCTTTACAATTCTTTTCCTTATAGCCACCATATCCATATGACTTGTCTATCCACTGATGCTTTCTTATTGCATCTGTCACTATCAGCAACAGCATTTCAGATTTCATGAGACAGTTCTCTGCAGAGGAATGAGACTATATGTCAGCTGAAAATTGACAAAATGTGTTTGCCTCAAAAGACACTCTGTTGTTCAAATACTTCAGCTCATTCATGAGAAATCCAAGAGAAATTCAAGTGTAAAAGATTTTCAGTCAAACTGTAGCCCATTGTGTACAGAATAAAAATAAATTTGTGGTGAGACATAGCTAATACCATAGAAGTGGGGACCAGGACTATTGAATATTCTTCTAATCACTTCGTCCTGTTACAATGGCTGTGGGAAAACAGCACAACTAAATGAAGGATTTTTAAAGCTTTCTTGAAATAGCACAGATTTCACAGGATGGGTAGGAAGCAGATGCTTTGCAGTGGTAGCCAGGGCCCCTCCACACTGGTGACACAAAACCGTGGATCATTCTGAGGCTGTAATCCTGTCCACATTGCACACATCTGGCCTGAATTCTGATTTAGAGAAAACATTAAAAACAAAGCAGAATCCTTACTCTCCATCACCCCATGAGGCTCTGAAGCCTTTTTCCCTCCCTTTCCTCTCTATCAATATCAATTTTCCCATCAGTTTCTTTCAGCACAGGGATCAGGTGATGTACCGAAGAAGTCTTTTTATCACCTGCTCCAATTCAAAAATTAAAACTCTTATTTGTACCTGCAGATCCTGAAGAAGTTCCATTAGCTGATTATAGATTATGCTAAATTTTCTGGCCTTGAACCTAAGAAAGGAACAAATCTTTGGCTGCAGTCATCAATGTCCTTTTCAAGGACTGAAATGCACAGAAAAGCTGAGATGGGAAGGGACCTTTGGAGATGCTCTAGCTCAACCTTCTCAAACAGCTTAAGGAGATTGCTTGGGGCCATGTCCGTTTTGGTCTTGAACTTCTCCAAGATGGAGACTCCACAACCTCTCTGGACAACATTTTCCAGTGTTCAACTGCTCTCACAATCTACAAAACCCTGAACATTATTTTAATTATATGGTATTTTTCATACTTCTGTTTGTTCCCATGGCCTGTCTTCCTTTCTGTGTGCAGCACTGAAAACTGAAAAGACTCTGATTCCACCGTCTTTACATCATCATCAGGTATTTTTATACATTGAAATGATCACCCAGTGAGCCTTCTCTTCTCCCAGCTGAAAAAATCCAGCTCATTCAGCCTCTCTTGAGTGTCTGATGCCCCAGTCCCAATGAACTTTTCTTCACCTTTGCTGAACTCACTCCAGTATGCCCATGCCTCCTTTTACTGGGGTGCACAGTGGTGGACTCTGGACTCCAGATGTGTCATACCAGTGCTGTGCAGAGAGTAAAGATCACCTTTCTCAGCCTGCTGGCAATGATCTTCCCAATGCAGCTCTTAGCAGGGTTTCTTTCTGCAAATCTGCTTTCCAGATGATTAGTCAGTCATGCTTGAAGCAGTCAAGATCTCCCCTGGCAGTATCTTGGTGCCCCTTTGGAGGACCAGCAGGAAGTAATAATCCAAGGGCCATTCAAGCCTAGGCAGCCTCTCTACAATGTCCCAGACCTGAACTCCCAGCAATAAAACAAACATCCCTAGGCAGCAGGTCTGGTCATCAGATGGGACCTCCCTTCCCCTCCCTAAAGCAGGACTTGCCGACTGCTCTCACTTGCTGCTTCCTCCTTGTTCCATCCTTGGCTGCTTTGTTGGAAAGAGCAAGGTTCTGAGGGTCTCCTGGTCCCTCATCTGAAGTTATGGCCCTGAATATATTCAGATCTGCAAGTGGACATGAATTATGCACCTGATGCCAGAAGCCATCAGCTCAGAGCCTTCAACGTCCTGGGAATCTCCAGTTCCCAGCCTGATGAACACAGATTCTGCCTGTCCCTGCTGGGGGTTCAGGTTATTCTCCCTGCAGAACCTCTGAGAAGGCTCTTGGGACCTTCCTGGCTGTCCCTGGTGCTCTGCAGTCTGCTGACCCCCTCCCATGTTGGTTTTTTTTTTACTTGGGGACACAGCTCCTGCAGGCAGGAAGGTCATCTCCCCCTGTCTCAGCAAGACTGGAGCTTATGAATTGTCTCTTACATTTTGCTTGGGGTAAAGAGAGTGTGTCACATGTCCACATGTCCAGGTATGTCCTGCAGAATACAGCTCTGTGCCAGTGACAGGATCCCTGGCTGTAGCAGTATCTGTTCATGTCTTCACTCACAAGAGCAAAATGTTTTTGAGCTCATTTTGCCTAACAAACAACACTGTGACTGCATCACCCCAGTCACAAGGAGGCATCCCATGATCCAGTAACAATTGCCAATCCCATTTTTTTATTTGCCTTTTTTTCAAACCAGCAGCCTTGACTGCCTGCAAGCTTTCCTCACAGATGTAGCTGTCACCTTCTCTGACCTCAGTTCTGTGGTCTCTCCCTGTTTATAGAGTCTAGTCACTGTTGAATGTGAACATCTTCTAATATGTTATTTCATATAACTTCATTACAACCATATTCTCCCTATTTTTATGTCCCAATGATCCCTGATCACATTTCTAACCTCAGAGGTCATCACATGTCTTTTCTTTTTAATTTCTATTTCCCTGGGCTCTCAGTTAAATGGGGCTGGGATGAGAATTTCTTCCGTGTTTTTAAGTATTTTAAAATATGGTTTGTGAGAAGGAAAAATCACAGTATGTGAAATACATCTGTTCTTTATCCTTTACACTTGGATTTCTAGTTTGAATGTAATCTTATATTTTGCTGATTAGAAAAACCCATGATTTTATTAGTCATTGTAGTACTGCTAACCTCAAGCACTCAAAGACTCTGAGCAAAACCCCAAAATTCCTCCAGTGAAGCTGAAAGCCATGAAATCTAAAAATATATATACATGAGGGCACTTCATTTCCTGGGCTAAAGTCTTTAGGGCATATTGAGGTCACATTTTGAGACTTTTTGAGCAAACAGGAAGACTATAAATAAATCTCTTTTAACACAAGTTTATCTATCTCCTTCCTTTTAGGAGAATGGACAATGAAAATCATACTAGTCACTGTAACACAGTAAAGCTGGCAATAATGCCATTTTCTTGTTTGAAGGGTGAACAATTTGATAGTTTTTTGTCTGTGTGGGTTTTTTTTGTTCTTTTTTTGTTTTGGTTGTTGTTGCTACTGTTGTGTTTTGGGGTTTTTTTTCTTTTTTTTCTAAGCCAGAATTTACAGTTTATGTTGAACCAGGCTTTATTAATTTCAAGTGTGAAAGACCTTAGGTCATGTTCCAAAGGTGGGAGATAAACCCACAGAAGAAAATTGTTTCAGACAGAAGAAAAATGAAAATAAATCATCTCTGTGGCAGTAGAGGGTTTTATCTGTGGAGATGAGGCTCAACAGTACAGCCATTCAATAGAACAAAAGATAAGACTGATAAGGCTTAATTTCAGTGACCCTTTTAAGGCTTTACTTTTTGGAGAATTTAAGGGGGAAGGGAAAAAGGAAAAAGTGAGGAAACCTCACATGAAGTAGGAGAGTGTCATTTTAGAAGGTAGAAAATTTGGTCTGTATTCTTTTTTCCCACCATCTCAAGCTCTAGCGATTCTAATTTCCTAATATAATTGGATGCTCAAGCTACATATTTGGGTGTTTTGGGCAGTTTTGCTGTCTCAAGTCCAGCTTCCCCAGGCTGCATTGTCTCCCTGCATTTGAATGACATCCAGCCAAGTGGCTGCCACCTAGTCACAGGATGGAAATGGTTATGAATAGTTTGGGGACGTGAACACATGGAGTGATGGCTGTGGGGCTTCTGTGAGGCCAGTCTCCCTTGAGTTACAGCAAAATCCTTATTTTTAGAAAGTGGGAGCACATTTGTAGGTGTGCTCCAGCTACTGTTTTAAACATGCAAGGACTTATACTCTTTCCATACCTAAGTGGGTAATAAAAAATGTAGGGTCTTTAGCATAAAGGCTCAAACATTTGGTGAAAATTCAGATCTGCAGAAAGCAACTGGAAGATATGCCAATCCTTCTGGATGCCTTGGGACTAACCTGAGCAAACACATCTTAATTGCAACACATAAAATATTTTTGGACATCTTCATTATTCTCAAATGCTACTTTGATTGAATCTCTTTTTTAGGAGGTATCCTGCCCATGCTGCTTCTCTTAAATAGCATTCAGCTCAGAGAACCACCATGCATAAAAGAGAAAAGTAGTGTCTTTGAGCTAGATCCACAAAATGATTTATGAGTTAGAGCAATGAAGAATCATATATCTAAAATTTTTGGCAAGCCACATTCACAACTCTGCATTAGGTGACTGGAGTCTCAAAGTGATGTCAGAGAAGTATTAAACAACTCAAAATGAGATTCAAAAGAGTGAAGTTTCTGAAGTGCGAACCATCTAGAACTGAGCAAAAAAAGGAATGCCTAAGAACTCATCCTAAATCTTTCCTCTTTTCCAAACCTGCAGAAAAGCACCCCCTGAGTTAAGGGATGCTCCTGAACATAGGTACCACCCCATGTCCTTCAAGGGTACAAGCAATTATTATTTGCTTGGTTTTTGTCCAAATTACCCCACCATGACTCCTCCCTCACCTCACACTGGATCCCCAGTACAAACCTGACCTTTCTCCTCGACCTGGTTATGGAAGAGTCTGGCTCAAATTCTCCCCTCTGTCTGAGGATGTTTCAAACCAATCCTTCAGCTTCTCTGGAGGGCATCAGCACTCATCAGCCAGTTGCATTCTCCATTCCTCTGGCTGAAAAATGCTCTATTGCTCAAGAATGAACAAACAAATCACGATGCATTGGAATAGCAAAAGCAAAAAATAAGAGTGATTCTTCATCCTAGTGCAACACAGGAAGGGAACATGGTCCAGTTTCAGTCCCAACGTCAAACCCTGCTCCTGCATTTCATCCAGTGCCTGCCTCAAGTAAAATGTATTTACCATTATGAATTCACATTGCATTTGCCATATAAACAAAGAATCCATTCTGTTTTCTCTTTTTTAAATTCATTTCCTATATAAGGGAACAGGCACAAGTACAGCAACTTGTAGAATCAGCATGGTAAAAACCACAGAAGTCACCTACATCTAACTCTCTCACTTTTGCTACCAACGAGCCAATATTTGAAAATGCACAATAAAAATATCCACTAACAACTGACAGAATATAGCTCAGGTCCTACAATGAGGAGCCCCCTCTGGCCACACATGGTTTTAAGGGACTGCTGCCTCCTTTTTTAACCATCTCTTTGTAATACAAAGCAACCAAATATAGCATAAAATCTGGCCTAAATGCAGTGGTTAAGAATAAGGAATTTGCAGAATGCTAGAATTCAAACATGCATTTCACCCAAACAAGTAGTTTTATCTTTTTTCTTTTAATGTACTCAAGGATATTTTCATAAATATAACCTAGCTTCTTAAAAATCTAGGGATATGTTGTGGTTTATTTCTTTTTCATATTTGGAAAATAACAAGCCATCTAAGAAGAAAAGACTTATTAGATTTTTTTCAGCCTGAATATAATCTTGAATTAGCTGATTAAAGCTGGGAACAGACATTCTGACCTCAGTATAACTAAAACACCCTGCAAGTTATACAGTGAAAGGCTGCTGGCTCTAGGTAGTGCTTGTTAAATGTGTTCTGTTCTTTCCATAAAAACATAAGTCAATTTTCAGTATATGGTTTCAATTTGTTCAAAAGTCTGTATAAATTACATTTTATTTTTCCTTGGGAAAATATAGTTGAATATCACGTCAAGAGAAGTTGACTTCTTTTTATTCTTTTCAATTCTTTACCACACCCTGCTCAGTGGAGCTGCAGTTTTTCCTTTTGTATTTCCAAGTCAATGCCATTCAAACACAGGCTTTTCTTTGTTGCCATTTTTTATGTGTAGCAATGTCTCCCAGGAGCAGTAATAATCCTTGTTAGCCCTTGCACAACTCCTAATCAAAAGGAGCAAATTATTTAGGCTTATACTTCATGGCTCCCACTCTTTTCCTCATAAAATATCAGAATACCTCTAGGATCAGGAGATAAGCAAGTCTTTGCTCTTAGTCTGCCCTTAGTTTCTCACATCCTGATCTCCTCCTTCAGCAGGTTGCTGAGAGTTCTTGCCCTAAACCCCACAAATTCTTGAGTAAACCCATTGATATGAATGAGCCTCCTGAGGTGCTGAAAGTTAAATATGTGCTTAAGTGCTTTGCTGGATAATGGCTGAAACACTCAGCACTACTGGGGCTGAGATCTGGGTAATTTCCTATACCTCTTATGCCCACAGAAAATGGCCTAATTCCTTTATATAACAACAGAAGGATTAGCAGAAGGGTCTTCTGTTTGAACCAGGAGGTTTAGGAGGAAATGGAGGAGGAAGGAAACATGAACAGCATTTTTCCAAAGTTAGTAATTTAAAAATTATTTAAAAAAAAAAAGGTATGGTGGCAGATTGTGTCTAGTTAGGTCCAAATCAGAAACTTCTCATCATTTTAGGTCATGTTTGTTTAAGCTGTATAAGAAAAGTAATGTTAACTCCAAAGGTCTGGATAGAAATACTCATGAAGTGAGAAGTTTAGTTTGGAAATATGGCCATGTAACACTCTTTTATTAAATAAAGAAACACTTTTGACTTGAAAATGTTGCCTTAGTCGGTCCTCCAACCATTCATTTTTGCGGAATTGGATGTGATGTGTCACATCCCTGTGGCCACAGGGTACATTAAGGAGAGGTGATGAAGATACAGATCCAAAACCCTGAGACCACTTAGGACCAGAGAGAAAGTCCTTTGCTCTGTGTTAAGGGGCTGTCATGAGCATGAAACCAGAAATTCAACTCACATGGATATCAAACATCTCCATTTTTCACTCACTTGTAAGGGAGGTGATACCTGATCTGATACCCATCCTGATACCTCTCTCTGTGTAGTGTGGGATTTCAGGGCACAGTCACCATAGAAAGGGGACAGGAGGAAAAAGGAACAAGGCTACCTATAAGCAAACTTCATTACCTGAAAAATACAACATGGCACATGTGGGAACAGCATCTAGGAACCTGATTCTGTCCACACAGAGGGGCTGCTTTTCCACTTCCTTATGCTTTATAATGTCATGCCCATGTGAAGAAATTAGAAATTTTTTTCTCACGCTGGTACCATTTTGCACTCACTTTTCAGAAATAAATGATAGCTCATGACTGAATGGAGAATGAGGTGTGCATATCTGGGATTGTGCTTCTGACTGGAAAAAAAGATATTCAAAAGTTTTGTCATGTCACTAAGAGTCCAAGGCAATGATTAATTATCTGTGCTCTTAATCCCTTTCATGTGGGTAGGTAAGTGTGTGTATGTATATTTATGGAGAGAGAGAGAAAAGACAGATTATTTCTGACTGAGGTTTTGCTCATGTGTCAACTAAAAGAGTAACTCATTGACCTCAGCAGGGAAATATCAGGATCAAACTTTCTGACAATGACATTTAGAAAATGTGGGTTTTTAATAAATGGACAGTTATTTTATGCATACATCTCTGCCTCTGTTTAGTTCTTTCTGGATTTTAATTGAGTATCATGCCCACCAATTTCTTTTGTTATGACTGTACTCAGAATGTAATGCTCAGTGACATTTTCCAAGATGTTGCAGGGTCCTGCTCCTAAAAAACTATCAAGGGAAAAGGGAAGAGCTTTTTCTTGTGACTTACTTTCCTTTGAACAAACATGTAACACCCATGAAAAGCAGAAGAATGGTCTTTTCTAGTTTATTTGAGGAAGGTAAATCCATGTTTACAGCAATGCATTCATAGTACATTTTGCTTGGAACGTACAGAAATATCTGCAAAAAAATTTCTAAAACCATTGAGAAATTCCAGGCTGTTTTCTGCCTGGTATTTTGTGTGGACACTGTGCTGAGCAGAATGAAATTCCACTTCTGTTACTTGGTGTTGATTCAAAGCCAGGCTGCACCATATGTGACCTCTTTAGTGTAAGATACCTAAAACTTGAGTGTCCCAACTGTACCTGCCTCAGCCAACCATTCTGTTATGTATTTCACAAATAATTACCTGATCTGGAGATCCTGGCAGGGAAAATGTCTGAGGCAGTCACATCTGTGGGTATTACAAAGGAAATTATAGGGGAACAATAAGATGTTTGAGTCATGCTGGAAATTACCTGACCTATTTAAATCTTTTAAAAATTCTCCCCTCTCATGGATTTCTTTTTTCTTAATAGAAAACTAATTCTATATGTAAAAGTAGGTAAAAAACTAAAAGCATCTGATGAAGTCATTCTTATCTGAACTGATTTACCTCTACCAAGTAAACCCATTGCATACCTTGACACAACATTGGCTATGCAATAACCAGCTCCTGCCTCTCTGCAGTAACCAGCTCCTGCCTCTGGACTGGAGCTCAGAAAGTGGAATGCATTATTACAGCACAGGGAAATGTTGCAAACTGTTGGTGACTCTTTACCCATAAATTACAAATAATGAGCCAATACCATTCCTGATGTAAGCCCTTAATGCTGGGATTAATTTGATGATGTGTTTATGTGCTGAGGAATCTAGGCAATGAAAAAAAAAAGAGGGCAATGCCAAACTTGGTGTCAATAACACATCAGAACACTTTCTAGAGATTGCCCACAATGGTTTCCTTCTGAGAAATTATTATCCCAACAACTCTGCCAAGGCTGAGCAGAGCACAAATTACGTGTTACAGATGCATAAATTAGACTAGAGATTAGTGAGATTTATGTACCTGGGGTGCTATTCTTACACCTGTTAATATTATTGACTTCAGAAATGTGCTTTTAGAGGATGTACTTTGTGTCCTAGTCACAAAGTGGCCTAGGATGTTGTTCCAGATGGGCTCCTGTTCTCTCACCACATACCTGCCCCCCTCTCAGCCAGCTTTTGCAGGCCTCAGCCCTGTGCTGGACAAAACCTGCAGCATTTTAAATTAACCCCAGGCTGACCCCTGCAATGTTTTACATAAGTTGCATTGAGAAGACATCAGACATTTCCCATTCAGATTACAATTTGTCAACAAACAGATCATGTACAGGACTTTGTAAACACAGAAACCAACTGTTCTTCAAATCTGATGGCTAATGACTTCCCCATCTGTTGGCTGGAAGTCAAGGGCTGTTTGAACAGCACAACGTGTAGAGAGCACAAACACCACCCATAAACTGTCCCTGGTAACTTATCAAACACTTTATCCACATAAACAGCTGTTTCAGACACCAACATTCACAGAATGTTGATTATAGTACCTGGAGCTTTCTCTGTGAACAAAAGTCTACCAGTCAAAATCTCAAAGAAATGTAATAGAAAGAGAGCTTAAGGACTGCACAGAGTTTCCACATCTGCCAGTTACAATTGAACTGTGGTTTATTTGTGAAAGTGCCACAGGAAGTTCTTGTAGCTGATAAAAACTGAGTATTATCAAATACTGAGCAAAAGATGGCACAAGTCAAGGAAAATGTCACAAGAGTTCAATCCTGCTGCACTCCTGTATCCCTCTAGGAAACATGTACTTAATGATAAAAAGCTCAAGAAGAGCCACTGCTGACTTCCTGCACTCCTAAAATTTGTTGCAGGATGGAGTGGACTGACAAGAGTTCAATGGCATTGCAGGAAGTCAGAATCATTCACTGTCTTGGAGGTCATTGCAAATCCATAACCAAGATCCAGATGAGCTGTTGGTGAAGTTTTATTTGCTCCTCTAACTATAAATGCAACATTTTGTGAACTGTCTGCTATGCAAAGCAGACACACATGTTCTCCTCCACTCCCAAATGTTCTGAAAGCATCAAACATCACATAAGACATTTCAGTTCTGTAACTCTGTGTGTAACACCCATTTCCAAAAACAAAAAACACAACAAACAACAGGCTCAGTAACATTTGTATTATTTTGAAAAGATACTGTGCATTTTTTCTGATGAGATTAACTTTTCCAATAAAGGGGTCAGAAAGCTAAAAGATGTGCATGTTTGTTTCTAGTCAATGTTGTGAAACTGCTCCCTGTCCCCTCCAAACTATCACAGATCAACTCTCAAGAAGTTGCACAACAAGGCTTGTTTTGAGCTGGAAAGATCTGTTTCAGATGAGCAGAGGAAGATACCAGAAGATACAAAACTAACCAGGACAAACAAAAATGGAGCAATATGCATCTAAGCAACCACGGCCAAAGCTTTCACCCAATGTCCATGAAGCCAGTGTTTGTGACAGAGGCAAAGGAATGCAAAGACAGCTTCAATTTCATGCAGGGTGTTTGAGTATGTGCTGGAAAAATTAGGCAATGTGCTAAGAAAACTTAAAATATTCCAATGTGCAAAAGAAGAATGAGTTCCGAATAAAACTCAGTTGTTTGCATATTTGATTCCAAAAGTTCTAGCTATCTCCACCCATGTACTAATGTGCTTTCCAGGTAAAATAGATCTGCACAACAATACCTCTAATAGCCTTCATGGAGCCAGAAGAACTCCTTTCCCTGTCACAGGCACCACTTACATCAGAAATCTATGTGTGTAACATATAAAAACTACATTTTCTGCCCTTTGATACCCAGGCAGACCAAAAGGAATAAGCCAGGACATTAGATATTTTTCCTTTCCATTCAAGCTAAATTCTATTTGCTTTTAAAATAAGCTCTTAGGATTTTTTCAGAAAAACTGCCATCCAATAGGGTAAAACTATGTTAGAAGAGCATTAAACACATTGTGACTCCCCCCAGAAAAGCACCACAAAAATGACCATTTGCTGGTCCAGCTTCATAGAGTTGATCATTGCCAGAACAAGCTGCAGTGGCCCAACAAGTCATCTCACAGAGGACAGCCATCCCACAACGATTCTCCCTCACAGCAAAACTTTAATTCAAAATCCACTATTTTTCACCAGTTACAATAGATGAAATATTCCTTTTCCCTTTTTATCTTCCAAACATGGCTTGATTATCAAAGGATTTTCCATTTCAAAGGAAAGTAACCAAAATCAGGGAGGGAAAATAAACTCTCTGGGTTGTTTCCTCCTCAGTTTATTCTGAAGCAGAAAAAGCATTTTTCTGTATTTGGTCACACCTGCCCTTTTAGCTGCAAGGTCGTAGGTTCAAGCGTGGCCTCAAAGCAAGGATCAAGGCCAATTTCCTTCCACATCCATGTTATCTATGTGTTTATATGTGCATTTACACATTTTATGCATAGAATCATAGGATCAATTGGAAATCAGTGGAAAAGACCTCTAAGATCACTAAATCCAACTGCTAACCCAGTAATGCCAAAGCCATCACGAAACCATGTCCCTTCTCCACTTCTGATACCTCGAAAGAAGGCACCCAGGTCTTCTTAAAGCACTTTTCTTTTGTTCTAAAAACTGTGACTAAAATGAGGAAAATTTATAGAATTTACAACTTTTCTTCCTTGAAGGAAGTGTGGCAATGGCAATGTGTGGATTGGATAGGAACAAATCTAATTTCTGCAGAGCATAGCTGGAAGAAGAGATCTACAACCATGGAATCAGTGCTACGGCAGCAGTAGTTTTTTTAAAACATCAGACATGTAATGCAAGTTCATGGCGAGCAGCTAAGGTTCATATAACCCATTAGTCTTTGAATGATTTTATTTTTCTAGGCCTTTGAAGAGATTCTATTCATTGCTGACTCTACAGCCAGTTTTTGTTGTTGTTGCTGGGGGCTCTTTTCAGTAAAAGCATCCCATCGTGAACTCTACGCTCATTTTATTGAAGGGCATTTTTTGTAGCTCTTCTCATGGAAAAACTCCATTAAATGTTTTTAAACCATCCTTGGGAAGAATATCTTTTGCCCTGAGGACACATCACTGGAGTTAGGGAAAAAGAGCTCCAAAGTTGTAGCTGCATTCAGAGTGTCACACACTGCATCCTCCTATGGGGTCCACATTACAGAAACCACAGAACAGCCATTCACTGGCATGCTTTTAATTATCTATATTTTTACTTTACTTTGTGGTTTTCTTGTAGCTTTTACTTCTGTGACATCACTTTTTCTTTTCTACATTGAAAGTGAGAGACAGAAGAGGAAACAGACCCAACTGGCCAGAGATGTTGGGAAACATTTTTCATATTAATTTCAGAGTTTGCAACCTATTTTTCTATACAGTTTCTAATGATAAAACAAAGTGCTCTGCCTCCCTCCCAGACTTTTGGGTTTTGTCTCTGGACTGTGTGTCTGTGCACTTTCCAGCCTATGCAGTTCTAACAGCTTTAGACACATCAACAAACAGATTAAATTATGTCTTGTCCTTAGGAACTGATTCCTTGATGCCTAAAGAAAAAAAAAAGAGGTTTTAGGCTCATATTTTACTACACATTTTACTAATTTTACTAATTAATTTTACTAATTTTATTTACAGAGTAACCCATAATGAAAATCCTGTTGTTTTTGCTGTGCAAAAGGAAAACTCAGCATAGGTGGCATGAGAAGATGAGAAGTACTTCTGCCAATCTTTACCCAAAGAACTTCTCCTGTACTTACTCCTTCTTTTACCTGCATTCTGACACAAAGGAGTGTGTCAGACATGTTTGGTTCACATGTAGTGAAAGCCTGAACAGCTGCGGTTGCAGGGAAATGTTAAAACTGTGCAAATACCAAGTGTGGTTCCCATCACACATAAAAGAAAACAAACTGAACTCTGTCTGGAAAATCTCTCTCTTGCAGTGCTTGAAAAAGGAACATCATGTCACAATGATTCACTGTTACATGCTGATTTTGAGTGAATGCTGGAGAGCACATGAGCAAAACCCCATTATCTGCATCCCAGAGCACTGCAAAGGCGAGGGGCAGGCCATGCTGTTAAGGCCCACACACAATGCCCCAGGACCCACAAAGGGCATCCTGGTCCATGCACTGATACCTCCCCCCACAGTGATTTGAGGCCCAGCATGTCCCCCAGCTATTTCATCATGTCTGCCATCACTAAGTTCTCTGAGCCAAAAAAACACTTTTTTTTTTTCCTACTCTTTGTGATACAACACGAGGTTTCCTTGTTTGTTTTATGTTCCAGGAGACAAATGATGGGGAAAACATTTCTGAAGCTCTTTCATTTGTCAATGACAAATGCAGAGATTTATATGAAACACCAGCAAAATGGAAATATTGACTCTGAGCCTTCAGTTGAGATGAAAAGTGCTACCTAGGTGAAGAGTGTCATTATTGTAATGAATCAACTGCACACACGTCACAGGCGTAACAAAGTAATGTTTATTGCCAGTAACCTTTGCAATAATCATAGTTTCCAATAAGGACTCTTTAGTTAACCATCAAACTCTGCGGGTGAGATTTCAAGAGTTGTCTAAGTAAATTTGGTGCCAGCTCAGATGGAAAATTGATGAAAGATGGGTGCCTGACTTCCACAAGGCCTTTGAAAAAAGGCTCATCTTGCATTAATTGAAAGTGGGGAGGAACAGAAATTCAATATACCATCACAGCAAAAGCAGGGGAAAGAAAATGGCATATTAAGCAACTTTGAAGGAAAAGTTCTGTGTCACTGAAATACAAATAGCTGCAGAATTTTGTTATTTACTGGCATTCTACTTTGCTTCACAGCCAGGAGACAGCAGAAATTAAAAAAGATGGTCTGCAATGTCTCAAAGTCTTCCTTTCTGTTCAACAGAGCCCTTGGTGACTCCACTAACTCAAAAATTCCATTAACCCAAAAACCTATCTCCAGGACTATTCAACATCTGTGCATCTGTATGGAAGATACAGAGGATGCCACAGGGATGGGACCAGGAGAACAGCAACACATGCTGCTGCTCAAGTTTCTCTCTGCCTCACATTCCAACATCACTCTTGGTACTTCTCAGTGCATACCTGGAGGGAAAACAGGTAAAAATGTTGACTAGAGAGAAGATCAGGGTGATGCTGATGAGGTACATTTCAAGCAAAACAAAAACTTTCCACAGCACAACATCCATCCTCATCTTTGGGCATCCATCCTCAGGCTGCTCAGTATCTCTACTATGCTGCTTGTGCTTCTGGAAGTATCACTTAATGGCAGCATGAAAACACTGATTTGCATATGGAAGGGGATTTAAGCCTGCATGAATCCAGACACTGACCCCACTTGGTAGGGAAAGGTTTTTTTACTCCCCCATGAGCTTGACTCCCTCTGCTCTATCCATGGAACCTGCTGTGTTTGGGGGTTTTTCAACACTTGTTGGGAGAGCAATAGAAGTCACCAGTGGAGCCAGAGGAGACTTCCTTCTTCTCCACCTGCTTTTGCCTTGCACTAATGTCATTGAATGTCATCTTCACACCCCAAATCCTCCCAGGATTTCACTCTAATAGGCAGTTACCTCCCCCTCCCTAAGGACTGTCCAAGGAAATGTACTTTCCTGTGGAAACACCAGAAAATGGGGACACCAGTTCCTAGGGAGAACTGGAAACTGCTGAGGAACTACACACAGCTGGAAATTCACCCCAGTGAGAACTCGGGTCACACCAACCTAGCAAAGCCACCACGTTTCAGTGAGCAGATGAAGGGTTGAGTGAGGGTATTACTGCTCCATCTGGGTCTGAATACTTAGAGAGTCAGATACCACAATGAAAGAGGTTTCCCAAATAATCTGGCACTGGGGCAGAGACTTTAATTTGTCTCATTTATACTTAATAGTGGGAATAAACACAGGTAACCATAAGGCCATGGACAAGGTTCTGCACTTACACTGTGCTTACTTCTAAAAATTCAGTGATGGCAGTGAGCTACAGCATCTTCACCCAACTCCAAAGACCATTTTTCCCTTCTGAAAAGCACACAGGACCTGACATATGGTAAAAATAAGCCCTGTAGTAGCAGTTTCAAGACTTCCATAGCACCATAATGACAGGACAAGGGGTAACAAAGATATACTGAAAGAAATTAGGTTTAGATTGGCTATAAGGAAGAAATTCTTGAGAGTGAGGATAGTGAGGCACTGGCACAGAGTGCTCAGAGAAGCTGCCTCTTCCCTGGAAGTGCTCAAGGTCAGGTTAGATAGGGCTTGGAGCAGTCTGGTCTATGTGAAGATGTCCCTGCCCACAGCAGGGTCTTGGAACAAGTGATCTTTAGGGTCCCTTCCAACTTAAACCATTCTGCAAATAATAAAATATTACCATAAAATATTATTACTGCAATGATTCAGGTTTTTTTCACCTTACTAAGCAATCTTATGAGCTTCCAAATTAAATTTGTGGTAGAGCATTGGGCTAGCAAGGCTTGTGCCCAGATTTTGTCAGGAAACAGCTGACTTGCAAGACAAAATTTTTCATGGGAATCTTTGAGAAGGTGCCAACCCTCACAATTATACTTGACCTTTTTCTTGCACACAGCTTCTCAGCACACTCTAGCAAATGCTGCAGCTTTGCACAGGAAGAGCTGAGAAGCCTAATGATGAACATCAGGGTTTTCTGAGTGTGTTTTCAGTACTCCTTTCATTTCATGATCATTCATTTCCTTCTATTTTTAAGTTATTCTTGTTGAACTTCCAATTTTCCCACTTAGTAGGAGACTGCAGTGGAAGTAGTCTGGTGCCAGAGTATAGAGAGGAATGATGATGTGGAGCAGCTTCTTCACACTGAAAAGCTGCAATTAGAAGATACTAGATTCTATAGAACCTTGATTTCAATTAGGGTAGAAAGATTCTTCCACTGCTGAAATGCCAAAACCAGGTAAGTATCAATTGTTTTACAGCTGGTTTCTTTCTTGTCTTAAGAAACAGCACTTGATTAAGTGAAGGCTGCTGCTAGTCAAAGAAAATTATTTTCCCCTCCAAGTTCAGTATCAGGTTTTGCCCTGGGTTTTGACCCACAGGTTACAAGAAGGTGGCAGATGTGCAATGTGAGGAAGAGGTGGCTGCATGGCAGAACCAGAGAGTTCTTTTTGCTGTCACAACTACAGAATTTCCCTTTTCTCATGCCTTCAGTGATGCAGTGACACCAAGGTGGAAAATGAAAAGCTTGACCTTGCTCAGAGCATTTGAAATCCCAGTGCTCCAGCCTGGAACAGGGTGTGAAAAGGGCTTACAAGGAGACAACAACCATGTCAGAAACCTCAGAGGGCCTCATTTAGGTAAGGGCAAGTTTTCAGCTGGAAAATAAACCCTGCAAGTATGAACTTCCAGCATTTGTGAAGTATGCTATGCATGGTGAATCCAGGACCATAAAATCCCCCAAAATTTGCTGTATGAATACTCTACCGTAAGAAGACAAAATCAGTCTGCAAGAAAGAAGTGCAAGAAAAAAACCTGACTAAATTTTTTTTTCATTAGGAACACCAGGAGTCTCAAGAAACCTCAAACCTTTGTCTGTATTTTATTTTAGTTGCATCTGCTGATACATGTTGACCACGGGGAACAATTTCCATGCACTTTCCAAAAATTTAGCTGTCTATACATTTACATATAATATATCAATATCCTGTACTAAGGAAAGATTAGCAGCTAAGTTTGAGAGAGTAGATCAGGATCTGAGACCCAACATTTGCAACAATCTGACTGTGGCATTAAAAAAAATGCTTATTTTGCAAATGGTTCTTATTTCTAGAGCCAAAAATGATTGTAGAAGAATTACATTAGTAATCAGGAATCCAGAGAAGCTTATTCAGCTTATTTTACTGCTTGTGTTGATTACACTGTCTTTTGTCTCCATCCAGCAGTGGGAAGCACTTTATCATCTTCTGGTTTGGAAAAAGACCCAAGCAGTTAATGTACAAAAAAAAAAATATATTCTCCAAGTGGCTGCAGTGTGATTAATTTTCCACCCCACAAGATCACTGTGAGTTTGAAAGCACCCTAGAGCTTTATATGCTACATTATAGTCATCAAGGATCATAAAGCATCCTCTTCCTTCCGCACCACTAGCACTTCAGAGGGCTAGCATGGTTGAGTGGAATGAGCAAAGAGTTGAAAATGTGGAGATTTTTATGATGAACCTAAAACAGCTTGTGTCTTGCCTTTGGCCTTAGTTACATATTGCTGGACACAGTTCTCTGAAGCACTGCAGTCCTAAACTCCAGCTAAAAAAATCAAAGACTTCTGCCCATATGATACCCAGACTTTGAAATCTGAATTACAAAATGCTGACAAGAATACCAATGTTTTTTCATCATGGATTTTGGGGTTAATTAATGAAAAGCAGTAGGTAACAGCAAAGCATTTTAATTATGGTCAGTAAATAATTTTCCAAAGAAAAACTACTCATTATTTTCGTTCCACATCATTCCCCACAGATAAGTACATGGAGGAAATCCTGCACATTACATTTCCCCTGTTGCTGCAGGGAAAGTTGACCTGGGGACAGCTGCCTTTTCAACATCATTAGGACACTCCAGCAGAGAGAGAAAACTCTGGGATTTAGGCTGCCTCTCAGCCTTAGAAGTATGGTCATGCCTGGGGTACAGTGGTATTTAGAGGCACCTAAGCCCCCCAAAACAATATCAGACATTATTACTGTAAGAGTTTTTAAACTTGTCCAAAAGCAATTCGACTATCCCATCAATCTGCAGCTCTTCCATCTCTTATGGGGTAAAGGCAGCTGCCAAATGGAAACCCACGTGGGACAGAGAGGGACAGGCTGGGACAGGGACTGCAGGGCCATGCACATCACCTTTAGTGCTGCCACCCTGGGAACAGGCCAGAGAAAAGGGGTGTCCAGACTGCATCACATGATGATGCTGCCCTTGAATGGCCTCCAGGGTGGTCCTTGGAGGAGCAGTCCCTACTGGGGAATCTGCAGGATGAGGAACATCAGGGAGAAGAGTCCACACCTGTATTTAGGGAGCTGCATGATTAGGAGAAGGAAAACAGATTCACTGCCCTCCACCAGTGTTGACAGCCACACTGAAGCCATCAGGACTACTCACAGAAGCAAAAATTAGACAAGACTTATCAATATTAGAATCCTGATGTTGATTTAGGTCAGTTCTGCCTGCAGTTGTGCTACAAAGAAAAAGATGTACAAATTGTTCAGGATATGACCCTCAGCATTACTTTTTAGAAAATGTGTTTCTCCTTAGCATCTTCTGGTTCTGTGTGCATGAATTAATTATACTTTAGACATTCTGTCAGGTGACACTTAGGAAATTTGTACAAAGAATTAATTCCTGTTTTCCAGGATGGTTTTCCTGAAATAATTTAAAACATGAAAAAGACAAGTCATCTGAAGCTAAGTTTAAATTTCATCTGCATCTTTTTAAAATGCCATTATACTGGATTTTTCCCCTTTTATTTTTACTCACATAATTTTTCCCATCCTTTCCTTCCATCCTCCTTCCTCTCCACATGAATATTCTAGGTGCCAGCAGATATCTGTTTGGCTGCATGACTTCCAGTGAAAATGAATAATAAAAGCCAGCAGTGGCTTTTTATTTATACCTTTATTTTAAAAATATTTAATTGAATGAAATGTAGCATTAATTTTCTTTTTTCATATTGGATAAATCTTGCTGAAGGCCTGCTCCCTGCTATACAGTCATCCCTCCAATTTATTTTTTGCTCACTTTGTTCCATTTCTGAGGTGATGAATTTAACACCTGGTACCATTTTCCTCACGCCTCTTGTTCACTTAAGAATATCAATGCAAGCCACAATCCATGAGTGTTTATGTTCAGTGTCACCCTGACACTTCCAGCTGAAGACAGCTTTGCATCATTTAAATAGATTCATTTTCTTGAGAAGGATCCTGCTACTCGTCTCTTCTCCAGCTGGACAGAATAATCAGGTTGTCTCACACCAGCCAACAGAGAGTTTAATCCTCAAAGCCTCAATCTTCCATAAATCTGTCTGCAGAGAGCCACTGCTAGAAATTCCTTGTCGTTTATGTCATATCTTGTAAAATCTATTGAGCCTACTTTGAGCATGTGTCTGTTTTGACTTTTCCTGAAGAACAGTCTCTGGAGGGAAAATCTGAACCCTAGCATTTATCTTTCCATGCATTGGGATAGGAGGTTGTGAAAGGCTTTTTCTCATGGGGATATTTTCCAGTGAGTCAGACTTGCTTTCTCTGGATTGACAGGCTCTGACAGCAAAGTATTAATACTGTCTTGCAGTATTAGTCAACTGGTCTCCAGCTGAGAGCTGAATAAAAAGACAGACCTTCATCCTAAAACTGATTCCCAGGCAAGGCTCCCATTAAAGAAAAACAAGACCTTTTCCTGAGTAATCAAGAGGGACCAAGAAAATTAAGAAGGATTTCAGGTGTCTCTGAGTACGTAGGGAACTGTTAGTTGGGCCCACAAAACCAACCCCAAACTTAATTTGGGGTTAAAATATATGATGAGAAACAGAATAGATGCACTGGTTTTGACAAACCAGAGCAGTCAAAAATCAATAGTTTGTTCTGCTACATGGTCAAAGATTGCTCACAACAAGAGTTGGCCAAAAAAAGCTGAAACATCCTTTTCCTTATTTTTGTCATGGTAGCACAACTCAGATAAATGAAATAGCTAAGTTAAAACCTATAAAAGCATCATTCCCTTCAGACTGAAAAATGAGGAGAAAGAAAAATAAATTACTTTACTTTCTAATCCTCATTCATGTTGGATTTTTACCAGATCCATTCTAAGGTCATTTTGTTCTAAACAATTTCTATATTTCCTATCAAACTTCTTTCTTTATGAAAATATCTACCATCTAGCAAGCATACAAATGTCTTCATTTCTGGTATTTAAATTGGAAATCATAGTGTCAGATAAGTCAAAGAAGTATTTCTCAGAATCACAAAATCTCTATTGAATATTACAGCCTTTATTTCTCAAACTGGAACTTCATTGAAGAGAATTTAAGAAAGAGTTCTTCAAATGCAAGAGCAAGGTTATTTTACTCAGAAGAATTAAAGAGAGGGGGAAAAGAGAAAGAGGGGAAAAAAGAGGCAAAGAGAATGAGAGAGAAAATCAGCAAACCTGAATGAAACAATCTAGTCACACCTGAGCTCATTCACTAAAAAATGGTCCCATCTGTTGTGCTGCTTTTAGACTTGGGATTTCTGCTGGAAGAGATCTGTGGTTGCAGGTCCCAAGAGTGAGAACTGAAGTTCAAATATGCACCAGCCAGCCGAAAAACGTAGCCTGCCCTGATGATAGGCTGCTAGAAGCTTTCCTCAGCAGGAAGAATGTCAGGGGAACCTGCCAGGGGAAAGAGGGACCCAGTGCCTGCTGAGGCCTTTCTGCTGGCACAGAGCAGATTCCAAACCCACGGTGAGGATCTGCAGGCTGTGGTCGTGTTCTTCCTTGGGGTCTGCAAGAGCAAGTGGATGGCTGAGCAGAGGGTTACAGCAGCTCAGAAAGAGCTGTGGAGTTCAGATTCCCAGCCAGGAGGGACATCCCTGTCCTGGGGACATCAGGCCCAGCATGGCCAGCCGGGCAAGGGAGGGATTGTCCCGCTCTGCTCGGGGCTGGGGCGGCCTCACCTCGAGTGCTGGGGGCAGCTTTGGGTGCACAAGGTAACAAAAACATTAAACTATCAGAGAGTGGCCAAAGGAGGGCACGAGGATGGTGAAGGGCCTGGAGGGGAAGCCGTGTGAGGAGAGGCTGAGGGCGCTGGGTCTGTTCAGCCTGGAGGGGACAGAGGGGAGACCTCAGTGCAGTTACAAATTCCTCCTGAGGGGAACAGGAGGGACAGACACTGATCTCTGCTCTGTGGTGACAGTGACAGCACTGAGGGAATGGCCTGAAGCTGTGTCAGGGGAGGTTTGTGTTGGATATCAGGAGAAGGTTCTTCCCCCAGAGGGTGGCTGGGCACTGACCAGGCTCCCCAGGGCAGCGGTCACAGCACCAGCCTGGCAGAGCTCAGGGGTGTTTGGACAATGCTCTGGGGCACAGGGGGTGACTCTGGGGGATGGTGCTGGGCAGGGCCAGGGGCTGGACTGGATGATCCTTGGGGGTCCCTTCTAACTCAGCTCATTCTGTGGTTCTGTGATTTTAAGTGTGATATGGAAGTGATCCAACCAACACTTGCTTCTATCTTAGGGGCTCATATCGTCCCTTTTCCTCCTGCATGCAACATCTCCCAGTCCTGTAGTGTTTAACCTTACAGCATTTTTCTCCATTTCTATATTCTTTGGGCAACTGAGGCAGAGAGATTAAAGGCTGCAGGGGGGAGGGAAGAGGGAAAGAACTGTTCAGTACTGAAGCATTGTTACTGGGTCTTCAGAAGTGCCTGGATCCATGAGAAATACAAGAATCTGTGTGCAGAGGTGCTTTTAAGTGTTCCCTGCATGCTGGCTGCATCGTGCATGCTTAACACTGCTCCAAAATATGGCTCTGAATCATTCCTGTCAGCTGGGTGGAGAGTGACAGAGCAAGAAATCCCAAGTCTCATACTGGCAATGACCACCAGTTTCTTTCTTCCTTTTCTTCTTTCTCTCTCTCATTTTCTTTTTTCTCAATGACCTTAAAATAACATTCCAAGGAAAACAGAACCATATCTTTTGCTGGAATAGGAGTAAAAGAATGGAAATTGACTCAATATGTTCTGTAACAACTCACAATTGAAATTCATGAAAGGTGAACTCAGACTAATTTAGACCAAAAATAAAGCTCTGCCTCTTTTTTCTCTCTTTTTTTTTTTTAAACATTGAAAATTAATCACTGCCACAGCTTAAAGGTGTGTGCAAGATTTCCCATCACTAGTAACTCCTATATCAGCATTGGATGGCTTTAAAAAAAAAAATAAAGTTCAAATATAAATTAAATCAGGAAAGACCTACGACCTCTGTTACACAGGATCAGATGGCCACAGTAGTGGTTTTAGTTTTACAATCTATTAATTAGATCTTTCTATTCCCTTCTCTGGGATTACCCTTTCAATTCCACTTGTGTTCCTGTAGATTTTTCTTCTCAGGCACCTAGACAGGAGGCAGGTCGATTAAAAATACCATTAACCCCTGCAAAGCTCATTTAGCTGCTACCATTTCTCATCAGGTGGCAGTGCAATGTCCAGAGGGAAAGCCCAAATCCTACAAGAAAAAGGCAAGCCCTGGAAAACCCTTATGACTATTGGGGCATCAACCACATTGTGGAGCACATTTGCAGTGGCATTGACAGCCAAATGTGGCTGTAGCCCATTCTCAAGCTCAAATTCATCTTCCAGCTATAAATCTGAGAACTATGTATGGTTTGAACTTCAAACAGAAAGCCAGTCTGAGCACAGATGGAAATTTATTCTTAGAGTTTACTCAAATCAGGCAGAGGCCAGCTGACCAATGGGTATATATGAGTGAGAAACACTTCATCCCAGCATGCTTAAATGTGATCACCCAGTTTTTATTTAAAGACAGAATTTTTGCATAATTCTTGCTGACCATCCCCAGTAATCACAAATCTGTTCACACTGGGCTTTCACAAGAGCCTGGCTAGCACCTGATAGTTAGCAAAAAGGCTTTTCTTCCAATCAAGTTTCATGGCTCGAGAATATTTATCTTCTGGGGTTTTGTTGTTTTTTGTTTTTTTTTCCCCATGATTTCCAAACACCATCATTCAGCATTTGAAACCACTCCATGAAAAGTCCATATTTGAGACACCTTTCCCATCTGAGCACACCCAGGTACCCCATTCTTTCCAACTTCATTACAACTAAAGGGCAATACAGAAACAACCAAACCAGCTCTAAACTCACTTCCTCAGACCCTGTGGGTACTTCTGGTGAGCAGGAATGATTTCTCCTCACATGCATTTTATTCTGCAGTGTGAATATAAAACAAGAACACATTCATCACCAGCCAGCCCACACCAAGATAAGATTAAACTGCTAATTGTGCATGAATTACCCAGCCCCTAAAACAGGTAAATGGTTTAAATTATTTGGTGGTTTGGTAAATAAGTTATTTAAAGAAACAGCAGCAATTGCTAGTGTTATCCTTATTGCCATTTATATCCTTATTTATAGTATTATCTTTCTTTACAGGGATAATTTTTACAAACGATCACTTAATAATGTACTTTGTTTATTAACTCAGAAATGCACTTTTTTAAAGTGCATTTAAAATCAAGGGAGATTTTATTGGTGACTCATGAGGCAAGAAAGTAATTTAAATCTTCTCCTTGTATGAGAAATATGAGACATAGTATTTTATAATAATCCAAGCTATATTTGGTTTTTCATCACAGGGAGATCCCAAGTGCTGCCAGGTCAAAATTTTTCCAGCAGGACAAGATTCATCTCACTTGACTGTATCTATCTGCAGTGTGAACCCTTCCATCAAAGGCAGTCATCTTCAGCTCCTTTTGTGTCACTGCACAGTTTTTCATCTGCCTTATTTTAGATGTCTTCTGTAGGGTGAGCTGAATCACAACCTGCAAGTGCCCATTTCTCCCCTCTGCCTCTATAAAAGCCCTTGCAACATCTGCACACATCTGCAGTGCAAGCCTTTCCTGTTGATCAGCCTTGTGGCTGCTGTCTTCAATGATTGCCATTTTAATGGTCTGAGGGAAAATGTGCCAAAATATTCTGTGGCATTAATAAAAATATGTAGGCAGCCAGTGTCAGACAGCAGATGTTTAAGTGCTGGAGAAACACCATGACTTTCTGAAGGATGTAGTCGTAGGTGGCCTGGGGGAAAAAAAACCAAACTTTTTTTAATGCAGCTACTCCTTTACATGCCTCAAATATGATAAGAAGTGGCTTAGGCAATGAGTTTGGAGCCAATCCTACAGAAAATCTGCAAAGAATTCCCAAATTCAGTTGTTACATTCACAGGGATGTGGATTGCATGATGGGTAGTTTTACTGAAAAGAAGCCATTTTTTAAATTTGGGCTGAAAAAAGATTACGAAAGAGATATCTCCCTGTTGATTAGAATAACTGCTTTATCTGGTGATTTCAGAGATATCAATCACTATGTGGATGAGGAACATAATAATCTTCAAAGACTTCTCTTTGAATTTGTGTGTCATTATGAGCACTTTAAAAAGTTTCCTCAGAGTGTCTATTCAGTCACTGAAACTGCTGCTTTCTTGCACAGGTAGGAAAACAAAGAATTACAGTGCTCTTTTGGGGGGCAATTTATTATTTATCTATTTATTATTAATTATTTTTGCCATGTTTCCTGAACTTGTAACTACTTCAATGTAGCAATCTATCATGAAAAACTGTTTTCCCAGCTCATAAAATTCACATTCTTCAGAGCTGGTAGCAGCTGTTTTGTAGCTGTCATACCACATAATACAAGTAAGGTCATTCCCTGTAGCAAACTCGTAAGCCAAATTAGAGAATTTGATCCAGTGCCAAATTTTAAAAGAAGAGATACCACATTATGATGAACTGTGGTGTCCAGAGTTTAATGTATTTCTTATTAAAATCAATGGGAAGTTTATTCCAACGAGGGTTGGATGGAGTTCTAATTACCTGTGGACAAATGCTCCCCATATGCCAGCTCCAGTGCTAGAGCTGCTGTTGATTACATGTCCTGACAATGTGCTCTTCAGTCCGGGGGCCAGTGAAACAATTAATTTCTATTGTCAACATTAAATTAAATGAAAACAAATTTTTATATCAAGCACCAAATACTTCACCCTGATAATTTAGTTAGAGAGCAGTCCTGTTTCCAGTTCAACCACTGCAATTTTCCACATGTTTTAAGAGTGTAACTACCAGTGCTAATTGCACAATGACCAGTGATTCTCAAATTGCTTTCCAGACATGGCAAGATTATAACAACCCTGATTACAGTTCTCCTCAGTCAGGACAAGTTGCAAGACCTTTTTCTTCATCATGTTTTTTCCTTTGGCAATAAAGTAAAGATTCTTAAATCTGTTAGACTGAACTACAGGTTTGAGTGTGGGTCTTCCTGCTGGTTTTAGTGTGGGATAGATGAAGGCCTAAAAGGAATAAACACAGGAAATAATTGTAAAATAAAAGATTTTAGGACAATGAATCTCTGTTTGATGTTACTGTGGGAAATGATCACCTGGACTTCATATTGGGTTGAAACTTTCTAGTAAATTATTTTTATATACATTTCATGTTCTACTTTGATTGGTCCCATGTATCAATATGTGTGTGTGTGTGCATGTGGCATATATGTTTCCCAGTCATTTTTCTCACAACTGTTGTTTGATGGTTGATCTTTCCTCCCCCCAATGAATCATTGTCCTCTCTTTTTCATTTCTGTCTCTCTGCATTCAATTTGTCTGCTGTGTTGGGGGCCACTGCTGGCTGATGATCTGTCCTTGTGGTAACTGAGACACAGCGATTTCTGTTCCTCAGCCCTGCTGAGCCAGAGGATTTATGGGTGTGTGGGTTTTGGGCACTGGATTAGACCACTGAAGGAGCAGTTTGGGAGGTAAGGAATGCTGGGAACGGCTTTGTGTCAGCTCTGCTGAGCTCCAGTGCCTGATTTTGAGTCAGCTAGCTATCAATGACATGAGCCTCCACTATTTCAGGAGATGTCCTTGCTCTGCCCACTCCAGAGTAATCTTTCAGACAGCTCCTTTTGTGTGCCTGTCTCCACACCAAGCAATGAGTGAAAGTGGTCTCTGCAAAATTTCCCTCCAGGCTGAAATGGGCTCTACAGTCAACAGAATTATGAGTGTTTGCACCAGGCAAGAATCTGCCCCACGTTCCTTCCAAATGTATAAGAATTATGTTTAATGACAGCACAGTAGGTCCATATGGAAATGGTAAGTTTTCATGAAAAAGAAAAAAAAAATTTAAGGCTAAAAATTAAGACACTTTGATCCAAAAAGGAGTCAGGATAACTTCAAAAGCAGCTGCTCAGAACTTTAAAATTATTTCACCATCCATACTGTCTGAAGGAAGTAAAATGTGACTTCAACTACCATAAGGGATCACAAGGTGGGTTCAGCAAGAGTAAAACTTGTGAGACTTGTAATTAACAATAGAATATGCAAATTAGTCAGCAGCTGCCAATTTGGCACAATAATCAAACATCAGATACTCACAGACTCTGTGAGGGAGTCCCACATTAAAAAAAGGTGAATAAAACCTCAGTGAACTGAAGATCACAATGCAGACTGTATTCAGTAGAGAATTTCAATTCTTTGGCATCCTTGGGAAAGGAAACTAGAGTGTTGCTCCAAATGTTTAATAAAGCCAGCCAGTATGGCTGAGTGTAAAGTCCAATACATTCTTTCTACAATTTAAAATCTCTGCTTTGAAAACAAACAGTATAAATCAAACCTTTTTCCTTTCTGCCCTTCCTAGGGACAGTGATTCCACATCACTAATGCTTTGTCAGTGCACTTCACAGCATATACTTTTTATTTTTTGGTAAAGAAAAAAATTAAGCTATTTTTTTGATCTCATTATCAACAGCATTGCAAATATATCAAGTAAGCTGGAGTGAAGAATGTCTGTAAGATAAGGCTTGCATAGAGTAAACTAAATCAAACAAAGCAGAAAAGATTGCATATGGTTCTAAGTAATGTTATTCTTCCTCTTAATCCTCAAATAGAGTCACTAAATTACACTTCCAGATTTAGTTATGATATTTACAAATGACTTAACAGTGCATTTAAAGAGGGGAAACTGGCTACAAATGGGGGCAAGCTCATAATTTAAGGTCACAGTGGTTCCAGCACAGAGCAAATGCTTATTACTGGGGTATTTTTGGTCATGGGGAATTCTCTTTCCCTAAGAACTAATCCCAGAAAAACATATTTTTATTACATCTTCCAAATCTGGAATTCAGGCTGTATGTAAATATACAAGACAGAAGACCTTTCTTTTTAAAATGCTAGGAACTACAGAAACAGCTGAGATTTGTTGAAGAAAATTTCCTTTTAAATCATTTGTCTGAGCAGCCCAAAAACTAAAATATATAAAAAATATGCAAATAAGAATGAATAGGAAAGTATTGTATGAAAAACATGGCATTTTGCTGGAGGCTACATAAAATCACTTCTTCCTTCCCCTCCTAAACATAGCACCTCTAAGTAGAAAAACAAAAAAAGTTCAAAAGAAACTGACCAGTTTTGTTCCTTTATAACTGAAAACAGAAGATGGATTTTTTAAGATTGTATCATTTTTGACTTCAGATGCCCAGTTGCTCTCCTAAATGCTCCCTCATCTTTTGATATCCATCATATTTTCAATATTTTTTTTCCTCCGGAGTACTTTCATCTAACATCTGTCTCCTTTTTCTTGGTAGAGAACCACAGTGCAGACCTAGAATTTGGAAAAGGTGTCAAGAAACACAGTCCCCAAAAACTCAGAGGCAGTACTGTGATTTACAGAAAATTAAACATAGTTAATTTTGGCAGGAGCTAAATAAAGGCTGTGTCATACAGTGGACTGGGCAACTCTTAGAACATCTTTGGAGGGCAGCTAGAATCCAGAGAGGTCAGGTTAGCCAAGCACAAGTTTTATTTTAGCAGGAATTTGGTGGGAAAAGAAAGAAAAATGGCAGCAGCAGCTGTTGCTGGATGTCTGCTGGTATGAACTATGATTACTTGAAGTTACCCAGTTTTTTGAGGGTCTCTCCCCATCACATGCACTTTGCTAAGGAGGTACTGGCACACAAAATTATGTTCTTATATTTGTAAAGTTAGAAAGATACACCATCACATTGTGGTGCCTGAAGTCAGCCCCAACAGATCCTTGCAGTGAGGTGGGAGATGTCAGCAGGAGCTGAAACACCTGAAGCCTTTATTCTTATAAATCATTTTACTGGCATTCATTACTCCTACAAGGAAAAAAAAAGTGCCTTGTACTTCTGAGATTAACTTTAACAAATCATACCATCAAGCAGCTTAAAAATGAGTAAATTTCATTTCTCTGAAGCAACAGTGAAATGCATAATGATTAAGTTCGAAACAGGACTGAGAGGGAGCACAGAAACCAGTCTCCTCCCCCAGCTGTCATTTGGGATTTCCCCCGGCATCCAACTCTGCAAGCTGAGACCAAAAGCAGCAAAAGTTCATTTCCTGAGTGTTACTGTTCAGGACTGTCCTCCAAAACTAACTTGGTAAGCTGAGCCTGCCTCTTCTGTCTCAGAAGCTCCACTCTAAACCATCTCCCTCCTCCTCTTCAAAGATAAAAAGAACACCTCTCCCTCTTTTTTATCTTTTTATTCAGAATTCACAACTTTTTTTCTTCTTTTCTTCTGTTAATAAACATGCTGGAGATGATCCCTTGGTTTCCCCTGCTGCACTCAGTGGGATGAGTCTGAACACAAAACCCAATCACACCAATCACAGTGCTCTACTACACACTGCTTTTGAAGTGATAATCTGATGGTAGACTTAATCATTCTATGACTTACAGAAACTTCAGATCATTACAACTTTTTGGGTTTTTTTAATGTCATAGTAATTTAAAAATCATATGAGTATTCCTCACCATCTTTCATTTGCTTCTGGGTTTGCAGTAGAGACAACACAAGAGAGATTAATCACAGAGATCTGGTATTTTGGGAAGATTTGTCTGGAAGCTTTTCACACCTTTCCACCCTGCTCCCTCTAGAATGGTTTAGCACTGGTTGCTCACACATTGCCCAGATCTAAATGTTGGCATTTCTTCCCTCCCATGGCTACTTTTGCTGCCAGAACAAGGAATTTGGTGGCCCAGGTGACATGCCAGTTTGTGGGCCTCTGGGAGCAGCAGATTTTTCCTTTTCAGGCCAAAAGATAAAAGTAGAGTATCCAGTATTTAAGCTCTCTGCTTTAATGTCCCAAATCTAATAACCAGAAGCCTTTAACTCCATTCTATGGAAGATGCTGTCCTTGTTCAGCTGATTACAACCTCATGCAAACATAGATGCAGGGATGATAAGCTCTCCTCTGGGTTTGGGTCTATCTTAGGATCACTTTCAAGTCCAGATTCATGGACTAGCCATTAAACAACCCCACAGCAGGCTGGCCAGATGCCTCCTCCAGCCATGTCAGCTCAGATGAGTACCCTGCCATGCAGAGGAGCCTCCTCCACCTTCTTGCAGGCACACCTTTCTTCCTTGCACCTGGCTCTGGAGCATCACCTGCCCCTCACAAAATTCCCTGTTCTTCACTTTGAAATCTTTCTTTTCCTTCTCTGCTTCCCAAAAGGAAGAGGAGACAGCCTGTGTATTATCATCTCTAGGAGAGGGCTGGACTGGAAGGACATATTTGCCAATTTGCCAAAATGCCATTGTTCAGGAAACAAGACTCTTCCATCAGTTACACAACACAGGAGACAGAGGAAAGGATGCTTGTGTTTCAGACTGGTCAAGGATACAGAACAAGCACTTGCACCTCCAATTCTTTCTGAAAAATGTGCAAGATTAAGTGTTAAAGCAGAGGGTTCCCCAAAACTACTATTTAAAAAGGTCTATGGAGAGGTCTGGCTTCTCCAGCACTTTTATATGTATTGAAAAACTGGGCCCTAAAGGATCTGTGCCAATCAAACTCAGAGGTGCTTCTGGAATTTCATCACTTGCATGAAAATACTTGCAGCCTCAAAAGCAGTTAGGGAAAACCAAAAGAGATCATTCTCCAGGTCTGTGTGCACATTTCATTTTTGGTGGGTTTGCTCAGGAGGAAGTTTCTCTATGCATATAACCTTCTGGCTCCCAAACAGCAGTGATTTGCTGGGCTCATTGTGTTGCAGAGGGAAGAAGTGAGTCAGAAACACCTCGGGACTTTCCCACAGGCATTGAATGACCTTGGGAAATTCACTGCAAGACCATCTGAAGATCTGATATTAAACAGCAACACCCACTTTTACTAAAATAAATGAGATGCCTTTATGCTAGCATCTGGCAGGCTCCTCACCTTCCAGTGAAAATCTGAGGGCCTTTTTAATGAAGTGTGCTGGAGCCACAAGCCCAATTCTGCTTCCAAAAAGAAACAAGAAAGGAAGACTCATTAGATGCCAACATAAATTTTCAAGTCCTCAAATTCAGAATCATGAGGGTTTTTTCCTTGGTACTTCTCTTTTACCCTGTAAAAGAGTGAGATCTTTTTACCCATCAGACACAACTTCGTTCAACTTGACTCTTTGGAAAATTCAAAAACTTCCAGCTCTGGAGCCTCACCAAAGTTTACAGCTCTGCAATAATTGCAGCTATTAAAACACATATTTTGCTTAAGGATTTCAGTGTTTGGTGTTTCTACATTCACATAAGCAGACACAGTCATGCAGGAATGAGAAATGGAAATTTTGGAAATGGGCTTTTAGGCTGGGGGAAGGTTCAGGAAGAGGAATTCCTATTAGTGAAAAAACAGACCTTGTGCATGACCTACACATAGGAAATCACCCCTTAGAGACATTAATAATTTTAATTCAAACCTCACCACAGCTATCACAAAGGGAGAGGAGGATGACCATAACTCATATGGTCCTCACCATAATTTTTGAGTCTCTGTTTTCTACTAATTACTCTAATCAGGAGAGCCACCAATGCATAGGCAATGGTTCAGCAGCAAAAGTACTACGTCCTAAAAACTGAGTCACATCCCTATGCCCACATTCCTGCAGCTATATCTTTTTAAGGATGCTCATTGCTAAGCCAATACAGACTGAAATGAAATTACAGGCTGACTGAAAAATATAAAATGCAAATTTGTCTTGAGAAAACTTTAAGCACTCAAGGACAGTTGAGAGAATTTTGCTCAAAATAATGTAATTATTGCATTTTAAACCATCAATTTCTGCCCATTCACACTGGAAAATTGTTCTCTCCTTATATTTTTGTTATGCGTCTTGTTATATTTGGGAGGATATTTACCCCAATTTACAGAAATCTGTGTTAGGAGTTTATTGTGCACTTCTGACCACAAAGGTGTAGGGCTCCATCTTTTAATAGGTTTTTGTTTTTTTCTCTCAGCAAAACTCTTGCAAACTCCAACTACAAGCTGTCACAAAGGAATATGAAACCTCATGGGAAAAGGCCCATTTGTTACTCCTGTTTTGCAGTCTCATAATCAATCACTTCATCATGAAGTGATAGATAGATATTATCATTAGCAGTTGTTCTGCATTCGTGCTAAACCTGCTCTCCTTATCTTTTCTTTGTCTTTGTTTAATCCCAGTATTCTGAACTGCACTGTCAACAAAAGATCTCTTTTCCAATGAGAAAATTATTAATTTTTATGTGACTGAAACTAATGAATTTTTAGAACTTGGTTTCTTCTCCTTGATGTAACCTTGAGTCTGAATTTTCATGGTTTATATTATGCAGTTTGGGTATAACACCCATATAATTTCTTTCCTGCTTAGTACTTATCTTCTCAAAATTAATCCCATCTTAGAAAAGCTTTTTGTCTTAGAATGTCTGCAAATAAATCACTGTATTCTTAGATAATGGAAATTGTCAGTGATTAAATTCAATTTGATAGGGTATGAGTGAAATTCCTCTGACTAGTTATCAACAGTATCTTGATTTTAGGTTTGGATTTATCATTATATTTCCTACATTTACAGCTGCCTGTACTTTTCTTCAGTAGATCTCCATATTTATTTTTGCAGATTGTTTTCTGCAGGCCCATGAATATATGGGTATTTGGCAGTGATTTTGTAACATATAATCAGAACTGAAAATTATAGTGATCCCATTTGTGTTATTATAGCTGAAGAATGTGTCAGACTTTCCATTTTAAACCTTATACTCTAAAGAGTAATCTATGACTAGTCTTTCTTTACTGCCAAATATTTCTGCAAAATTTTCAATAAAGATAATGCTATTTATTAGTTTGAAATTTTTCTCAAGATTTCTGTCAGTAAGTGTAAGGAGATAGCTTCTCTTGCAATCCAAAAAACAAAAATCTCCAATTTCCTGTCTCTTTATTCAGTGACTCCATTTTAGCCAAAAAAAAAAAAAAGTTAAATGGGTTTCTTTTTAAGGACCTGTAGTATTAATGCAGTAGTGGATAAGAGGGATTACTTGAGAATGACTGGAGTTATTTCCTTTCACTGGAAACATAATATGTTCCTTCAAGATAGTGCCAAGATTTTTCTGCCAGAGGAACAAGAAAATGGATAAGAGAATCAGCTCTCTACTCTGGGCAGACTTATTTCTTTTTAAGGAAAATATCATCCAAAACAAACCAGACCTTCTCATGCTCCAGAGCATCCTCTAGATAAGGAGACTGTAGCTGTAAAATAAGGAAGTGCTTGGCTAGAATTTGGGATAGGAGGAGGAACCTGAAGAACCAAGGTGAGACTGGCCAGGAATATTCACAGCAGCAGCTTCATTGGCATTGCCACTGGCCTGACTAAAAGTCAGGATCCTCACTTTATGGCCCCTTGCAATGTCTCCAAACACTGCATACATGTCCTGCCTTCTCTTTCTGCCTTCAGCAGGAGGGAAAATTCCCTACACAAATGTAGTAAAATTTGGCCTTCCAGCTTCTCAAACCTATTGGTGAAATGACAGACAGTTACAAAATTCCGTCCTAGACAAGAGTAGAGTGGGTGACTCCAAGTGTCCCTCACCTCATCACTCCAATTTTAACCTGTTCTGAATTTCCAGCCCTTTGTTCTCCCGAGGCAGCATAACCGAATTCCCTTTGAGTTTCAGCTGCCAGTTCTACCATCAGCTCCTGGGGGACCTTGGGCAAGTGGTAAAAGCCAGGTTTCCAGCAAAGCTGGGAAATTCCAGCACCCTCAGAGAGCAGGAAGACAGGTCAGCTTGCTGTGGTTTGGTGAGCTCAGCCCTGAACGCTTTAGCCCTGGCTAAATTTAGGCTTTGAGGCTATCAGAGATGGCTCTTGAGCACAGAGAAGGAACAAATGCCAAGAAGCTTTGCCATGTCTTCACTATCTCCATTTACAAACAGGATATTGC
Organism: Haemorhous mexicanus; assembly: GCF_027477595.1. NCBI lineage: Eukaryota > Metazoa > Chordata > Aves > Passeriformes > Fringillidae > Haemorhous > Haemorhous mexicanus. The sequence goes on along the minus strand of NC_082344.1, from coordinate 71,067,571 downwards.
GAGACCTCAGTCCTATGGGAATTGGTTCTGCTGTAGGAGAACTGTAGAAAATGTACTTTGGGAAGAAGAAAGACTTTAAGCTCCATTCTGGTGATGCAGAACCCTTGGGTTTGTAAATAAGTCAGAAATCTTGTGAGAATATTCCTGGTTCTGAGGATCTCTCTGTTTTCTTTCCACTAATGCATGGAAATCCTACAAAATGGAATTTTGCCTCCTGATGTTAGGACTTACCCAATTCTGATCCTACTTAGTGAGAAATATTTCTTGCTGAGCTGGGGGGTTTTTTGCCAGTTAGTTTGCATAAAATGCTGAAGATTAAAGAACTCTGCTCTCAATGTTCTTAGCTCATATATTTTACATAACTTTTTAAAAGAAAATAGTAGTTATGAAGACTGTGAGATAACACATGCCAGTTTTTCCACTATGAAATACTTCCTGTTGTCACTGTTTCCATTCACTCTCATTTCTTATAATCAAAGGTAGTGGGAATAAACTCTGGAAGTCTCCCCCTTGGTGGATGGACTCCAAGCCTCAGCATGGCATGTCTGACATGACACATATGGAATATTCATTGCCTTTGAACCAAAACCTGCAAGGAGAGGTTCTCTAGAGCTGCAGACAGAGAAGCTGCCAGCAAATGGGAATGAGAGCTGGAAGAAAAGAATGAGGAAACTTCAAAACCTCTCTCCTCTGCTCTCTCAGGTGATTCCCTGGCTGCTGTTTTAGATCCTCAGCATCAGAGTGGCAGGTATTAAAAGCAACCTTAAATATTTGTATAAAAACTGGATAAGGCAAAAATCCTTGTCCTAAAAGGCACTGCCCTGAAAATCTTTCCTCACCTCTCCAAGACATCTGATGCCATAAAGTGAGCTCACATTGCCTAAAATTGATCCACAGTGTCCTGCCAAGGGCCATGCTGGATATTCTACAACAGGTAACCCATGCTTTAGACAGGGAAGAGGACTCAGTGGTGGGCTAGCACCACAGCACACTGTGTTGGAAGTTGGCTGACTTAAAAAGACATGGAGGAACCTGCCTTTGGTGGTGAAGGGATATTTTTAAGAAGTTGTCTATAAAGCCATCACTGACTCACTGGTATCCCAGTGTATTGCATTCAGGGAGCAAACTAAAACCCCTGACTCCAGAGTACAGACCCACAGCTCTACCTGCCTGGGCTAAGAGCTCACTCCTGAATCAAGCACTGTAGTTGCAAGGGTCGCTTTTTACCTGCAAACTTTACATTGGAAACCCTCATGTATGTGGCCCAGGCTAAACAGAGAGAGTTCATAAGCTTTAGGGGGTAGCATATTCCATATTTTCCCTGTAGTTTATTGGCAAATTAATTCTAATATATTCAAATTACATCATGAAGTGTAATGTAAAGATATTTCATGAAGGGTACCTTAATAGGGTGTGAAAAGCTGATGAAGGGTAATTCAGAGGGAACTGCTTGGCCCGTCTCCTATTTACTTGGAAACATTACTGCTTAAAAAACCTTTAAAAATATTACTTATTTTTATGGCTCAAAACCCTTTAATTTGAAGATTTTTATGACTCCCTTACAATACACATCGATTTAAATAATGTTTTAAACTAAAACGGATCATTTACTGCCAACTGTGCTTCAGGCATATCATTGATTAGTCCAAGTGTGATAAAACAACTTTGTTTTTATTCATACTTTAAGAGAATAATAAAACCTGTTACTTGAAAATACTGAAGCAATATCTTGGCCCAGAGCTATTTAACTATGAATTATTCACATCTAGTTTATTTTCTTTTCTTTTAAATTCATGAATCCCCAGAATGGTTTTGTAAAGTGTATCAGTGAAACCATGTTTGTAATTATTAAAGAGAGTGTGGAGGAATCAAATGAATCATATATGTAAAGGGGTCATTTTTTTATTTGTCTTCCTTTGCAAGCCACTGTGAATCTCCTTTGAAATTAGTTATTCAATATTCTCACTATATTTTAATTTGTGGTCCATTGAGAGATAATATAGAGAGATCTACTTTTTTCAAATAACTTTTGCAAACAAACTTATTCTCACATGCTGTAACACTGGAACTGCTTAAACAAAGGGATATTTAGGGATTTCACAGAAAAATGACTGGTAGCCCACTGCCCAGAACTGGCCTGGAGGGATCAGAGGAAATTACTGAAATAAAAAGAATTTATTCTGTATCTTGGTAAGAAATGGTTCCTGTAACAGTAACAGGGTATCTATCTGGATATCACACTGCTGCAAGTGGGACTTTTTCCTTAACTGTTGCAAAATGTCATAGCCAAAAATATCTTTTGCAAGTGAAAGAACCCAAACATTCATCTGACTTGCAATTCTTCCATCCTGTGTAACCTTACAATGCTTCCTGCTCACCATGGTCTGAACCCTAACAGTGGAAAGAATGCAACTGAGATAAAACTTTCTTCTTCCATATGAATTCTACTGAATTTCAGCAGAACATCAGCAAATCACTTCATTTCAGTGCACCCCCAGTCCCTACAGAAACACACACACACAAGACTTTGTTTTTATTTGGAGCATAAACTCTTCAGTCTACAAAACACTTTTCTCTGTATAGTACTCAGTGTAATTCTGCACTTTGTAAATAATGATTTTTCTTTCCTTATACAACCACAGAAAACTATATGGGTTGAAAGGACATCATCTAGCCCAAAAAAAGAGTTCAGAGCACGTCCAGATAAATCAGCTTATACAGAGACTTTTTGAGTTTTGCATATATCCAAATCTGGTGTTTGCAAACCTCTCTAGGTCTGTGCTCCTGAATAATCCACCTCACGGTGAAAACCCTTCTCCTTTCATGTTATCAGAATTTCTTCTCTTTCAGCTCAAGTCCATGGCCACAGGACTCCAGGTTTGTCCTCTCCATACTCTCAATTTGGTTGCAGCAAGATCTCCCTTTGCCATCTCTGGCATGTTCTCCAGCACCTTAACCATCCAGGTAAGATGATGTTCTCAAAGTCTCCTGGTATTTTACCTGAAGGTTTTCAAATATCTTTGTAACCAGGGCCTCAGTATTGAGTCCAACTACCAGAGCTGCACCCCAAGAATGCTGCTGGGTCTGTGTGGCTGCCACACCCACAGGATGCACCAAGCCTTCAGCAGTAAGACAGAGGAAACAGAAAAATTAAGGGTTACTGGAAGAAGGGGCAAGCAGCAGACAGCAATGAATGGCCTTAGATGCTGGTTGCTACCTTGAAAGAAACACCTCCAGATAGCCAGAGCAGATTAAATGGTCCTGTGGAATGGAAACCCAAAATGATGGAGAGTTGAAGATACTCAAATACCAACAATTCACTGATCACAAGTGCCACCATATGCCATCCAGTCTTACAAATAATAAAATTTTAAACATAAATATATTACAAAAAGCATTAGCAGACTGTATGGGGTTTCTAATGGATCTATGCTGAGATTTTAAATACTCACAGTTCTTTCTAGGACTTACAAATTTATCTGAATGTTTGTTTCTGAAGACACTGAAGAGTTTTCTAAGTCTGGAAAATGCCGAGATACTCAGCAGAGAGCTTGCAACAATGAAAAATGAGAAGAATCCAACCTTTTAACTTGGCTTCAAGGCCACATGTGGTTGCACTCTCCAGATGCATCTGCCATACTGGGCTTAGCACAAGATTATCCTGGAAAAATTGTGACTTTTCTCATTTTTACTCCACAGCCAGATGGGTTAGAGGACTTGTCTGAGATGGAGAAAGCTCTCATTTAAATTAAACTCTTTTCACTGCATGGCTCTCTTTCTAGACTAAAGGCAATTCTTCTGTGCATGGCTGCAAGCAAATATCTGTCTGTGGGAAAGATTTAGAAGTTATCAATGGACAACAAAAATGTGTCTTCAAGGTGCTAAGAGTGGAAGATTTAATTTGTTTTACATTCTCTTGGGAATCCAGTGCCAGGTGTTAAGCTTTAAGCAGGCATTAGCCTCCTCACTACAGAACTGTATCTTTTGAAAAGAAATCCCAGCCCCTGATTCAACTCATCAAAATCTATGTGCCACAAATTCTATGTAGATTTGGTCCCAACACCATGATGTGAATTCTCTGCACAGTTTGAGGTAAACCAAGCCATGTGTTTGAATACTTTCACCAAGAGAATCGAACACCAGAGGTATTCTCACCTCATTGACATTTTCCTAGTTTTATTTGGCTCATGAAGCTCTAAAATGCTGAACTTGGAAAGCAAAAATTATTTTAAGCTGCTGGATATGATGAAAAACAAACAATGCTTTCGAGTAGCATGATGAATTTGTTGGGGAGTGATTAGACATTAATAGCAGGTTTGTATACTTAATAAAGTTTGCATAGCCAATTTGCACTTTATAAAGTGCACTCCATTGTTCTGGAGTGTGGCCCTGATTTGGACTTTATGAAGCATGCAGGAGGCAATACAGACTTTATGAAGTCCACATTGAGGATAAGTATCAAATTAAGTAGGAAAAGCACACCAAGCTCTGATATGTGGCTTGGAAACTCATGCCTGCCTGCATGAATTGTTGCTGAGGTCACCCTGGGGCACACAAATCCCCACAAATTCCCACTGTAAAGGGAACCAAAGCATCCAAATGTGCCTTCTGCCAACCACAAGCAAGTAGGCTGGGCACATAAGGGTGTAGTCTTGTGCTTGAATATGAGACAAGTACGTTCCTCCTTGATGTCTTGACCCCTTTTGATGTGCACCATGTTTTTATCTTCAGTGAGGGCACATTGGTTCTGAATGGCTGTTCTTTAAATTTTAATTTGGACAAAATGTACTATATCAGAAAGAAAACCCTGCTCAGTGAAAGGCTACAGATGTTGGCTCCCAAAATCACACTAATTAGGCAGGTTACTTTTTCTTCCTTCTCCCCACACCTTCATGATCTCCTGTGCAAAACAAAGTTTGCAACTCTCCTTTCAAAACACTACAAATGCTTTAATATCTTCTTGTAAATATAATCTAGATTGAGTTTGGTTTACATTGTAGATAGATAATGAAACTTCCCTAATGAAAGTTCCCTTTTTTTTTTTTTTTTTTGTTTTTATTTCTCAGTGCATGGGTTGCCAGTGAAATACAGAAACCAGATGGTTTGTTAAAAAACAGACACAAAAAATTATCAGCTCTAAACTTGCGGGGATTTTTTTCCCTATTTAACAAGATTATAATCTAATCCCTATCGATTAGATTATTTTAACTCACTTTTGAGGAAAACTGGCCATTCAGGTTCATATTTAGATTGATCACTCCACAAAGCCTCTTAGTTTACAAATTGATCATTTCAGAAGCACAGTTTTAGTTGTCTTGCACGCAGCAGCTTAGCAGGGTTCGGGTTGCTATGCTGTGAACTCTGGAAAGGATTTTTTCCTTTATAACCCAAAAATTATTTCAAGTATGGCATTGCAATGCTGATGAGACAATCTTTCCAGCTACCAAATCCATGAGCTAAGATGATTGATTTTATCTAGCTTAAATCAGTATGAAATTGATTAAATGACCTGGCAAATTCTGTCATTCAGCTTGAGAGAGACAAATCCAGCACGATGTTCCAACAGCTGCTTCATTGCTTGTCCATTACTTAACAACTGAAATACAGCAGTTTGTGTATGACTGGGTGAAGCACAGATATTGTTTTAGAGCATCATTATGAGTCTGGTAAATAGGTTTAGACTAAAGATATGAACACAAACTCACTGTAATGTCGTGTAGCAGGGTTTAAAGGACTCATAATTGGCAGCATAACTGATTGCATTGACCAAAAGAGACAAGGACATCTGGCTTTCTAGCCCTACAGCTGAAAGACCATATGTTATAAAAAATACAGTGTGAGAGGGGAAAAGACAGTTGTAGACTGATATAAACGAGGAGAGGTCAAAGTTAACACAAGTCCAATCCTGTCACCAATGTTGCTCCAACAAGGGGTGAGTGGTGTAGGGCTGTTGGGCAATGCAGAAATGTTGTTGTCCAATAAACCAACACTTAGCTGAGCTGATGGCTGAATATTGATGAAAACCTCAGGTACCCCTCCTCTTCACCTGATGATGATAAGAAAAATAGTTTACAAATGTCTACAGCTTACCAAAAGTGTCCCATGTTTGTACCTTCAGCTCTTTCACCAAGCTTCAAGTGAGTAGGGTGTAATTATTTAAGAACAAATAAGGGCATATTGCAATTTTCAACAGCAATCCCAGTTTTCCCTGCTTACAGCTCTGGAAACAATGCATCCATTCAAATTCATGGCAAGCCCTCCATTCACTCATAATTTACCGTTTGATGCCCTTTTTTCAAATGCTAATGTCAAAGCTGAGGTCATAAACATAAAATCCTTTCCTTTGCTGTTCACAAAAAGGTATAGCAATTTTATAAGCCCTTCTTACAGTATGGGCAGAAAAAAAAAGCAAAACCTCCACTGGGTTAGGAAAAAAAAAGTTATTTTTATACACAAAATAAGAAATTAAGATTTTTTTTCCTATGCAAGACCAAGTGCTACAGGCTGGTGTATCTTTCATTTTTGCCAGCAACCAATTAAAATTAAGATATATTGAAAATTGTGTATGAAAATTGTGCTCAAGAAATGAGGGAAGTAGAGATCTTTGCTCTCTCAAAGTCACAGTAATGCTTTCAAGGGCTAAAGAAACCAAATTCACACCAAGTTGGCTGGAACTTTGAAATGTGCTAACTCAGCATACTGCTGAAGTTTCTACTGAATTGAGCATTTTTTATTCTTTGAAACAAACATCTGTGATTCAGTGTGATGGATTTCAGTATAGTTAGACAATACAAGATGTTTTCTAGAGGAAAACATCAGTATGAATGAATGCTTCTTGCAAGCTCCCACACTTTTAATTTTATTGAATAATAGATTCCTCTGCAGATTATTCTTTCCAAAAGAATAATCCTTTATATTATTAAGTGAAGTCAACAGAGCAGGTAAAGGGGTATTTTTTTACCAATATATGGTATCATCCATTTTCAATAGGAATTTTTACACTAAACTACAGCATTTGTGTATGTCAGTGATCTAAGGTTACTTAATACATTGACTTGAAAGCTGCCAAGGCACAAAATGTAGTGCAGCCAAGCACTTCACTACAAGCCACAAAATAATTCACTTCTACTGCTTGTTTTCACAGGTAAAGTCAATCAAAGTAGTACTGAACAGAGCAAGGACGAGGTAAGGGGGAAAGCAAATTCCTTTCAGAATCCTTAGGAAACGGATGTTATTTTCCACTTCCCAAGATAATTAGCAAATATGATCCCCAAGCTTGAATCAGTTTCAGTCTTGGACTTCTAATATTTTCCTAATCAAATTAGTCCCAACCACTAGCTATGTGTGGCATTTTACAGTTCTTCCCCCAGATTTCATAAAGGATTTTATGCAATATGGGCCCCAAATCAGACAACTGCTTTAATTTCAAGGAGAACAGGCTGTAAGCAGAACACATGGTCATTACTCCTTGCAATCCCAGACCCACCATCCTCAAGGAAGCATTTAAGTTCTCTAGATACTTGCAAAAGTCCATTGCATAACACTTAATTTAGTGTTCAGTAATGATTTAGTCAGTGGGTTCTGATGATAAAGTGGATACAGATGTTCATTAGCAGTGGGAACACAGGCAAACAATGAAGCATTCCAAGAAGCTGCTACAACTGAAAAGTCCAAGGCTGACCATCACGTGCTGCAGAGTCACAAACATCTCTCTTTAGACCAAAATAAGAGGAATCTGACCATTCCACCATGCACAGGAATCCAAACTGGATGTTGTTCTTCTGCCCATATGTCCAGAGTAAGGCCATTTTGTACTGGATATCTTTAAGTCTCAGTGGCCTAAGACAGGTCTGGAAGTGTCCAAAAGGCACAGAGATGTGGCACTTAGGAATAATAATATTCTAAGCATGCAGAAACGTTTGCAGCCTTCCAGCCAGCCAGGATTTGCTCCTACGTGTCTTTTCATGCAAACAGGCTTTCCTACCATTCCTTTTCCCAAAAAATCTCCACTGGCTGAGAGGTAGGGATTCAGAGCCTGGCTTTGCTGGTCTTATTTCTGGTAGCAACAATAGGTAATGAGAAAGATTCCTCTTGGGGCCTTTTCAGAGGTATTCTCTCTCCCAGCTTCCCAGTGGAGGAGGTAAACACAAAGAGGATCATCTGCAGGGAGAGACAGCTTCGTTTGTCACGTCAGACATGCCAGGCTCCATCCCTGTCCTCTGGAGGGAATCATTCACATGGAGAAGATTAGCCCAAAGGATTAGCATGCAGCCGGATTATCCCCACACACGGCTCAGCCAACTAATAAATCAGCAGCTTTATACATGTTTTGCCTTTTAACCTCCCGATTTCCAGACTTCTGATATTCATCCCTTTGAGCATCACCGTATTTCAGGGGATGATGAAGGCAGGACGAGGAGGTGGTTTTGGCTCTTCTGGGGTGTCTGAGCCATTTCTCATCAGCCACAAGATGTCAGTGTTGCTGAATGTTATTATTCTCACCTGCACCGAGGCATCGAGAGATGCCGGGGCCAGCTGTCAACACCGGGCTCTATGCAGTAAGTCTAACAAAAAAATCCACAACAAATAACGCAAACCAAGGGCAATAAAAGTTTCCATAGCAGATGATCCTCTTTGTGATTTGACCATAACAGTAATAGGTACAACTTGAACTACATGGTAATTGCTGCCACCGACTCCTAATCCTTTTGTCTCTTTGCAAGCCCCAACTCAGGAACACAGAAGCATGGTAGATGGTCCTTGCACAGCAACATCACCAGGAAAGGAGCAAGCAGAGATGACACCAGTCCAATCAGTCCATCCCAATCTGTCCAATCAGTCCATCCCTCCAGAAATGAGGCTGTCCACTAATCCTGGCTCTACCCACTCTCACTAAACGTGCTATCTGAAATTAAAGAACATGCCAATAGCTGTCTCCCTGTTTTACCCTTGGTATTTGCTTCCACACCCGTCTGGCTCTGGCAGCAAACTCTGCCCACATGGCTCTATCATGGAGATCTTTCCATGCCCAGACTTGTTTCCTCTCTGTATCACCTCCCCAATTGTATGAGCACGCATTTTTATAAGGCAAAATCAGTTTCCTGGACTATCTGGTTTTAAAACACCCTTTTCTCACACCCTTTCCTCTTTCCAACCCTTCCCAAAAGGTCAAGGTCAGGCAGAAAGGGAACTTTTGAACCAATATTGTTCTGGGCTTAATGCATTGTGAAGCTGCACCTCGGAGTTCCTCTGCGGACCGGCCGACCCATATGTTGATTATTTTTCTGCTTCCTTCTTGGTTGCAGGAGATTTGCTTCACCAAACACTGGCTTGACTTCCACTTCTAAGTATAGCAGAACATGGGTACATTTAGCATGAGAATTCCTGTTTACATTGTTTGCTGCCATTCATGTCCTCTGAACTTGTTTTCTTTTGGAATCACAGGAAACACGACTTTGGTGGGAGTGGAGACAGCACTGTTCACTGTGCAAAAAATTTTAGATGAACAGAGACAGATGAATTTATACTCACTTGAAATTAAAAAAATATGCAGAGGCAACATGGTTGCTTGAGCTCACAAGTAGACAATTTCATACATTTCTTTTGTCTCTATTTTCTTTTCACAATTGGAATCATAGAACTGTTTGGGTTGGAAGGGACCTCAAAGATCATCTAGTTCCCCCCTTGCTGCCACAGGCAGGGACACAAATCTATGTCCCAGTAGCAATAGACCAATATATCTCCATGAATGTATCTCCAATATGCAAATATATCTCAAAAATCCAAATACTTGAATAATGGGGGGCATATTTAGGGGAAAAAGAAGATTTTTACCTAATTCTTATAAGTTTTTCCTGGCTCTGCTCTCTTTTTCTTCCCAAAACAGGGCCTCTTCCTTGCAAAATAGTTTACATAGGTAAAGCCACAAAAATAAACCTCTGAGAAACTCTTTCCCACTTCCAAATCTTCCCTCCACTTGCGCCGAACACCTCAGCTAGGAAAATCCATTCCCAGTCTAATAAAAATCATTCTTTATAATGACAACTCCTGACAGCTCCTCCCTGTTCCATTAAACATTCAGGTTGTAGAGACCATAAATCCCTGTGTTTATCTCCGTCCCATCTTTGCATTGTGCTGGAGTTGGAGTGTTCTGCCTCCCTGTGAGTGACAGCAGGCACAAACATGCCAATATTCACAGTTTCAGGTGCCTGGCGTGCCCAGCTGCTGGGCAGAGGCACGGCTGGAGCACAGTGACCATTTGTCTGGGCTTTCCAGCTGCCTGCAAATCTGCTACATCCATGCCCAGAGTGGTAGTGTTGGCAGGAGTGCAGTGGAGAAATTCTCAGAAAAGCCTGATGGTTTCTGTTGAACTGGCTTGCCTCATTTAAAAGCTGCATTTGCTGGGGTCATCTGAGGATGAGGGTGACTGGGATTTTTTTATTTTTTTCCCCGGGGTCCCACTTGGTTAAGAGTGTTTCCATGCAAATCCTAGAATTTCCAAGCTGCTTACCAAAATTCCATAGGCTTGCAGAGACTGTGCACTACACAGCCCTTGGGGAGATGGATGTTAGTTTTCAACAGAATTCCTGGAAAAATTACAGAGGTGACTGAAGCAGGGTTATTTGATCCAGCTCATATGTAGGTAGCAGACCAGCTTAGCTAAACAAGGTCTTATGCTTCAAATAACTAAAGCAGTCTAAGAGGTAAATGTTGGGACGATGTGGGAAAGGATTTCATCAGCCCAAAACTAATAAAAACAGGGATGGAAACACAAAACTTAGGAACTAGAGAGTGGAGAAAAATCTAATTTCAGGCACTCTGGTGTGAAGGTGAAACTGCCTTGTTAATGTGCACTTTGGCATAAGCCAGTTCTGGCACCAGAGCCTGCCCTTGGGGGATGCCTTTTTCACCTGCTTTTGTTTTTCTCCACCCCTAACAAACAAGTGATTGTGCTGGTGGAAGGTAGGCTGAGGCAAAACCCTGGATTTTTTTTTCATTTTTGAGAATGGACTTACAGAAAGAAAAATATAGTTCTTCTTTTAAATTACAAAAGGGCAAACTTCATCCATGTGGTTTAATTCAGTTTCACATGCAATAACCTTTCAAATGGTGCTTGAAAGTCAAGTCAAATTTCAATATAAATGATATTGTCAGGTTAACATTAACGTATGAGACACTGCCCTTTATGTTTTTCTATCATCCCTTTGAATGTGTTGAACAGTAATTTTAATAGAATCATAAAAATCTTCAATTTCCTCTGTAGATTTAACCAATGCCAAGAGCAGTAAAAGAGTTATGCTTCTGTCTCGTTTGTAAGGTTTGTGATTGTTTTAACATCTCCATTCTTGCAGGCCTTGTGTACATAGAGCCTGAGCCTGTTACCTCTTTGCTTAGAAATACCATCCCAGAAAGAACTGTTCAAATTCTTTTGTCCTTTCTTTGCTTCTTCCAACAGGGAGGTTAAAACTGGAAGCTACAAGTGGAAATAAAATTTAAAAAAAAAGGAGGTACGGAAATATCCAGACACCAGTGTGTTTCATAATTTGGCTTCAGTGAATATTCAGAACTGTGAATTAAACAAAATTAAACAAGGGCACTGGAAAGTTATTTAAATATGCATCAGATGCAGAAATTGCAAAGTAATTTCTTAGGAAACATTCCAGTGACAGAAAACAGTGGGCAGAGCAAAGATACAATCTCAGCTTAAGCTGCAGCCTTTCAAAGTCTCTGCTGCTGCAGGAGAGGAAACTTGTCACCACAAGCACTGCTGGCACAAAGAGGATGCAGGAAGGCTGAAGTGCCACCCCAGATTTGGTGGCCACAGCAGCCCATCCCCAGTGCAGCCACCTCATGCTGGTGCCAGCAACCATGCAAAGGGGTGTGCAATCAGACCAGAGGGAGCTTGATTAGCATTTAAAAATGCACAGATCTTTTTTAAATTATTTTTTTCAATTAAAAAAAAATTTTGGTAGAGTTTTGGGGGATTTTTGCTTTGACATCTCTGGTGAAAAAACTTCAACAAAAGCTCCTCTGATGTTTCCTAAAGAAAAAATATTGGTTTGGCCATGTGAGAAAGCTAAATGAAATATTGCATCTCACCCCAATATTTCCAGGGCATCATTTCAGGGCTAGAAGGGACAATTTGCTGCTTTTATTAATATTTGCCTAAATTTGGCCAAAAGAGCCATGTCAGCTTACAGAGTGATACCTACAGTGAACTTGTTAAGGTGTAAAAGTACAACTTCCAAAAAGCTGTGGAGCTCCACTTCCAGTCTGTAGGCACAGAACTGGAGTTACTCAGGCTTCCAGGGCTAGATAACATTGCAAGCTGCCCTCAGAAATGGGTTATGGGCACAGGTTTCACAGCATTACAGGACAAGTCTTCCCTGGATGAGACAGAGACTCTCTTCTTATTTTTTCAGACACCTTACTACAGACACCAGCTTTATGATTTCCACTTATCTTTGCTCTGAACACATGAAGAACTGTGAAATACTAAAGGAGCTGAAATAGAACATCATAATCATCTTATCTTGGTGCCTTTTTGGCACAGAGGTGTCTGGCTTCACTCAGCACCTGTATGAGTTGTCTATTAATGCCTCTTTACAAGACCTTTATGAACAGAAATGCAGTAGTTTGGGGGAATTGCTAAGATCCTGTAACAATGAGAAGGACTGAAGGAAGTCCAGAATGAAACTAATAATCCCATATTAGTTGCTAAACAAAGCCAGAGGCAACACTTAAGAATGGGATTAAAATACCTGTGATCACATCAGCTAAGAGTTCAGCGTGATGCAAAAGAATCAGTGTTAAGCTGTGATTTTAAAAATAATATTTAATTATTTTATTTCTTAACCTTAAACACTCAATTCACCCTATACAACTCACAGAATGGAGGATTTTTTTCTTGTGCATTAGCTGTGCAATGCACCCTTTCCAAATTCACGGCGTTTTGATCTGAAACTGCCTGAATATTTGGAGATGATTTATTGTGTGCCTAATGATTGATTTCTTCTCTAATGACAGACTATTACTTTAATTTCTTAAGAATTGTCTTTAATGTTTTGCATGGTAAGCAATAATTTTGTAGGATTGCATATCCCTAGGTTAGGATTATCTACAGCCAGCCTTACCCTACATTTCTTTTTAGCAGGGATTGTCTTGAGATTTTACACTTTAAGCATCAGTCATGCCATGGGACTAACCCTCAAGAACAATCTGGATGATCCATTTTTTAGCAGACATCTATAATATCAGTAGGACATAAAACTTTGAGTCCAGAAAATGCTTAATTGTGTTTCTGAATTGAGCCCTGGATATAACATCAGTTATGGTTATTTGCAAGTTACATTTCAATATCCAGCTTTTCAGGCTGTGTGTTTTTGTAGTTGCAACTTTCCACCTCCCCCGCACCGATTTAAGTGATGTTATTCTTGGCTAATAGTAATTGTGAGAAAATTGAATTCCATCTGTTTCCACCAAAAGCAGAAAATAGAATGTGAGAATCAATAGAAGACTGCACTTGTTACACACATTTGTCACAATCAGTGACTTTGCTAAGGCAACATGTCCGCAAGTATGATTTGCAAAATAAATAGCAAGTCACAGCATCTGATCACCAGCTGGCTTATTTAAAAGTCAGAGCCTCTTCTGACAGCTACAGATCAGGAACTTTTAGGCATTGCATGGCCCCTCCAGGCTCCTTCAAGGGAAAAGATGTCTTTGAGCACACAAACGGATGGAGAAGAATTCTAATACAGGTCTGGATGTGCACTCCTCATCAAAGTTTTGGGTTTGCATCTGGTGGTTTCCCCATCCTAGATGATCCTCTTCTCCTATCTGTGCTGATTACTCCACAGCCCCTGTAATTTCATGTGTACTTGCTGTGCGTCACCAGAGATTTCTCTGTGACTAATGCCAGCATCACTTCAGGTTTTCTCCTTAGCTAATGTCAGAATTGAAATCTCTGTGGCTCTTTGGCTGAGCTGTGCAGACCAAGTCATTCACTGATTCATGGCCTTGACCAAAGCAGAAAAAAGCAAACACTGAACACTTTAATAAGTCCTAGCAAGCCTGTGTTTCATGCACAGGCACAGCACCACTCTTTTTTTCAAATACATATTTGAGTCACCTCGTAGGACATACCAGTGTCTTATCTGCCTGTTTTTATCTCAACCATTGGCTGGGTGGATCATTTCAGGAGTCCTTCAGCAAGAATTGCTAGATTCCTTCCCAGAGTACAGTGTGTACTTGACCACAGTTTGCAACACCTTTGCCTAATTCTGCTACAGTCCCTGTGTAATGCAGCACATTTTTGCAGATGGTGCTGTGACACAGCCAGTCCCAGCTCAGAATTTCTTGCTGTGCCAACAAAGCCCAGTTTAGCCATGGCAGCAGAGCATCTCCTATGTCCCCCTGAACCACCTCTCTACCCAAGTGTGCAGCGTGCCATCCACAGGCCCATCCCCAAATAAAGCTCAGTTCTGGGGTGCACAGAGCTATCAGACTGGTTGCTCTGTAGCTGGGGATCTCCTCAGCACTGTGCAAACCTCAGGTCCAGGTCAGTGGCACAGGATGAAGTCAGACTCACCTCCACTCACTGCCACCAGGAGGAAGACCAAGGCCACCCCAGCTGCATTAGCCAAGAGTCGCTCCCAAGAATAACAGGAACAGCTCACAAATCCAAAAGGTGACTTGGGGATTCCTCAGCCCTTAGACTCACAATCATGTAACTGGTATGGGTTTCATAAAATGGATGCTCGACCTAAAAAGCTCAAGGATCTTGAGCTTCAGAGTTAATGCCTTTTTTTGCCAAAAATGTGTAGGGAAAAGGTGTGTGTGACTGCTGCACTGCAACAGTAAAAACAGGAGTCATTAACACGGAACACTGCTGGATGAATAATGTCATTCTGTTTGTTAACAGCATGCCTTCATCTGGAAATCTCTTTGACATACCTGGGCTTGAATTTCAGCAGAGCATACATGCACTGAAACCTGGAAAGTCCAAAGTGGTTAATTACAATGTTCAGCAGCCTAAAAAGACTCCCATAGGCAGAGAGATTTAAGGCAGCACAACAGCCTGCAGTTTAGAGGGAAGCAAGTAAAAAGGGACAGAACAGAGAAGTGTAACACAAAGAAGCACTTGGGACAAATAGGGTAAATTTAGGTGTTTAGTTTTTCCTAGAGGCTTCCCTGTATGTTAGGCAGTTATACCATAAAAATTCTTAAATAAGTCAAAGACATATTTTCTACAGTGCCTAACAGCTGTGAAAATGTTGGAGGGAACAAGGAGTCAACAACTTTAAAAGAGGGCAGACACTTAAATTTATATCTGTAATTATCCCAACTGAAATAAAACATATGGAGATGGATCTGTAGCAGGGTGCAGGACAAAATCCAGTTGCTAAAGGCCAGGCTCCATACAATAAGGACTTTTCATATCAGCTGACAGAAAGGTGAAGCTTTGATAATTTCATAACAATAAGCCAGAGTTCCATGGTACAGTGAGTGCCAGATGCAAACAAGAGTTTCCAAGCCTTACTTTTTAAAATTCCAGGGGTTTACAAATGTTAGTAGCACATACATTAATATAATATTCATAGAGGTTACAGAGAGACATGCAGCTATTATTTCTTTCCCAATCATTGCAGAATTTTTCCCTGTCTTTTCCAGCAGGAAATGGCCAGCTTAGGAATGGGGACAGCATGTGGCTCCAGTCAAAGTGAACATAATGGGAAATGGAAAACCCTGAATGGGGCAAAAGTTCATGAGTTTGGTGCCAGTAATCAGTTACTTCTAAGCTTGTTTGGGTTTTGTTGGGGGATTTTTAGGCTTTTTAAAGGGAAAAAAACCCAAACAGTTAAATAAATCATATCTGGGAGGAGAATTAGGCTCTTTAAGGATGAAAGCATGAGTAAAGTGAAGTGCCAAGATCTGAAGGCAAAAGCTGTGGCAGATCCATATCCTGCATTAATCAAGCAGATACAGAGAGATGTACTGTACTGACCAGCTGGTTATCTGCTTCCTGCCCTCAGAGGCAAGATGTCCTGACCACATGTGCCCTAGCACAGGATGAACCTTAATCCAATCCCAAAATAATGATAACCAACATCTATCTTGAGAAAACAACTGAATCCAGGACACTCTTAATGAAAAAAATGAATCCCATCCTTTGTTAAAAGTGAGGGGGTTTTGAAAGATCCTGATTTTAAAGATTTGGTGTCTATTCTTCCTACATGAGTTTCTGAGTTTTGAATTTTTCTGGTGTACTCAAGCCTGGTTTCCAGGTCACTGCTCATGACTTAGCTCCTGATTCTTTTGTTATGACCATCTGCTTCCAGCTGCCTGGTTTCCCTGTCCAGATTGTAGAGGTATTTATTGTTTCTGACTGCAGGCAGGTAAATTCCCAACATCCACTGAAGAAAAGTTCTGATTATTAATTGTGTCTGATTGTGTCATTAGGGTTCTGGGATTGCCCCTCCAGAAGAAAAAAAGGGCAAATATTGACCCAAGAAGCATCCAGAGGAGCCACTCCATGATGATTGACAGATATATAGATAGGTAAGGAATAAGTGATTAAATTATATACATAAAGTTCAATGATGTATATATATAGATATAGATAGAGATATAGATATCAAGAACACCCTGAAAATAGACATGTGCTTGTGCATGGGGAATTCCAGAACTGGTTTTATTGTGGCCCAGTAAAGATGAGAATTGGCTTGGCACTCATGATGGTCACGCTCCTCTTTCTCAAAATGAATAATGACTAAACTCTGAGTACAGAATTTCTTCCTTAAGTCTGACCTAAATCTGCCCTTTTGCAGTTTAAAACCATTGTCCCTTGTGCTGTTGCTGCCTGTATAAATACTCTCTCCTCCTTTTTATAAACCCCTTAAGGTGCTGGAGTCTTTGGAAAGATTCCTGCACTAGCTTGCACTTGCACTGCTGCCCACCACACCACAGGCTGAACAGATTTTGTGTGGTGTGAATCCCCTCACACAGAATTCCTGCTTGCTCTGGGAAATCACCTCCCCAGGGACCCTCTGCTGCTTCTGCCTTCTCCAGCAAATGTGAGGGGAACAATCCACCCAGCTCACACTAACACTGAATGTCAGAGGTAAATAAAGAAGGTCTCAGTGATGTTGAGCACATCCTCTGAAGGTTCATGCAGCGCTGTGTGGGTGGAGTGTCCTGAGCAAAGCAGCTCTGGGTAATTTGTGATGAACAAAGCTGGTTCCAGCTCATTCTTGCAAGAGCATCTCAGCACAGAACTTAGCCACAAAACATTTCCCGTCCTGTGATATTTGTCAGCCGAGCAAGCTGCAGAAATCCCTGAATTTCAAGAGGAAAATGTGACAGATTGTTTGCTGAATGCAAGCTACTAAAAGTGGTAAATGACTCTTTTTTACTGCCTCTCCTGATACATGCAGCTGAACATACAAATCACTGAGTTCACTGGAAGACTGGAAAAACTCACAGTTCCGGAGTTAATCATTAATATTGTGGGGTTACAAGGAGGTATTTTTAAGATTGCCACAGCATGTGGGAAATTCCCATGTGAATTCCCTGCAGGTTTTCAAGAAATAGCCTTTGCTATTTGGCCCAGATGCTTTTCTAATTGTTTACATAAATTGAACATGAAGTATCAAGGTCAGATATTTTCCAGAAAGCCAAAGCAAACAATTTACCATTCTGTTGTAGAAGAAAACACCAGAACAATTCCAACATAGGCCAACTTCCTTTTTCTTTCCCTTGCTTTGTGTGGTATTGCACTATCTTGCAGAAAACACTGGAACTCTGATTACTTAAAAGCATGTCAATCTGCTGGGTGCAGAATTCCCTCACTGAGAGAAGTAGCAACTAGTTTAACCTCACATACTCAAAGCAAGTCTATTTCCAAAATTTTGTGTTCCAGATATCCACCATGAGCTCCAGTATCAACTCAGTTCCCAGTATAAGCTCTGAGAACCAAAAATACTGGATTAATGCAATTATAATGGCTTGATTTTCATAGGCTCTCTATCCCCCAGTTCACAGTATCAGTGGAAAGGACAGCCAAGAACAATGCTTTCTTTTTCTTCTCAAATTGATAAAGTTTGTACCAAATCAGTGCATTATTGCTAACATCTTCTCCCAAAAACTCACTCAGAAAATGATCTTTGTGCTACCTAACGCCAATGGCTTTTTTGGATGACTAGAAAAGTCATCCCATCCTTCAGCTGCTTTGGAAAGAGAAATCCTTTTCCCTACTAACCCTGCTCAAGTGGGATAGAAACCTTCTGGATGACACCCTGGCTGTGACCCCTAGTCAGTGTTTTGTCACCAGCAATGAGAGTTTCAGGACTAAAGTAGCCTAATGCAAGCCAAAAATGTCAGTATTTCTCCCAGGAGGGGCCCATCCTCTTGACCAACCCCATAATACATAGACCACAAATTTTGAAGGAATAAACAGCAGAAGATTGCACCAGATCTGCTTCTCCTGACCCCTCTCATGCCCAGAGGCTCACACTGGGAAGTCACTTCTCTAGATAGAACCAAAAAATCATTTATGTTGGAAAAGATGTTTAAGATCATCAACTCCAAGTATGAACCCAGCACTGCCAAAATATAAGCCAATATATGAACAGCAAAATGTAATTAAAAAAAAAAAACACACAAAATGAAACTTCAGTGCAACACCCTCAGTTTAGAGATTATGTATTTTATGAAAGTTCAACACTTAATTATAGAAAATTAAATAAGAAGTAATAATTGAACAGTGGCCTTTCTGATACATTCACAGAACAGAATTGTGTTATGCAGAAGTGGTATGTTAGAAAAGAAGTTATGAATCCAGGGAAATTATATATATATATGGGTTAACTTTAAAAAAAAAAAATTTAAAAAAAAACCAAACAGAAAAGCCCCAATAACACAGCAACAACAGGAAACCCAAATTTCATTTTAAATACGTATTCAAGCATCTGCATATACAATTCCTTCTTCAGCAAACTAAGCACCCAGAATTTGCACTGCTTGAGAAATTTCAGCTGATATAAACAGCTGGAAACAAATATAGGTCAGTAAAAATTATTTTTAAGAATTAG
The DNA here is from genome assembly GCF_027477595.1 of Haemorhous mexicanus. NCBI lineage: Eukaryota > Metazoa > Chordata > Aves > Passeriformes > Fringillidae > Haemorhous > Haemorhous mexicanus. The sequence continues at coordinate 71,048,480 of NC_082344.1, read as the reverse complement.
ATGTCTTTAAGAATGGTACCATTATGTATTTTCACCATCTTTCTTCTTAAAATCTAGCACTCCTTAGGGTATCAGGGTTCAAAAAGACGTGGAAGCTCCCTCAGAGGGTACTGCCTACCCAAACTCCAGGTCAGATCCAAGACTGGGCTCTTACCCAGGGGTCCTTAAACAAAAACAAAATGAAAATCCTCACTGCAATGAGACTTCAAAAATAAATATCAGGATGAGAAAATAAACTCACTGAAATGTAGGTTTGGGCCAGTGCTCTCAGGAAGGACCCAGGCCAATTAGTCTGAGTCCAGGCAAAAAATGAGGGAAGGTTTAAGCACCATAAATTATGAAGAATGATTAAAAGGATGGGATTTGTTTAGTCTAGAAAGGAGACAATTAAGAGGAATCATGATAGCAGTTGCCAAACAGAGGGACTTGTAGCTGTGTAAGAAAGGAAATGACCATCTCCTGTGATCCCTGGGAGCCTGGAAAGAAGCAATGGTGTCACACTGGCCCCGGGAAGGACATGAGCAAGGCAGTAGGAAAGAGGTTTTTAACATTAACCAGTGATAAGCCTTGAAAACATTTCCTAGGAAGGTTGTGGGACCTCTGTCACTGCAGGTTTTTGAAAACATGTGAAGCAAACATATGCCAGGAGTAGTTAGTGGGAAGCCAACCCCACCTGGGTGAGGCAATGGACTGGGTGACCTCCCAAGAGCTCGCCCAGCCCTATTTTCAATTATTCTGCTCTCCCTTTCTTAAGCTGTGTGGAGAGATGTGCAATTGCTTGTCACAACCTGTTTATAAAAAGCAATTCTCTTGTGAAATTCCAATAGGACACCCCAAGACAGCACATTAGAAGCAAACACTAAATCTTATTTCTTTACATTGCTGCTTCAACACCACAGACTTCTTCTCCTGTTCTGTTTTTCATCTGGCTGTCAAAGGTTGGCTCCAAGATTTTTAAGAGCTTGTTCAGAAGCACTGTTAAGATAGAAGTCTCTGTCTCAATGAATAGTTACCAACAAAGTTCCAGATGTTTTTAGAAATAGAAAATATAGTTAACTGATGCTGTAATTGATAGTAAGACATTAGAAAGGAAAGGCACCACAGACTAGGAAATATCCTCCAGTCATGTACTTCACTCTGAGATAAGGAGACACTAAAATTAATTCAGCAATTTGGTTTTGATGCACCAAAACCATCTCTGGAAAGAAGATGTGTATTCTACTCTTCTGTACTCCCTACCCAGCATCCTCATTAATTCAGATCCAAAGCTACTGAGTTAACTTTTTATCTCTATTCCATTGGGAACCAGGTAGCTGAGCATCACTGCAGAGCTGAGCCTGGATTTGTACAACAAGTCCAATGTCATCCTGAAGAGTCTTCCCAAGGCTGGCTGGCCATGGACCTAAGGACTCCAAGCATTGTCAGCCACAGCTGTGGTCATGGAGATGTTCTCTGAGCAGGCTTTACCTAAGTGCAAACAAATACACTCACACAAACAAACACACGTAGTTTGACATTTTATGCAGGCCTGGAGTGTTTGGTTAAAGGTCAGGAAACCACAACAAAAAACATTTCAGTGTTTTCATTACTTCCTTCCACCTAAAAATGTTCCTCTGTTTTTGAGGCTGCAATCTTCCTTCTCAGAAACACTCAGACACTAAAATCTTTCTCATTCTAGGTCACATCTCTTTTTCTATTTTTTAAATCACCTCCCTAATTTTTCAGGAATTCATCAGCAAATTCAAATTACTTTTTGGTTTTTTTTAGCTAATAACTGATTGTCCAATGCCTACATTGAGCAAGCATGCTGTTATTTGGGCTGTCTGAATTATGTCCCTTTTCCTTTTTTATTTTAAGAGTTTTGCTGCCTTAAATCCCCATTTAGATTTCTTGTGACTGTTTGGACATATGCTGTGTCCTGCAGACACTGCTTTCATTTGCAGGCTTTGTAAGATCAAAGAATAATTTCTAGTCTTTGAAGCTCACCACTTTAAAATCTACTTCCCAAATTAGAAAGAGTTGGAAGAGTTTTTCTTCAACATCCTGGCTTCCTGTGATACCTTTCTAAGCTTCTCTTCCTGATCACATGAGCTCAATGCCAACCTTAATGTCACCATTGATTAAATACATTTTAAATGTGGTGCCTCTCCCTCTGCTCAGTCACAGCTGGCACTCCACAGTGCAAAAACAAGAGAGGGAGAGAAGAATATCTCCAGGTTGTAGCTGGAATGTTGGAAATTCAGTTTGTCACATTGATTGCCCACTTAGTGTCAACTCCAGGTGGAATTCTCCAGTGAAGCTTGGTTGCAGACATCCTGCAGGATCACAGAATCATGGAATGGTTGGAGTTGGAAAGGACCTTAAATACCATCTCATTTCACCCCCTGCCAGGAACAGGGACACTGCCACTAGACCAGGTTGCTCCAAGCCCCATCCAGTCTGGCCTTGACCTTCCAGGGATGGGGAGTCCACCACCTCTCTGGGCAATTGATAATTAATGATAATTGATCTTATGGTGTATTTTTTTACCTTGGTCCATCCCATCACAATGGGACTCCTTCTCAGCCAGAGTGGTGACAGAGTCATGTTTAGCCATCCTATGCAGCCTGTGAAGTAATGTGTGTGTTTTGCTGTTTTAAGTGAACTGCTATTTAAGCTTTTTTTTTATTCCTAAATCACAATATCAGAATAATGATGGGAATATTTTAAACTAATGAAAAGATATGTTCTGATCATTACTCATTAACTCTGGACTGAAAAGTGCTACCATCCAATCATCCTAATCCTAATTACAAGTAATAATGTCTTTCTCCTTGGAATGGACAGTTTCAATTCACTGCAAATTCAAAGCAAATTTAACAATAAGACTGACAACTGGAACAAGAGAAGAGCCACATCTATTTAGACAGCACAAAGCAGCACTTGCTGTACAACAGTGGCTTGTGACTGACTGAACAACTGGGAAAACTCAGCAGGGCTGCTTTTTGAAGAGAAAGATGGATAAGTGTAAATTCATTTGGGCACGACAAGGCGATAGCGAGCGCAACAGCGACACAATTATCTGCCTTCAAAAGACAATGAGGAAGGCACATTTCTTTATTCATGTGATGCCATTAAAAATAAATAAACTAACCAAGTGACAAAGGCACGTGGGCTGCAGTATTATTCTACCACAAAACACTGGGTTTCTGGAGAGACCTTCTGCAAGGGCAGGAGTCCCCCAGGCTCTGCTGCAGAGGACGCAGCCCCACGCTGCTGGGAAAAGCTCTTCCATGGAATAATTAGACAACAAACCCAACTGTGGAAAGCTTTGGGAGTCAGAGTCCCCCATCCTCATCCTTCACAGTAAATAAAGGGTAAGTGATTGCCTTTGCATGAAAACAACCTTCCCCTCTGCACTGGGGAGTGGCAATGGGAATTACAGAAGCCTCCAAATTTGCTCAGATCTCATGCACAGTGCTGTGTCAAGGCAAGCCTGGAGGATTATGAAAGAGTAATCACTCTGCAATAGTTTCTCTTTGGGCTGCTTTGCTCTTTGGATTGCTGTATGGATTGATCTCTTCTCAGTTCCCTGAGCAAATTGCCTCTCCCAGCTATTCCATGTGATGTTTTTGGGATATCCTGAAACAAAATGGCTCAAGGCTGAGTTCTGCTGGGACCCTGGAGATGTCCAACCCAGGGTGTGTGTAAGTCATTGTGTGCATATTGCAAAATAAATGCCAAAAGTTTTCTGTATTCACAGGCAAATGCAGAGCAGCTTTAAAAATAATTTAAAAAATGCAAATAAGTGCTTTACTCTTTATCAGGATGAGAGGAAAAGGCTCTTCACATCCCTGCTGATACACCCAGGACCCCCTCTTTCCCCCATTCTCACACTGAGGCTGTATCCACTCACCTCCCCTTCAATCTCACTTTGAACCAAGAAGGACCAGCTGATGTTTCCTCTGAGACCACAAATATGAGAGCAAGCACAGCAAGCAGAATCCCACACCATTATGGAACCAGATTTTGCAATCCTTTTTGCTCCACTTCCTCTCTTGAAATTAAAGCCTCGTGTGTCAATGTCACCCTACTCCAGCCAGAATCCTTCTTCTCCTCCCTCCAGCCCAGTTTCCTCTGCTCCAAGCTGACATCAAGGACAGAGCTCCCTACAGCAGTAGACTGAACACTGGAAGGGGATGTTGAGAGGATTTTCCATATTCCTGGTGCTAGAGAGCAGAATTAATTCAATCCATAAAGCAAGAGGCTCTTTCCACATCCTTTTCTGGAATATGGCAGAGATATTGATTTCCTCTATTTCCTGTAAGGCCTATTTCCTGAGATGCATTTGAAAGCAAATTTAGAAAATATAATTGGCTGTAAAAAATATGAAATACTCTTGTTGTTGAGGATGGAAGTTGAAAGGGTTCTGAGGCATTTCAGCCTAAGCATTATCAGTCTTCAAAAAAACTTAAATTACACTATCCACAGTAGCTGGGATTAATTAGTCTTATTTTCTCAAGTTCTTCCCTTAGATTAATAGACTGCCAAGAGGAAAGAACACAAAGGTGCTCATACCACCACATTTCATGGCATTTGATCACCCTTGAGATTTAGTCTCTCTAGAGCCCAGTCTGTTGCAAAGGAGACATCCTAAAAGGGCAGCACGGAGTCCACCTCTGGGAAGAGGCAGCCAGTGATCCCTGGGCCTTGCAGTGAAGCTTCCATCTCCTCTCTAGATGTTTGACAAGAGATCCTGCTCTTGGAAGGCTAATCTTAGATGAGATGAAAGTAAAGGGATGCTTTTACAATGACCTTAGTCTTAGCTCCTACCCAAGTACTCTTCCTACTCTTCCCTCCTGTGTGACACAAAACATCTTGTACCTAGTCCTGCTGTGCCTCCAGCCCTTTCCTGTCTGATTTACTGGGCTGAGAAGGACCACAGGTTCTGCTGGAACATAAGCTGGAAACCAGGGTTGGGGAAAAAACTACTGCCCAGGACAACTCTCAGAAATTTAAAAAACCCAAGAAACAGACTTGTTCCGTGAAGAAGAAGAATATGTTGCAATGTACAAACCAAAAACACGCAAAACTCAGGCTGGTCAGTCACAGCACTTCATCTCTCTGTTTCTGAGAAGTTCACTGAAATACCAACCTTTTATTGCTTTTTGTTTCCAGAAGGGATGTGGCAATTTCAGAATATCAATTTTGAAATGTCACTGTCTTTCAAACAGCGAGGCTTAGCCTTTTCTGCCAGTACTACTCATTTCAAACAATTGGCAGGTCCCGAGGAAAAAATATTTAGGTAAAGAAAAAAAAAAAGTGTTTCTTACAAGTTCTGAAAACCTTGCAGAGCAGACTGCAGCAGAAATGTGAGCTGCATCGATCAAGTGCAAATATTGCCTTGGGCCTTTCCCACAGCTTCCCAAATGACACATACCCAGTCCCTTCACCCAGCCCAGGAAGTGAGCAGATGGCCTGGGGTCCTTGCACCCCTGCTGAGTCCAAATAAACCACACAATAAAATAACCTGGAGGGTGATTCTTCTATTTACTTTTCTCTACAAACTGAGCGTATAGAAAGATGGTGCTGAAGATGGTGGCTCGAGAGGATAGTGAATCTTTAATCAGGGATTATATTGTTTTTTGGAAGACACACACTGGCAGATATAAGTCTGTGGTATTTTAACCATCTTGTCTTTGGGTGATATTATTTTCTTTTAAAAAATAAATTAGCTTCAAAAAGCAAGCACCCATGTTAATGTTAACTCTTCTGCACTGCATGTGCCCTCTCATCCTTCCCCAGACCTCTCTGGAAGCTCTGTCCTCCCAGGTGCTGGCAAGTGGCTGGGCACATTTCTGCTTTGGAGAGAGAGACATCCTTCCTGGCTGCTGCCAAAACCAAAAGCAGTTCCTGATACTAATTTAAGTTCTTGGGAGAATGCATTATTCCCATTTGCAGCTAATTCTCAGGTTAGAGATTCATCATGGGAACTGATTCCAGAACCATACAGAGGTCTCAGATGCTCATCTACAGCTAGGCCATTTATACAGCAAAGCCATAGAATGGAATCACAGGCTATCCTGACTTGGAATGGACCCACAAGGTTCATCAAAGACCAATTCCTGGCCCTGCACAGCACCATCCCCCAGAGTCACCCCCTGTGCCCCAGAGCATTGTCCAAACACCCCTGAGCTCTGCCAGGCTGGTGCTGTGACCGCTGCCCTGGGGAGCCTGGTCAGTGCCCAGCCACCCCCTGGGGGAAGAACCTTCTCCTGATATCCAACACAAACCTCCCCTGACACAGCTTCAGGCCATTCCCTCAGCGCTGTCACTGTCACCACAGAGCAGAGATCAGTGTCTGTCCCTCCTGTTCCCCTCAGGAGGAATTTGTAACTGCACTGAGGTCTCCCCTCTGTCCCCTCCAGGCTGAACAGACCCAGCGCCCTCAGCCTCTCCTCACACGGCTTCCCCTCCCGGCCCTTCACCATCTCTGTCACCCTCCTTTGGATGTTCTCCAATAATTTAATGTCTTTCTCATGTTGCAGGGCTCAGAACTGCCCCCAGGACTCGAGTCCATCCCAGAGAAGAGCAGAGCAGGAAAATCCCCTCTCTCCACCACCTCGTGATGCTGTGCTGGATGCACCCCATCAAAAGCCCTGTCCTGGTCCCAGGCTGCCATCAGACAGGAGCTGACATCCTGAAATCATTCTTAAAAATGCTAAGGGCTCAACTTGAGTCTGGGTAGCAAAAAGTTCACAGATTTGTATGCCCTGAGATCATCTCCAAGGAGAGGATGCTCAACTGTGTGTGTGCAGGGCTGACACAGAGGCTGGGCTCTCTGCTCCTCACCTTAAGCCCATGTGTGTTTATCTTCAGGCATAAAGTTTTTTAAAATCTTTCACTGGCCTGCACAGGGTGGTAGATGGCAGGATTAATGGCTGTTCTTCAAAGCTATAAACTGCATGGTGTGTTTGCTCAGACTTTGAGCTATGAGTTACTGCTGCAATTAAATCCAGAAGGAGAGACCATAATAACACTCTGACTTGATTTCCAGTGGCAGAGCACTGATTAAGAGAGCTACATAATAAATGAGAGGCATTTCAGAATCACACTGTTGATGTTATCTGTAATTTTTTTATAATTAGAAAAGCCTAAAGAAAATTGTATATTATAATTGCATGCATTATTAATCCTAGTCTAATATGAATTCTTCTAGGATTACAGGTTGCAGCACAATTTTTGCAATTTTTTTTGTATGAGGTCCAGTGCTTACCAAATGTGTTCAGGTTTACAAAAGCCCTTATAAGCAACAGATAAATTGGACTATATTATTTCAAACTCATGCAAAAGCAGAGGAAGTTCAAGTTTATGACTCAAAAATCCAAAAGGAAACAAACAGTTTAGAGTCAATCATTTTACTGTTTAAACTCTTGGCATGATGAAAAAAACATTAATATAACAAAGTTCTATCCAGTCCTTCACCCAGAGGTCTTGAATAATTGAATTTGAAAGGAGGTACACAGGATATTTAATGATTAAAATCCCACAATTTATGATTCATTCAGCTCTTTTAGAGAAGACTGCCCTGACCACAGGGTTCTGTTATTGAATAAAACCTCTATTCTACCATTTCCCATGGCTATTTAGTGCATAATCTTTTCAGCATTCTTCATTTAAATCAGAATGGAATTAGCAGAAGATAAACAGAGAAGCTGTGGATACCTCAACCCTGAAGTGCTCAAGGCCAGGTTGGAATGGGCTCTGTGTGACCTGGCCTAGTGAAAGTTGTCCCAGCCCATGGCAGAGGGTTGGAATGAGATGATCTTTAGGGTCCCTTCCACCCAAGCCATTTTATGATTCCATAAACTAAGTTGTGCCTTTTAGCACCTTTTTTCTATTCACAGTTTAATTAAAGGTACAAGACCAATAGGATAAATGGTAAGATGCTGGATTTCCAAGCAATGAATACTCCAGCATTTGTGTTTCAATAATCCTATTCTGATCTATCTTCAATAAATCTTTCTCTCTCCCTTCTGTTCATTTTTTATTATAATTTTTAAAGCTAATGGCTCGGTTAAATTCTATGCCAACCTTTTTCTGAGGTGGATTGGAACACTGCAGAAGTCAATAATGTGATGAGAAGATGCATTAAAAGCCCTTTGAGTGCTTGATGGTTAGCAGAGTATCTCCAAGGCTTCTTGCTCTCACACGTGACAGCAGGCAGATCTCCCACGGTACTGGAACTGAATCATTTGACATGTCAGCTTCACCATGTCTGCTAATGCCTGAATCCCATTTTAACTAATTTGGTGAACAAACTCCACATCCAAAAAGAAACAAGAAAACCCTTACCAAGCAGTAAAGCCAAAGCAACATGCCTTCAGCATCCTCATGAACTCAGAGATGACAGGAGCCACTTGGATTAACTACAGACCTATCCTGAAATATCAGAAATTGAAATATGGGAGCGTGGAAGTGGACAAGTACAAATACACACAGGCAATTCTCTCATTTCTAACCCTCCAATGTCAGTATCACCCAACCCCAGCCAAATGGATCTCCAGACCAGTTCTTCCCAGGACTGAAATCCACGTGCCATGACCACCAACATCCCAGGACCACCCAAGGCCAGCCTCTGCCAGCCAGAACCACACGAGTCCCACGTGGCTCAGGGAAACAAGGCCACGTTAATGCCTGGTAAAGGCCATTTGGAGAATTGTTACAAGGAGCTCTGAACACGTTCCAGTCACTGAGTGTTGATTCTGGCAGGCACAAACTCAGCCGTGCTCAATCCCACACTGAGCCTCTGCACTGCAGTTGGGGGCTCCCTCCAGATGGTTACAGATGCCTCTGAATGGGGACCAGCTGGTTAATGTTTTCTTGCCTTGGTTACAAGCAGATAAAACCATTTGCGTCATGGTTACTTTTGAAAAAATGGTTTTGCTTAGTTCACTTTTGGCTCAGTAAAGGGGGGTGGTTTTAGCTGGAGACAAAAGGGTTATTCTGTCAGTCCATGGAAATGTTTCACACAGGTTTGCCTGTCATTTAAATGCTCAATCCTAACTCAACTGGACTTTCTTAAAACAAATGCGAAGGCCCCCACTGGTGCTGTCACATGGAATGCATTGGTTGTCTCCTTCACTTATTTGTTGCATTTTGCCATAACATGCCCTGACTAACAACGAGCTTTGATTTCAAGTTTTCTGGAGAGATTCCAACCTGGAGGACCATCAGTCCCCATTTGTGTTTTGTCTTCACTGACTTCTTGCAGTATTTTGCAATGCTTACCTTGAAGAACAGATACTTCTAGCCCCATTTCTTGCAGATGAGAGATTTCCTTCTTTTATTTTTGTAACTGTTAATAATTTAAAGAAGGGATGAAGAAACAATATGGAGGAAAAACCTTCTCACTCCCCAGTTGCCCAGGATTGTATCAAGATAGAGGTTCACCCAGCTGGAACAACACTGATTAGACTGGGAGTGGCAATTACCTTTAAAGTTCTTATGCTAGGCCTCATCCCCAGAATATATTTGACTTTATTATGAAGCAAAGAGCCCTTCTACCAAATAAAATCTTTCAGTTTCTCCCTATTCTCTGAGAAGAGTTTATTTCTGTCTGAGCTGCCACATCCCACTGGCAGCTTAATACAGGATTCCTCCATCCAAGCATTTTGAAGCACAGGTGTTATACTTTACAGATTAAGTGGGGTAACACAATTCACCTGATCAGATTTAAATGCCAGCTAATGATTAATCAGTTAGATAATTTCCTAATTCAGATATTATCTTAATAGTACTATCTTAAAATTATTAATTTCTCAATACATTGCTTAAAAACTCAAAAAATTAATATTTTCCTTGGTTGTCCACACACAAATCAGATAACTCAACCTCTAAAGCACCCTTATTTCATTTGATAGTGAGATCTACACAAACAGCACCAGGAGTGGAGATGTTTGGGTTTGGTCAGATTAATTCTTGGTGAATCTGGATAAATCTTGAAGATTATAAAAATGGACCTGCTACAAGCATGAAGAATGGGAGCCACAGTATGAAACAGTTCATTTAAATAGGAAAAAATTATTTCTTGTGAAGAGTTGTCATTGACAATGGTATGAAAATAACCACAGATTACCTTAGCTGTGCTGGGAAATGTGCTTTGCTGGTCCCTAAACGTGGAAGTGCAATATAAATCGTGTACATTTTCCTTTTCTGCTAACTGCTTTCTCTGCCATAAAAGGAGTCTCTGACTGCTAAAGCAAATTGATTCCATGTGCCAACTCCCCCCCAGAATTAGTGAATCTACTAGTGGATGCACTGCCCCTTTATGGATGCCTGCATCACTTACTGCTCTGGGAATGGGTCTGATGGGGTGATTCAAGACCATCTTATGAAGCACACATGCAATTATTGCTGGGACAAGAACCCATTTTATACAAAGCTGTATTTATCCTTGGTGTGAAACGACGCTGCTTCAAATTACCCAAGTGACTCTACAGAGACTGTGTTCAGCAGTTAACTCATTAACATTGCAGTCTCCAGATGGGCAAAGACAGATCACATGGATTTATACATTCATTGAATAGCCAAATTCAGCAGCTCCTTTAAAATGATATCTAAATATTTTCTAGCATAGCTAAGAGGTCACTGATCTATTTTGGAGTACTTACAAAATCTGTATTGCCTTTGAAAGCAGTCTATGTGCTGGATTGTGTTTAAAGGTGCTGTAATTCTTGCTGAATATAATTGGCCACATTGCTTGCCAAATTATGGCAAAAATTGATATCCCCGGGCCTTTGAATACATTTTGCTTCATGTGTTTAAACTCCAGATGTGGATAATACCTATGGTTCATCTACATGTGGTTGTATTTCATCTGCTACCCTGAGTGCTTGAAGCTAAATCAAGTCTGACAGGTTGAGAGGTGACACTATATTCTCACTTCAGAGACTGCAGAGCTTCTCATAGACAAGCCCAGAAAATATTTATTCCTACAGTATTCTAAATCACCTAAGAAAAAGGTGAGCATAGAATTTAACCAAGCTGTTTGCATTAAAAAAGAGAGAAACAAAAGGGAGAAAGAAAGATTCGCTGTTTAGGAGACAAGGCAAATCAAAATAATTGTCTTCACTATAAGCACGTGTCTTCAAACATCTGGAAGAAGCTTCCCAGTGATGGTAAACTCTGCCTCTTGCAGTGAAGAAAGACATTGGTCAGAACAGAAGCAGAAATTATGGAGAAAGGATTCACTGGGTGATTGCTGATGGCCAGGGTTGTGATCTGTTAGAATTTCATTGTATGTTTTGAACTGAACATCCATGAATCTAAATAATTTCAAGTGTCATGATATTGATTATGTCATTTCTCCCCTCTTTATGAGGCTGTTTATCAATCTGCAGGACCCTTGTCTGATCCTTTTATCTGCCCTAAGTCTGCTGTTTCACAGAGAAATGTGTGGGGTTATTTAGTAGTGTGTTTTTAAAGCCTTCTCTTGTAGATGGATGCATGCTCAGATGTTGCCATGTTAACAGGAGTTATATAAAACATGTTCTCATTAAAAGCTCCTGCAATAAAAAGATTACTTCAGCTACACAAAACTGATTTTTTGTGATAATTGAACATCCTATCCTACATTGCTTCCTGACTCCAACATTGCTGTGAATGTGAAGCTCAGAGAGAGAAAAAGGGAAACTAGCACCTTGCTTAACTTCCAGCCTGGTGCCAATACTCTTCTTACTGCAAGACAGATTCACCAAGGACCCAAAGTAAATTAATTCTCTGTTCAAACATTGCTATCAGAAATTATGTATGGCAGAGTTCCCTGAAAATCACCAGCATATGGAGAATTTCTTCAAAGATTTACAGTTCCCCAGGCTCTCTCAGATAAAGACAACATATTTAGAGAGGGGAACAGCAAGTAAGAGCGACGAGCAGCATCATGTTGTCTAACAGAATGTCTGCCATCCAAATGATGGCATCTTTGATCACTTGGAGCCAAGCCCTCCCATAGCAGTGTCTGACAACTGCCCTCTCCCTGCCCACCTCAGGTGTTTAATTACACGTAAGAGAACAGCAATAAATGAACTGAATTATGCAAAGCAGTACCCTCTCAGGATGGAAATCATGACACAGCCAGGAGAATTTCTCTCAGTAAATCACTTCCATCCCTAGATTTGGACAGAGGTATCAAACAATAGTCCTGGAAGGAATAAAAGATGCCTTTACTTGAAGGCATACCAGTATATGTCATTCCTGACAAAGGTTTGCCCAATCTGTTTTAATGACCCTACAATCATAGGAACTTCACAATCTCTCCAAGAAGCCTATTCCACAGCCTTATTGCCCTTGTCCTTCAAGAGCTTTTCCTAACACTCAATTTGAGTGTCCCATGTGTTATTTTACAAACACTATTTGTCCTGACTATCATGAGCACAGAAAACCTTCCTGTCCTCTTTGAAGTGGCTCTTTTTGTGGCACTACATAACCCCAGGTCTTTCAGCTTTTACTCACAGATCAGAGATTAAAGGAATAAAATAGGCAAACCCCTCACACTCTTTATCAAAAGAGAACATTAAACTCTGCCCTCTACATCCATAATTCCCTTAAAAATTCATGAATGAGAACTGGCCATTGGTTTCCCATGCTGAGCAGAGCAGAGAGCCTTCCTGTCTGACCCTGATGCTGGGATGTTTGTAATGCTCACAACACCAAGCCTTCACCTACTCCTAGGTAATTTTTGATCTTTTTACCAAAAGATCATTTTCTGGAGAACTGTTCTTAGCCAGTCCTTTCCCAGCCTATTTTCTTAGCAAAATATATCCAGTTAAGAAAAAAATTCACTTGTCCTGTGCTGAATTTAATCCTGTTTCTTCAGAAATTTGTATCATTTATCAGACAAATATAACCCATTCCTCCAATGTGCTTGCAGTCCTTCTTAATTTTATGCCTGCCATGGACTTACCAAGCAAACCTTAAATTTTTTTTCCAAATCAAGTTATGCAAACTTTGTGCCTCCCCAAACCAACCCACAAGGGTTTTTTCACAGTAAGGGAAATTAAAATAGTTTAACAAAACTTATTTTTGACCAACCCATATTGACTGCTACTTGTCTTCCAACTATTTTTTCAAAAGTTACAGACAATTTGTTATGGTTGATTTTATTTTCTTCTAGAACTGTTAATCTGACTGGACTGTAATTCCCAAGCTACTTTGGGAAAAAAATAATTTTTCCCCTTCTCCAGTATTCTTCAAGCTTATTGTAATTATCTGCAGACAGCTTTCATTCTCCACTGAGTAGCAGACCAATACTCCCTTTGATCTTCCTCATTCTATTAATGGATCTTAAAGAATTATTTCTGATTATCTTTGAGGTCTCATTTTGTGCCTTGGCCTTTCTGGTTTCATCCCTGAATACTTGTACTGTTTTCTCAGATTTATTCTTAGAAATTTGACCTCTTCTTTTTTTTTTTTTTTTTTTTTCTGTGTGTTTCTGTCTGGTGTTGAAGTTACAGAAAAACCCTTCATCATCTACCCAACTCAGCACCTACTAAATTTCCTGCATTCTTGCATTTGGACAGCCTGAATTCAGCCCTCAGCTTACTCTCAAAACCTGACAACTTTATCCTCTGTTAGTCTCACCTCTCAGGAGTTCTTATGTATCACATTTGGGTTCATTGATATCTGTCTTCTTCAAACCCACTGCTTTCATCATGATCTCTCCCACCTTCCTCTTCTGACACAAAAGTCCCTAGGCAATTAAAGAAAAAAAACTCCAGAAATCATCCAGTAACTATTACAGCCACCCATCATTTAATGACAGTAAAGTTGGATATACAGAGGAACAAAGTGTAGCACTTCATCTGCTCAGTAGGACAAAAGAGGATTTGGGAGGGAAAGCTTTATGAGAAAGGAGAATCTACCAGCATATACTCATGTAATGTGAGAGTTTCAGAGGGTTAGTGACTCTCTCCACCCAAAATAATGAGAAATATTCTGATCCTGGACTCAGCAAGCCATAGTATCTCAGTCCTGAAGTTCTGTTCTCCTGATGATTCCCCAAAAAAATCTCAATAGTTCAGCCAATAGTGAAAGCATGACAGCCCTCCTGGAGCAGTGGCACCATATTTCAGCACACTCTCTCTGTGTATTTGCATCAGCAGCTTTCAATTTCTTCTGAGGACAAAGCCTCAGTTTTAACCTTGAACTTCCTGGGGCTCATTAACAAAATAAATCATTCCTCTGTACCCCAGCACTGACAGGGAGCTCATCCAGGTCTCTTTTAAGGCACCATTCACCATTAGCACATTGGATTTTAAGCACTTGCTTCAAGACACAGCTTCCCCTGATGGGGCAGTTAACCCCAACTGGAATTAATTCAGCAATTGGCAATTAATCCAAATCAGCCATTGACTCAAGAGAATTTATTCATTGCCTGGAAGCAGATATTTGAACAACTGTGGGTTTGGAACAGCATCTGTGCTTAAAATAACCCAGCAAGACCTAGAATCCTGGAAATCAGCACTGTCACCAACCCCTTGTATACTACATACTCCATACCAGCCTTCCCTTCCCAGACCTGCTGCCATGGATGGAAAGTGACAGAGGTTTGTCACCTTCACAAGGAATGTTGCAGCTTCTCTATTGAGCTTTCATTCCTAGAAAGACACATCCCAACAACCCTCTGGCTATTCTGTATATTCCCCTCTGCACGTGGGATTGACCCTGATTGTTTAAATGTGGTCATGTCCCTCCTGGTGCTGCTCAGAGACCCTTGGGGCTGGTGGGGATGGGACTCCTGGAGGCTGCCAGAGGCTGGGCACAGCCTGCAGCTGATGCTCATAGAGACTGTGCCTGCCAGAAGAGCTGACAGGGGCACGGAGAGTGCTCCAGCAACATTCTGCACACACCTGGGGACAGGTCTTGGAGTGCCCTCAGCACGGCAGGAGATGGATGCATGTTTTAGACCTTATACCACAAGGCTTGTCAAACTTGAGAAAGAGAGGGAGACAGGGGTGGGATGTTTCAGATGCCTGTAAAACTATAAGTGAGTTATGAAGAGCTAAAGAGCATCACACTTTCAATATGCCAAAACACATAAAAACACATAAAACATATTAAGAGAAAATACCTCTCTCTTTTCTCTCTCTGTCTTTTTTTTTTTTTTCTTTTTTTGCAGTTAGACATTTTAGTCTTAGGCCTGTGGAAATACAGGCAACAGCTGCCCTTTTGGCTGGACAGACAAGCACCAATGTCCAGTCATTTCTGGGAAGGCATCCAGAGGCTGACCTCTGTCCTCAGCCTTCTGCAAGCTTGGGAGCAGCCCCTGTGTTCAGCCCTACATGCATTTTTTTCTCTGGTTTTGGGGTGATTATCAGCAGAGAGCCACTCTTAAAATGCAATTCTCTCAGCATTTGAAGAGGCAGCAGAATACCCTGGGTGGAAAATCCCCACATCAGAAGGATCCTGTGCCTGGAAGCTGGCCAGGGGTTGCTGGCCTGCAGAGCCGATTGCAAGATTCATCTCTGCAGCCAAGAATTTTCCCTGCTGGACCAAAGAAATGCAGGAATCCATTTCCAAGCAGCAGCAAGCAGGGAAAAAAAGTGCATGGGATGAGATGAGTGCAGCCAGTGCACAGCAGGAGAATGTAAGGTGATATTCTGCATTGCCTGCCCCTGTCTGCTGTGTGGTCCAGCAGCATCAGACTGGGATGTTTCCTGGGAAGGAGTTGGCAAGAAGGACCAGGTGTTAAGAGGACAACAAACCTGAGACCTTCCAGGGAGAGCTGCCTGCACTGACCATGGCAGAATGTGCAGGGAAGTATTGGGTTAGGCCCCTGTTCCTCCTTCCCACCACTGAATCCAGCAACTCCCCCCAGAACCCAGACAGCAAACGGTCTCTCTTTAACAAAGTCCAGCTAGAAGAGATGGTGACTCCCTTTACTCTGTCATCTCTGGAAAAATTACTCAGCTGAGACTCAGGTATAAATCCTAAACTTAGCTGGGACAACTTAAGCCCCATCTTCCACAAACTGTGGGGTGTTTGCACGTGGGACGCTGTAAAATGTGTGAGAAATAGCATGAGCAATTGCTTGGAAGTAACTTTCCCTATGCCACCCCCTTTTTTTGTGGTTCTTGTCAACAGTGCAGTCCTGTGCAATGCAGAGGGATCCTGCAGGGAGCCTGTAGAAGAGCTGCCTGGTACAGTGCTGGCATCCAGCCCAGCCTGTGGGATCAGCCTTGGTGGAGTAAGGGATCCCCACTCCACCCAAATTTCATAAACTTGTTCATCTCTCTTCTGCTCACTCCCCACAGCAGCTCTTGGTCCAGCTGGGGAAGGAGCATGCTAAAAAATGAAATATCTGATTAAAAGATAAGTAGATGGAGGGAGATGAGGGAAAAGGAGGAGGATATATTTTAAGGATGCCTCTGGTTCTGCTAGGTGTAACTTGTCTCTGCAGAATGGATCTAAACATATCCTCTGTGTTAGAGACCAGACTTCTGCCTGGATCTTAATATTGTCCTCTATTTTCAGAGGTCAAACTGCCCCTCCTGTCAACCCAGCCTGCCCTCTGCTGTACCAGCTTTCCTTTTAAATTTTCAACTGCTTATTTTTGAGACACTGTAAGAGTAAATACCAGGGGAAATTAGATTTCCTTTGCTTTCCATAACTGCATTTCTCACAGTTTACTGGGCCAGAGAGATGTAAGATTTTATTAGTAAACCAATTTTTTTATTATTAAAACAGTTTCATCACAGCTTTAGGGGAACAAATTAATTGACCAGGCTTGCAGGTACAACTTTGGGTGCCTGCAGGCTTGAATCAGTCCCTGCACTGACTGTGTTCCACCAAGAAAAATTCCCATCCATTAAAGCTGATCATATCTTTTCCCCTCCTTTGCTGAAAAAAAGAAAGGGCAATTAAAAAAAAAATAGTAATCTGAGAGAAACTAACACTGCAATAATGAAATGAAATTATATTAGAGGCAGAGTCTCATGCAGGAGGGCATGAGAACTGAGGACTCAGAGGGCCACACCATTCTCAGTGTGGCCCTGCACTGGGCAGCTCTAATCAATGGCACATGGCATTTCTGCTAAACACAGCCCAAGGGCATGTCACAGGGAATTAGAGAGGCTGTTTCAGCCCTAGCCTGGCCTTCCTGCTTTTATGAGTTTAAATCTGATCTTTAAGTCTGTTTGAAAACAATTGTTGTGGTTTAATGATCTATGGTGACAATAAGTCAATAGCCAGTCTAACATCTCCTGGTCTCCAGGCTGGAAACAGTGAGGGACTGAGTCTGTGGCAGAACTCAGTCTATCTATACATCCTAAAAGCCTTCCAAGCCTGCAGCTTGGCTCACTCCTCCATGGGTACCAATCTGCTAAATGTCCCTATATGTGCTAATATTTTCAGTTACCA
This sequence comes from Haemorhous mexicanus, assembly GCF_027477595.1. NCBI lineage: Eukaryota > Metazoa > Chordata > Aves > Passeriformes > Fringillidae > Haemorhous > Haemorhous mexicanus. The sequence goes on along the minus strand of NC_082344.1, from coordinate 71,031,083 downwards.
CCTCCTAAAGCCTGAAATAACACATACATGTTTTTGTTCTAAACCCACGTCTAACAGTCTGGGATTTCATAGTTTGAATCTTCTCTTGCATTTGTCTAAGTCTTGCATTAATTTGCAGAGGAGGCATGATTTAATCTGAAACTTATTGATAAAACCAACTAATGGCTGGAATTTACATGGAAATAATACAGGCATCAAAAGCTATCCAGGAGTTTGAAGCATCAGAAATAATCACAGTGCAATGAATAAGATCATATGAATAATTCAAGAGCTTCAGCGTCACAGATTTGGATTCCTACAAGATCACTAGGTTTTTTTTTTTCCAGAATTGTAAGCTTAAAAAGAAAAAATATTGCATCAGTCCTTGGACATATATTTAGCTCATCTTAAAAAAGCTTTATGTTCCTTGTAGTTCCCTGCGATTCATAAGAGAACATGTAGGTGTGCCAGACCAAAACCAGTACTGCTTTAAGCTAAAGTTTTCTAAAATATCTATGAACCACAAGGCAGCAGATCATTCAATGAGAAATAAAAAATATGCACCACCCTTAATTTTTGTTTTCTTTTTCAATTTTCAAACACTTGCCCTAAATATTTTTGTCTGGCACAAGAGCAGAATGCTGGGCTAGCCTTGGACACCCTCTGGCTACTAAAAATACCCTTTTTCAAACAATCTCACTCAATTCCTCTTTGAATCCAGCCTGTGTGTGAGCTGTGCCAAAATTCTTATTGCAGTGATTGTGCCCAGAGCTCTGCCCTGGCCCTGCACTGCTGGCACCATCCAAGCTGCCCCTCACTTTTGTCCTCTCCTCAAGCCACTTGGTAAATGTGCCTGGGCAGAGAGAAATCCTGGATTCCCCATCCCTGGAAGTGTTCAGCTCCAGGCTGGATGGGGCTCTGAGTGACCTGGGCTAGTGGAAGGTGTCCCTGCCCATGGCAGTGAGATGAGCTTTAATGCTCCTTCCAACCCAAACCATTCTGTGATGCTATGATCTTTCTCACACCTGAATTTTTGCATGGCTCCATCAGCCATTTTCATTCTCTGTTGCCCATTTTTATTCTCTGTTGCCCTTTCCTTGATGCTTCAGCCCCATTTTTTCAGTACTCAGCAGGCTGCTTTGGGCCTTGCACTGCATGGAAAGGGTGGCCCAGACTGCAGGAATCAGCAGCCCTTGGAGAAGGACAGGCCCAGGTTCCAGCCCTGTCCCTGAATGTGTTTGTTAGAAATGACACAGCAGGATCTTGTTTGAATAGACAATAGACAGGAAATTACCAGTTAAGGCTGAAACTCTAGTCCTTCATACCTGTGATTAAAAGAAAACAGACATGCTGAAAGAGAAATACAATTCCAGCTTTCATCTAGCACTGTCCTTCAAACAGTGCTTCCCATCAGGCACTATTCCTCTGCAGATATTAGCCATTAATTTCCTTCATTTAAAGTAAAAAATGTCCACAGAAGATTATAAAACACTCTGTATTCCCAAACAGACAGGTCATAATGGCTCATCCTGGATATGCCATTCTGCCTCTCCACACAGATACTAAATGGCTGAGATGAATCGTGGCTTGGGGGTTTGCAGAGGCATCATGTCAGCAGCAGCAATGGATTACAAACTTCCTCTTTTAGACAGCAAACACCCAATTACCAGCATCATCTTCCTTCATGCTCTGAATAGTGAAGGGAGGGTTGTCATCCATAATTTTTCATTTCTCAGTAGATGATATGGCAGCGTGTGTTGCAGCTGAACATTGATACCCAAAGCCATCATTAAACAAAATGCCACCTTGCACCACCCATGGGGTGAGAGCAGGGATCCTGCTCCATCTTTGCATCCCTGCAAAGTGTGGGGGGTGTGGGGAGGCCTCCAAATGCTCTGGGACATATTTGCACCATGAACAAATACAACACTTGTGATAAAAACACATTTATTCAGAAAAGCCTGGACAGGCTGGAGGAAAAGGCTGAGAGGAACCTTGTGGAGTTCAGCACAGCAAATACCAAGTCCTGCACCTGGGATGGGATAACCTATACAGCAGCACAGCTGTAACTAGGGCTCTGAAATCCTTGGAAATAACCAAAATTTCACTGGGCAAGGATTGAGCAATCTCAGCCTCTTTTGAGGATGGCCCAGCTGTAAGCAGAAGTCAGATCAGATATCTTACAACCAAAATATTTCAGGGAATTCAACCCCTGACCTTCCCAAGAGCTGCAAGCATGGGAGAAGTCTCCTAAGAGAAGCTCCTTCTTGCTGGGTGATATTAAGCTTTTCAGCTCAAGCTTAAAAAGTGGTTTTTAGAAACTTGCTAGCAATAAAACACCAAGAGATCTATCTGGAAACAATAACTAAACATAAATGATTTAAAAAAGATTGATCCCACTTGTAAGCATTTAAATGTGCCAGCTGCTAAACTGAACCCTGGCACAGACCTGGATGCCATTTCAGACAGTGCTGGGTGAGGGCTGTGCAGAGCACAGGCTCCCCATGCTGGCCCTTGTCCTGTGAGCACATCAGCAGCCTTGAACCCTCAGTGAGTCTGGTGGCTTGAAAATAGCTTGGGTTTTGGTTAAACCAAGGAGAACCAAGGAGAACATGGAAGCAAAACCCCCAAGAACTTCACCAGGACATGAGGATGCAATAACTGTTCATCAGCATGGCCAGGACCAGGGGATCATGACTCAAAACAGCCTGGTGGGGTTAGGAGGGTCCTGAGATTCTTAAAGCTTCTGCTTGGGAAAGGCACCCAAACCTTGGGAAGAAGGGAATGCAGAGTGAGTGGCATCTGGAAGAGGATGGCTCGTTGGTGTGTACATTTCTAATCATAGGATCATAAATTCAGAATGGTTTGGGTTGGAAGGGACCTTAAACATCATCTAGTTCCAATCCCCCTGCCACAGGCAGGAACAATTTCCACTGGACCAGACTGCACAAAGCTCCATCCAACCTGGCCTTGAACATTTCCAGGGATGGGACATCCACAACTTCTCAAAACAACCTGTGCCAGTGCCTGCATGCTGCAGTTGTAACCCATGTGCATCAGGCACCCACAAGTATTGGAGGTAAAGCTCACACACAACTCCAACAACATCCAAACTACCTCTCCCAGCAGTTGTCCCAGTCCCATTTTTTGCTGCCTAGCAGAACCTTCCATTTATTAAAGTATTAAGGCACAAGGGTGGCACACATTCCCAAGAAAAAGCAGGATAAAGCTGCAGATAGGAAGGAAACAACCCCATTAGCCCCTGTGAATGGGACTGAGCAAACAGGTCTGTTTGACCCCTTCTGCACCTGCTCCATTTGCAGGTTGAATCACTCCAGCATGAAGAGGGGCTCTCAAAAGTGAGCTGGACCTCACTCAAAGGAGCTCCACTCCCAGACAGGACTCATGGCACACTCAAATTGCTGAGAACACAGCATGAGTTTTCCACTTGCCCATGCTGCCAGCTGGAAAAAAATGAATGACAGGCGTGTGCAGCCTGGAAATCATCTCAGGTGCCTTTCACCATCACTTCTGCTCACAGGTGTGTGCCAGGTTGCAGGTCCTGAGTGTCTCCTGCTTTCATTCATAATTTCATTTGTAGGCAAGGGGTCGTGTCTGCTGCTCCCTTAATTATGGAAAAGTTGTCTGTGCACAGTTTAAACAAGCCCCATTCTGCTCTCTATCAATATTGCACATGCTTCCTGTCTCTCCAACACTCTGCTTGCAGCCACACAACATTTGTTCATAGCTGCAGGCTATGTCAGCAAGGCTTTGGTGGAGCAACCAAAGAGTTCCCTGCTCAAACAAACAGCACAGAGAGAATCACCCAGAGAGCTGTGAGTGCTGCTGGGACTGCAGCTGGATGGAGCTGCTGGGATTGCAGATGGATGGAGCTGCTGGGATTGCAGCTGGAGGGGGCTGCACCAGCCCAGGGCTGGAAATGGGACTGTATTGTGGATATTTTTGCCCACGCCCGGGAGGAATGATGAGGAGGACTCCATCTTATCAGAAGGTTAATTAATTACTTTCTTATACTATATTATTCTATACCATATTACACTGTGTTACATTACATCTAAACTGAATCTGCCAAGCACTCCCTGCACTCCACTGCACAGAATCTCGTGACTGTCCCAACAGTCCCAACACACACACACACTCTTGGCCCTGACAGGTCAAGGAAACAAAACTCCATCATTTTGGGTAAACAATCTCCATATTGCATTCTACTTTGGCACAACACAGGCACAGCAAATGAGATAACAATTGTTTTTCCTTTCTCTGAGGTTCAGTGAATCTCAGAAATATTCTTGCGAAGAACTGTGCCTTGCTTTTCTCTGTGAAGAGAAATGTGGCTACAGGACTGTCCAATATGGGCAGGGAATTCTGCCACAGCACCTGCAACTCCCCTGGGAGGTTTTGCCTGTGCTCCCACCCAGTCTGGGGTTTCAGCTGTGAGTGAGCATCCAGCACGTACTGCTGCCCTCCAGGAGGCTCCAGGCCACTCTCCAGACACCACATGGATGTACAGGGCAAGAAAACCTCTCCTGCAATGGAGGGACACGCACACCAAGCACCTTGAAGGACTTGAAAGCTCTCATTTTAGGTCTCTAACTTAGGCTTGCAAAGCTCACTGCTGTCAATACCTCCAGGCAGCCCTCACAGGACTGGCCCATCCATGAGTTTGGCAGAGATTCCTTCTGACCTTCCCATCCCTGGAGGTGTCCAAGGCCAGGCTGGATGGGGCTCTGAGCAACCTGGTCTAGTGGAAAGTGTCCCTGCCCATGGCAGGGGCTTGGAATGAGATGGTCTCCAAGGTCCCTTCCAACTCAACCCACTCTATCATTTTGTGATCTTCAACAAGAAAGTTGCAACCTTTATGACAAATTTCTGTATTTTGCTTCTCTCCAACTAGAAGAATACTTGAAACACAAACTGTGCACCAGCCTCATCATCCACTCCAAGAAACACTCTGTTTATGCCCTGAGTTTTTTCACCACAGAGGCAAAATCAGGCCTTTGCTGATTGCCAAATACCAGGAAAGTTTAATGAATCAGTTTTGTCATAGAGGATAAATGCCATCAAATCTATCACACTGTGAGTGAGGGCTTACCTTTCATTTGCATAATAATTAAAACAAACTTGTGAATCACATACTTACAGAAGTAATAATTACCTGCAGTCTTTATGCAAGGGTTGATTTATTTCTGGTGGCTTTAGTACCAATTTTCAAGTGATTGATTTTGGACCCTTCTGTTCTGAGCTATTTAGACCAACCTAATCTTAAAAAGGCTTTCAAGGTCAGCACTTTCTGAAACTGAAAATTTGCTGAAGTTCTTCTGCACACACACACACACAAAAAAAAAAAATCATAATTTGCTTTTTTAATCCCCAGCTGTCACTGCTTAGTCTCATGACCTTAAATGAGCAAGAAGAAAGGAAATAGAAGATCCGTAGCCCACAAAAATGCTAGCAGGGTGTGACTGTTTTACTGCAGAAGCAATGCTAGGGTCTATAACTCAATATACAGAAGAAGAATTACACTAGCCAGGACAATCCAAGCAGATGTCACATCCCTGACAAGTGCTGGCACTTCAGGTTTAACTCACATCACTGGGACTTGCTGCCAGGTAAACTCCAAGGCTTGGAGACTGAACATTAGTCAGAGCAAAGGTCCACTCAGAGCCCAGCACCCTGTGACTTGCACGAGGAGGACAGAATGTAATTCTTGGCCAAACCAGGGGAAGAGCAGCAGCTGGAGCAGGATGTGGCATCTGGGCCCCTCTTTTTCACCATGTGCTGATCTCCTCACCATTTGCCAAAGACCTTTCTGAATCCACCTTTGTTTTTTCAACAGCCTGAGCCAAGATGGTCATGTGGCCTCAGCTGACCCATATTTTGGGTTAAAACTACTGCAGTCCAGTCATTTTGATGCTACTGGTTCTTGCCTTGTGTAAAACAGCAATGAGTCAAAATTATGTCTTGGCTGACCAAACCATAACCCCTGAAAGTGCCTTGGGAGAAGCCCTTGTTCTTCCCCAGCCATTTCCAATCCCTGGACCTTTTCCAGTTCTACTTGGTTCTCTCCAGAGAGTGTGGCCAGCTCAGCAGGAAGCACTTAGGCTGGGAGCATAAAATGCCTCCATACAAGAGCAAAATGAGGCTCATTTTTGTACCTTGCCTGAAGCTGTTCAGATGCATTTACAGGCACCTCCATATCAGGTACTTGAGTCCACAGATGGGACACAGATAAAAAACTGCAGATGTATGTGGACTTTCAGCAATTTTGATTCCAGGCCTCCATTGCACCTCAAAGTAATAGTGCCAGGGGCCAAGAGGGACACAAACCTAAAATTTTCAAAGCACACTCTGCATGTCAAGGCCCCTGTGATACCCACTGCTGGCTTTTAGCTCAGTTTGACACATCCAGCACTGCACTTTGCCTAAAAGAAGCTTGAATTATCTCTTTGTGGAGGAACTGTGGTGCACTGATGTGTCCAGAGTCCATGAATGAAACCTCAGGACCAGCAAAGATGGGCCAAGAGATGAGGCTGGGTCCTGCCTCCTTTCTGGAGCTCAAACCAAGGTCACCTTCTGGCTTAGTTTTGAGGTTTCAGAGTATGACTCACCAAGTGGTTAACTCAGAGCTCCTTCCCTGTGGCACAAGGTGAAGCCAGAACCTGCAGTCTGTTACCACCAGAATAACTCACCCAGTTGTTCCACCAGCTGAGGAACACATTCAGAAATGTCTTTTGCTGAAGTCTCCTCCTTTTCTGTGACTCCCCCACTGGTCAGCCATCAGGCAGGAGTGCTCTTCATCCCTCTGCCACAGCCTCCCAGCTCCCCTCTGCTGCTGCAGCTCCACCAGAAGAAGCCTGAGAGGGCCATCAGGGCACATCAAGCAGCTCAGCTCCCCCCTCCAACCCATCCTCCCTCCACCAGAGCACAAGGAGGAAAGGGGGGAGATTTCTGCAACTCCAGAGCCTTGCAGGCAGTTTTCTCCTTCAGGATGACTAGGGCTGCCAAATACAGATGACCATTTGAGAATTCTGAGTCATCCAGAGCCATTTTCAAGCAGGCTGGGTGTGCAAGAAGCATCTACACCCTGCTGCCAGCAGCTCAGCCACAGCCTCAGGTCCCTGTACCCCTGGAGCTGGGACAGGCACTGCTGATGCTGCTGGGAGGAAAGAACTACAGCAAGCTCTCTGCCAAGGGCTGATGTGAGCACAGCAAAAGCTGTGTGTGCTCAGCCCCAGCTCCACAAGCACAAAATCACAGAGAGAATAATTAAATTGTTCAGGGTGGTGTAAGTAGCCACATGAATAGGCAGGAAGCCTACAAAAATCTTTTCAGGCTGCTTGCAGATTTCTCACACAGGAAAGGTGAGGCAGAGAATAGTGCTCTCTCTATAAGAGGAAGATAAGGAGTTGACTGGGAGTTTTATTGATGGAAATGTGATAAGAAAGAATGAATGGCAGCACTCTGCATGGAAGAGATGGCCCTGCTTCCAAAGAATGGGCAGAAAAGTGTCTAGCTGCCTTTTTAATGTAGTTTTTATTTCCAGCTGCAGTTAGGGATCAGCTGCTGTCTCTTTCAGCTATGTAGAAATTGGGAGTAATATAATAATAGGTCCTCTTCCATGTGCAATTTTCAAGTGCCTGCAAGACATTTCATTGCTCAAATGACAGCAACACTTCCAAAGGAATGTAAGTCAGGTAGGAATGCTTTCCTTTTCAGATATGACTTGACTCTCAATCCACAGCATGTTTTGGGAGTTAACTTGTGGTAAGGCATTCAATTTTCACCAATATTCATGAAAATTGAAGTGGGATTATTGGAGAGGACAAAACAAGATACCAAGAATCCTTCTGGACCAGGGTTTGGGAGTCTAAGGACCAATGCTCTTCAAATTTGGTCCTAAAGGTCCAAAACTGGTTTCTAAAAACAGAGCCCCAAAGCATCACTAAGGACTCTGCAAACTCACCTTCCCACCTGTACCACAGCAGCCAGGACTCTTTAACAGCCTCTCAGAACTCACATCCCACTGCCCTGAAACTCTAGAATGGTGCTTCTAGCAGGTCTGCAGGGCAACAGGATGTCTTGTCTCCTGGTTTATTCATCAGGACAGGGACCTTCAGCTGTGGCTTCATCATCCTCCCTTTGCATCCAAATGCTTTTCACTGGCACAGCAAGGAATCAAGCAGAACTCAATGACCCCTGATATTTAAACAGCTTTGTGTTACATTATCTGTCCATGGTGAAGAGTGCCTGAGCAGTGTTTTCCTCTTTCCCTGGCATATCTCAAGATATTTTTTCTACAGGGCTGCAGCCTCTCTCTAAAACCACTTGGAAGAAAACCTCTTGGCACAGAAGTGCTCGTGGGAACATATGGCCAATCTTTGTCTTGGCAGGCTGGGGAGGTGAGCAGAGGTTGCTCCCAAACCAGGTCAGTGCTGCTGCACACCTGCTGCCCAGCTGGAGCTGCCCCACTGGATCCAGCACAGCTCTGTGGTGCAGAACAGGCATCCCATGCTCAAGGAACCACTGTGGACAATTTGCAACAGCCCAGAGAACTTCTACCTCCCACTCCCCATACTCATCTCAATGCCTGCTCAATTTAACCAGCCCCTCTGAAATTTAGGCTTGGAGTTTAGTGGGATGGGAGCTTGCACTGCAGATGTCAATAGCACAAAGGGTGGATTTCAGTGTCTGGCATCTGGGATTCTGCCTGGAAGTCCATGGAAATGCCAGAGCCCTGCATTACTCCTCTGTGGCAGTCAGCAGAGAGGGCTGCAGCTGTGTGAAATGCTGAGACCACCCTGGTGTGATCTATCCCTGCAGCACGGCCCTGCTCTGCAAACTGCAGTGTCCCACAGCCAAGCCTTTCTAAAATGCTCAGCAGATGATTCATGCAAGTTTCCTCTTCAGGAAAAATAACAAATGGGCTGTGTGAATGCAGTAAAAGCCAAAGAAGCTGCAGAAGAGACATCTTGTATAAAGCCTTGCAAACAGAACTGAGCCCTGATAGATTATGGCACCACACCTGCCAGTGAAACTCTCTCAGACCATCTCCAGAGGCCTCACAGAGCTCAGTGTGAGGTGCCCTGAATGGGGTGGGGCACTCCTGGGGTTCTGGTGATCCTGCTGCCTTGAGAAGAGCACAGACAGGCTGCACAGAGCACAGGTCACACAGTGTCCTTGTGCCACCAGAACCCCTACAGATATCCCACATCTCTGCTCTCTGGGTCAAAGCCTTTAGGAAGGAGCCAAGGCTGTTTAATTGGCATGATACCATGGGACATGGAGCAGCCAGCTCAAGTGTTGTGTTTGCATTGCCCCCAGACAGAGGAAGGAATGATGAATCTGAATCCATGTTCTCAGAAGGCTCATTTATTATTTTATGATACTATATTATATTAAAAATACTACACTAACTATACCAAAGAATACAGAAGGATACTTGCTGAATGCTAAGAAGATAATAATGAAAACTCCTGACTCTCTCCAGAGTCCCGACACAGCTTGGCCCTGATTGGCCAAAGAGTGAAAACAACTCCCAGCAGAATGCACTGGAACAATCACCTGTGGGTGAACAATCTCCAAACACATTCCACATGAGCACAACACAGGAGAAGCAAATGAGATAAGAATTGTTTTCCTTTTCTCTGAGGCTTCTCAGCTTCCCAGGAGAAAAATCCTGGGCAAAGGGATTTTTCCAGAGAATGTAAGTGCAGTACTTAAGTCAGGCCTTGTTCTGTCCCCACTGTCTACAGCTCCCGGTGCACTTAAAATAGCAATTAGAGATGGCCTTGAGTGTTAATAGTCATATAAACACTTGAGATTAGACAGGCATCACAGATTTTTCTACTTGAGTGCAGCTCACTTTATCAGTGATCTGCACATTAATCTTATTTCTATTAAAGGCACTAAAACACCCCTAAATCCCAACGTCTTGAAACACCAGTATCAAAACCAGTAAGACAGAAGACATTTAAAATACAGATTAAGACTAAGGGACCACTGGGGGTGCAATGTATAAATCAGAACTTCATCCTCACCTGAGAGGACACATGGCATTGTACAGCCCTGCCCACACCCAGCCAGTGGGTCAGGGCTGGGCTTGGTAGATCCAGTCCCAAGAACAGGCTGTCAAGGCTCTACTGCCTGCATGAATATTTCTGATGTGGTGGCTTGGAGGAGAGAAAGTGGAAGAGTTGTTTCCTGACTTTCTACAGGAAAGGGGGCCAAGTCTAGGTCCCTCCTGCAGGAGCTGCTCAGTGAACAACCAGCAGAAGTCTATTATGCATAACTTAATTGAACACAGTTCAAATGAAACTTTGTTTTTCTGCAGAAAAAAAAAAAACCCAAACTAAACAAAACAACAAAAAACCAAAAGCAAACAAACAAACAAAAAAAAAAGAGAGATTTTGAAACTGTGAACAAACTCTTATGTAGATTTTCAGCAAATTCAGAGGACAAATTCCATAATACTTTCTTAGGGCAAGTGAACTATCCCACAAGCATTGGTGTGGGCTTCCAGGTGGAAACAACTGAGCAGGATAAGGGTGCAAATGTGCTTTCCAATGCCATGAAAAATCTAGAGAAAAGCCAAAGTGGATGGGTTCCAAAATATTTCAAAGAAGCAAACTCTTCAGTGCCGACATCTGAGAAAGTCATTGATGATTGGAGCATGAATGTCAACCTGAAAAACAGTTTTTGACACACCTTGGAGTCTGTGACTGCTTAACTAAGAGGGGGAAATTGCTTTACAAGAAGAAAGGCACAAAAGTGTGATGAAACGTGCAACTTGACTTGATAATTTTTGGGCAGACAATTTAAAAAACCCATTCATTCCACTTGTAATTAGTTTCAGAATGTCTTTATCACCAGACATAATATCTGCAGTGCAGGTGTCTGGCCAGAGAGAACACCCCCAGGCACCCACTAACAAGGGATGATGTGCTCTGACATGACTTTCATCTCCTTTGATCATAAAGGGAGTGTGAATTTCTGAGAGCTGCAGCCATCACAAGTGTAAGCACCTTCAGACTAGGGCAGAAGAAAGGTAGGTAGGAGTTAGTGGATTGAAAGATTTTACAATGGCAGCCTTTGGAATTGCCTTTTCACACACCAAAATGCTTCAACAGCTCATGAAGAAAGCAAGGAAGAGGAGCTTTTTTCATGGTCAGTAGGATTGGCTGATTTGAGTTACTCCTTCACTAAAAATCAGACTCTCCATCCTGCAGGAGTCTCTTGTCTCTTTTCCATCTGACCTTTGACAGGAGCCTTCCCATGGGCAGGAAGGAGCAAGGAAGGGCTGCTCCCCATCTCCAGCTGGGTCTGCTGGGCAGGGTCCTTGTGGGGACTTTGCAGCACTGCCAGGTTTCTCCCAGCTGGAGGGAAAACTTCATGACATTCTGGGACCACTGTGACCATCCTGCTCCAGGAGAGACATCTTTTGTCTGGGGCACTCAGCAAACTAGACCAGGGACAATTAAACAGCTCAAAGTGACTCAAATGGATGTTGAATCAAGGAAAAGATCTCAGCATTGCAAAGAGAGATGTTCTGAGCATCTCCGAGTGCACACATTCCCATTATTGGAGATCTTTAGCACAACCATATCTGGGTTCAGGCTTGAAGACTTGCTAGGAAATACAAAACCTCACTAGTACATTAGCTGTTTGTTGTACCTGAAGAACATCAGCCCACTCCTTGCTTCTCTCTTCCCATGGGAAGACTTGGCATTGCTGCTTTTCCTCCAAAACTCCTGCCATGGTGAAAAGCACAAGCACTGACCACTCAGGTGTTTTCATCAGTAACTCACTGAAAATCCCCTCCCCAGGTCTGCCACTCACACAGAGTGAGATCCCAAGAGGAGGAAATTGGAGACTTAAGGAAAAAGCAGTGGGAAGGAGCATTTTCAGATCTTCCCACATCTGGTTGGCACACCCCATTTATAAGTGGCATTGATCCACAGCTAACAGGGGAGAACTGAAGCTCAACAGCCTAAACAGGCAGCCACTCCTGGAAGAGCTTGGATTCATTTGTAAAAAGAAATGTTTGTAGATCCAAACTACAGTGAAAGATTTTATTTCAATTTCACAAATCAAAGCTGGAATATTATTTTTTTCAGGTACTGCTTTTTCCATTAAAGAAATTTTCAATTGAACATTTCTGATTGGTTTTAAAATTGTTTTTTAGTACCTTTGTGACTGTCAGGAGAGGTTTCTGGATAGACTCAGTCTACTTTCCTTTCTCTCTTAAAGATATAAAATCTGATGCAGTTTGAAAATTCAGTAGCATTTGATTAAACACTGTGATTATAACATTCAATATATGGTATAAATAAAAAAAAAAATCTATAGATTGCAGAGTCTGAACTGTTTAAACAAACTTTCCAGAACCCCAAGGAATGAATCTCTAGGAGTGGACTGAGATGTCAGAGGAGCAGAAACTCATCAATTTTGTAATTCAAGAAGGAATTTTTACTCATATACACTGAATGTAGCCCAGACAAGCTCACAAAGCATTTAAACCATGTAACAGTTTGAATATTCAGTTCAATACTCTAGATGGTGTTAACTGCAATGCCTGGAAATGCAGTTTTGTGTTTGGAAAGCATCTAAGCAGGAATGTGGCACACCAAAGCACTGCACCCTTCTCCTGCTCTTTTGGGAGAGTTTTCAGATAGGGAGGTTTGAAAGGGATCCCACCCTGTAAAAACACACATTCTTTCTTCTGATCACCCTGTAAAAACACACATTCTTTCTTCTGATGTTGCTGATACTGCTCCACATGGTTCCAAATATGAAAATATATTCAAATAATGCTTACTTAATATCTTAGATTTTACTCTTCTAGTTATAAAGTCGGATTCTATTGTAGAATTAAACTTGAATATGTTCAAGCAAGCCAAATAACAACCCACCAGGCATATTTGCAGGTCAGATTTTGTCTTCCCATCATGAGGCTCTGATTAGACCTTGTCTTCTTGCACATGTCCAAAGCTTGAGCAAGGTCTTTCTGTCCTGAGAGAACCTGTCTCAAAGGAGGAATTGCTGTGGTGGAATTCTGTGGCAGCCTATGACACTGAAGTGATACACCCTTCAAATAAATCCACAAAATTATTTATTTTAATTATTTTTACCCCAAATCATATCAGCAATCCTGTTACATGACTGCACCATCAGCAGCTGTGTTGGCATGAATGAAGGGTCAGGAAAGTGTGGCTGGAGGGAGGAAGGTATTTCCAAAAACCAGGTTTCCATGCTCAGCAGGTCCATTCTACCCATGTGCTGCTGAGGTTTGCTTTCCAAGGCCTTGGGGGCACATCCTGCCTCTCTACCATGTACATTTCCTGTCCTGCCACACAGAATGGACAAGCCAAATTCCCCACTGCTCCAAATTCAGGTTCAGCCTCACAGGGGGAGAACTTCTCACCTGAAACCCTGATGGATGCCTGACCCTCCCTGGCCTGAGTCTCCATGAACAGCACTCCCAGCAGTGCCACCACGTCTATAGATCAGAGTCTAATTTCATTTCATGTATATATTTATATGCATATACACAAGAAAACAGCTAAATGATTGACTGCAGCAATCCTAGCCAGCTCCACACAAACAATCTGCTGTCATGTATCAGGCCTGTTTACAGAGAGAGACAAGCAGGAGCAGGGCCAAAGAAGCTACCTCAGCTGTGTCTCAAGTGAGAAATCATCTGGGGCTTGTAGCAAAAGCTCTTGGTCATGGGTGAATGCAGAGAACAATTCCCAGTGCAAAGCACTTATCTTAAAAGCACAGCTTTGAGCACACAACATAAATCAGAATTCTGAGTGCTTCTCATCCCTTACTTTTCTCTAATCCTGCTGGAGAGGTACAGAAAGCTCAAGTTACAGAGTACCAGAGCTGCTGATCCACAGCAGCAGTGAGCAGCTCCTGCTCACTCATAACAAGTGCTTGACCCCCTCCAGCCACAGCCTCCTCTCCGTGACCACTTCTGACACCACCTCCAGAGGTCCAGGACTGGAGAAACCACAGCTTTGATGGGGTGATGAAAAGTCCAGCCTGGCTGATGTCTCACTCTAGTGTGAAGGTGGAAGAAAGCTCTTTTCCCTGTTGCACCATGCCTCAGCCCCTCAGAAACTCATTGTGGCTGGGGAATGTGCAAAGAATCAGAGATGAAGCTGCTGCTGGAGCAAAGTCGCAGCATTTTACCCTGCTGATGAACTTTTCCTCTCATTTCCATTTTCATTGAAATATCAATTTGCATTTATTAAAAAGCTCTTACCCTCCTCTCCAGAAAAAAAAAAAAAAAAAATAAAAAAAAATAAAAAGAACAACCACCCTGATTTAAAGAAAGAGATTGGTTTACATAAAATCCTATTAGTTTAGCTGATTGCTTCCAAAACATTTCTGAGAAAGCCTTCCATTACCATACAAATGGTGCTGGGCCTTTTGCAGGCTAACTGCTAGAAAGCATAATGATTTGGGCAAATATTCATCAAGGCAGCTGCTTCTGCGAGAGGGTGTGAGCCTGCTGCACCAGGAAAGGAAAGAAGAAGAAAGAGCTGCTCTCTCCTCCCTGAAGGCAGCAGCTACACCAGCCCCAGCCCTCTCCCCATATTCCTGCAGCAGCACCCCAAACAAGCAGGGAGCACACCTGTGGAGCCAAGAAAAATGAGGAATGCAGAGGGAACAGGGAGTTTGGGAAGGAGGAGGAGGCAGAGGCAGCCCAGTGAGCGGAGCAGAGCGGCCGGGAGCGTGCCCACCGCCTTGGCTGAGAGCTGCATTCCTCCCCAGTGTCATCATTTCCCCCTCGCTGGAATAGCCACCAGATCCCACAAGCTCTTCCTGGCCCGTGGAGCCAAGAGAACTAACAGTGCTGGAGGTTTATAGAGCCCTGTGCAAACAGCTTTTGGAGGTCTTGGCATCAAGTCAATCCTGATGCTCTGAGCAACCTGACCTTGGTGAAGATGCCCCTGCTCACTACAGGGGATTTGACCAGATGACCTTTAAAGGTCCTTCCCAACCTGATCCATTCTGTGAACCCTGAGGCTTGCTGGTCACCTCTCTGGGACTGCAGGGTGTACCCTGGCTGATGTGAAGGCAGCCAGGAGGGAGGACATCACCTTGGTGGCCATCTGGGCATTGTGGTGGGCAGGAGGTTCTCTGGGTTTCCAAAAGTGAAGCTCCCCACTGAAGGTCCTGCAAAGTCTGCAAAGATTTTACCAAGTCAGGGCTTTTGACAGGATAACCACAGTCCCCTGCTGACATGTGGATGATGCCTGACCCTTTCCTGTAAAGGTAAAGCCATTCTTAAGCACTCCCCAGAGGTTTTTTTTGTGAATCAGACAGCCACGAGAACAAAGGATCCACATCTAAAACACCATCATAAATTTGGTGAAGATCCCAAATCTGGGAAAAGAGTCTGCACAGAGCTTGTTTTTGTACTTGAACATCAATCATTGCAATCACCTTTGGGAGAACAAACATCTTATTAAGAGCTGTCATGGGATGCAGTAACAACCTCAGTAAGTACTGTAATGCAGAAAGCCACAAACAGCTTCACTAGCAAAAAGAAAAAAATATGTGGGGGGGGGAAATATCAGTGAGCACTAAAGATGCAGCATGAGAGAGCAGTAAAAATTTAAACATTCAGCAGCTATTCCACTTAACATTTATAGGCAATTTCCTATTCTAATAAGCCAAAATGAAAAAAAAAAATAATAGAAGAGCTATGGTACCAGGGAGATATCATCAACCATTGCTGAAAATGAAATAAAACATCAAATCCCTAGGAGTTTTCATCTAAGGGGTGAGTGAAGGGAACATGCCAGTCCTAAGGCTGTGTTGCAACTTCCCTGAAAGCACCTCCCAGTCTCACAGCACCAGCTCCAGGCAAATGAGTTCTAATTGCCCTGTTTGAGTCTGACCAGCACTGGTAACCAGAGGGTCCTCACTCCCAACCTGCTTGAGGAGCTCTGTGTGGAATAAAACCACAGGGGAATGTGAGGAGATGCTCTTCCATCTCCAGCATCTCAGCCACCAGTGATGCAGCACGGGCTGGGCTGTTAAGGAAAGCCCCCCAACAGATGGTGGAGGAGTTGGTTTTAAAACAAACACCCAGTCAATTCAGCAGCTTTGGGAAAATTTTCCCAAAGGCACCTTTCCCCTCAATTTATAACTTTCTAAAGACTTACCACATCATCTGGGGTTCAAAATGACACCAGAGCTGAGCAGGGACCTTTCTGCTTTTTTGACTGAGGTGACACAACACAGAGGGACAATCCAACAAAAGAGACTTGCTCACATCTGGCCTTAAACCTGACTTGCAGAGGAAGCTGGAGGGATGGATGTGCTGTGGGACAACCTTCCAAAGCAAACTCAGACTGTGGCTGCCCCTGTGTTTTTGCTGTTCAAGGTCATCAATAAGCTCAGTGTGGCACTGCCAACACCACCAGCAACCTCTGTGTGTGCCCCCAGCCACGTCTGCCATGACAGGAGAGCACAACACCCCTGGCAGGGCCATGCTGCTCTTCAACCACTGCACCTGCCTGAGCAGGAGGGTTGGACCTGGTGACCCACTACGGTCCCTTCCAACCTGACCCATTCTGGGATTCTGTGATTCTGCTCTCTGGGAAAGCAGGACTTGGACTGACCAGGCAGGCTGAGCCCAGGGGCAGGTCCCAGACCTGCAGAGGGACTACCAAAAGCACAGTTTCCTTGCCTGCCTGCTCCCAGGCTGGGGTGTGAACAAGGAGCAGCAGGCAGGCAGCAGACAAAATAACTTTCTCCTTCCTTGCACTTCCAACCCTGCCCACAATTTTCCAGCTGCACTCTGTCCCTGATGCCACAGGAGAAGCAGAGGGGAGCCAAAGGAAAAAACAAAAAAACCCTTTCTGAAGACACCAGGCCAGTTGTACACTGGGAGGGGAAGCCCTCACTGATGTGAGACCCCTTCCCATCTGCTCCATGGAGGTGACTGGCCGAGGCAGCAGAGCGTGAGATTTGATTATAATTATTGTCTTAACGCAGAGCTGAAATTGTTCTGAGCACATGGAGCTTCTGGGAACAGGCAAGCATCCAAAATAATCTTTGGGCTGCAAACTCAGTGAGGAAGAGAAGCCATAAACCGACAGACATCACAAAACCCTTTGGAGTCTCTTTCCCATCAAGCAGGGTTATCCCAGTCAGTCTGCAATTTCACCTCCAGACAGTTCCCACCTTCCTGCTGGCCTTGGCAGACACGTTGTTTTTCAACAAGGAAAAAAATAGGTTTATCAAGGGACCATAAACCAGCCCAGCCCAATTAAATCAAACCCTGTGGCTGCCGGGCTGTGCTTCTCTCTGCAGTCCCTTCTGATCTGGTGCCTGCCGTGCAGAACCAGCCACACTGCAGAGTGCAGCAACACAATTAGGACCAAAGCCCACATCTGAAAAGGTGTTTAGGTGGCAGTTGGACATCTAAATAACTCTGTGGAGTGGCATGCAGCTCTTGGGGCAGAAGTATTTTTTTTTTACAGAGGAGAAGCCACCTCTATTCCCGTGCATATTCCTGGGAACTCCCACGCAACTCCGGGTTGAGCAACACCTGGAGCTCAGGTTGTGGGAAGCCAGGGGCAGGGGGGCCACAGCACCTTCCCTGGCCACTCCTTTTTCTCTTAAGCTCCAGAAGTTGGAAGCCTTTATTACTCTCCTGCTTCTCATTAAATAAGCCTGACTTCCTGGAGTCCGTGCAAAGCTTTCAGCAGCACACAGCAAATTGGAGCTAACGGGTCTGCTGGAACATTTCACACTCTGCATCCTTGGGAAAGGACATTTCCAGCAGCCACACCACAGCATCAGCAGATGCTTTTTGTCTGCTGGGTACTTCCTGGTGGTAGAGCAGAGCTTGGTGAGCATCAGTGGGGATTTTACACAATAATTGGCCAGTGTGCACAAGGCTTAGGATTTTGACTGCTGGCACCAGTGAAGCAGGATTTGGCTGCTCCCCCTGAGTCTTGTTAATACCCAGATATGCAAAGGAATCTAAATGGCTTATGATATTCCAGGTGGGCAAAGCACTGTGCAGGGTAGGAGCTCACAAAAAGTCGATCCAGGAGAATTAGTATTTCTTCTGGCTGCTGTAACCTGCATAACTCCTCTAGGAGTTATTTCACCATAGCATCTGTAAATTGAGCTATGAAATTCCTATTGTCCTGACTTGGCCATGGGTACTCCTGCAAGGGAGATTCACTTAGAACACCCTTCAGAGAAACTCAAGGTTGGAATGGACAAGAACAATCTGCAAGCAGGTTGTGTGGGTACTGCTCTGAGTGGGGAATGAAAGCCCCTCTCAATGCCTCCATGCTAAAGCTTCCTTTTTGTGCCTCTGCCATAATGCATGGCCAGATTTCCCTCTTCCAGCTTGCTCCTGAACCACATTTCCTCCTGGCATTTGGAAGAGCAAACAGCAATAACAAGTGTGAAACCTCTGTGGCCTTGCCAAGTGTGAACTAGCCTCCCTTCCCTGCTGGGAAAGGTTCTAGGAAAGGCCATTCTGGACAATAGGAGCAGGCAGTGCCAATATTCTGTTCTAATCTTTCTGTCAAGTGCGATGTGTTTTTGTTAATTTTCCTGCTGGGGCAGACCTGGGAGCCCTGCCTGCTGTGCCAGGCTCCTCTCCTGGCTGTCCCACCTTGCACTGATTCACTCATCCTCTGGGTTCTTGCACATCTCTATTACTCAGAGAAAGCCCTGTCTGCTGATTGCAAATGCTGAACAGCTTAAAGACCTTTTATATCTGATTAAGCACTTTATAAGGCTGTTCTTGCAAGTATCAGGCCAAATTTCCTCATTCTGTAGGCATAAGAATATATTTTTTGCTTAGTTCAATAAAGCCATTTGTATTCATCTCTACTGATTCCACTGTTGTTTTCCCTTGCTCAGCAAGATGTATATTACAGTTTGTTTAATTGTGTGTTTGATCTTTACTACTTAACCAGCTCTATTTATCATTACAATGCATCAGTACATTATAAAGCTTTCAGGCACATTTATCAACATAACAAAGCTCCCACTACAGAAGAGTCCTCCAGGGAAATAAAGCAACAACAACAACAAATACTTCAATGCAATTCATTTAACAGTACAAATATTTGTAATTACAAAAATCTTTAAGAGTGCTTCTTCCATAAATGGTGTGTTTTACTTAAAATTGCTTTTATAATGTGATGGTTCCTCCATGTATGCAGCTGATGAGTTCCTCAAATTAAAGAAAGCAAGGCCAAATTAGCTGCTTTCTCATATATTCCCTTTTGCTAATGTGAAGGCAGGACTCAAGTTCACTGATGTGCTACTGAAAATTTAGTTACCCTAATAAAGTGAATTTAAAACATTTAAAAACCACTAGTGTGTGATTAATAGCTAATAAATACATTACAGTGTGAGTGCAATAATGCAGATAGCTACAAGCCATGTGAGCAACAAGCTAACAACAATCAATTAACTATTGATTGCAATGCCTGTTAATCATTGATTAACCCTTTATAAAAAACAAATACATCACCCTTGCTGTAAACTGGGACCACCACGTCCTTTCACATGGCTCTTCATGTTTCTCATGTCCATTAAAGACAAATAACGTTGTCAATTTAATTCCAGAAAAAAAAAATATATATATATTATATTTAGCATTCCTGGAAAATCTGGTTTTACTCCATTAGCAGGTTTTCGGGTTTTGGGTCTTTTTTGTTTTTGCCTCAAGGAAATTATTGCAAACTGAAGGGCATCCCAGGAAGCTAGCTGAAAACTGTCATCTCACCTGATCAATCACACTATTAAAACAACCAGAACTCTTTGAAGCTACGAGAACTAAAGGTGAATTCATGAATACAAATCTTAAAATATCAGTACTAAGATTCTGAAGACAAGTACTCAAAAATTAGCAAATCCAAACCTGTGATATTTTGAGAACATCAGCATGGCCACATGAACACCATGATGCTGAAGTGACCAGCACCATGCTGCATTTTTGATAGGACTGTACAGAGCCTTCCATCAGAAGATCAATGCTCCATTAATAAATGACTGGTCACAAAGCTGTTTCACATCTACTGCTTTTTTCTAGACCCAATCTAGTGGAATTATTATTGGGCCTAATTTTAAGACTTAGACTTTAATGTCCAGTCTGCCAGTGACACAGAGAAAGAAAATGAATCAAACACTGCCCATGTTTCTCAGAGTTCCAGACCAGGAGATTCCCACCACATTCCAAAACACAATATGTCAGATCATCATTTTGGGGCTTGCCTTTCCAAGGAAAACCAAAGAAGAGGCAGTGAAGATGCCACTGGAGGCACTGCAGGACCCAGGTGTGCAGGGGATGAATTTCATGTCCCAGCACCTCTGAAGAACAGGTACCACTACCCAAATCCAGGTAGGCTCAGCGGGGCAGTGAGGTGCATGGCTGCAAGGATGTTGTCAGGGAATTGGACAACAAGGCTAGGAGAGGCTTGGATGTGTGTGTGAGATGTCTGAAAGGAGCCAGCCAAAAGCGCTGCTGTCATCACAGAGAGGGAACTGGAAACTTCCCTGCGAGGGCCCCTGGAAGCTGTTGAGAAAACAAAAAAAACCTCCAGACCCTGATGGAAGTCTGTAACTTGAGACATCTCCAGTAGGCAAAAGCACAAGGGTGTATTCCACAGAGGACAAAATCTCATGGAGTCAGGATAACAAATAGCAATGCTCCAGCCTTGGAAAATGCCAAGGGTGTCCATGCTTCTCCTCTGATTTTTTGTTTCATTTCCCCCCCATATTTGTGCCTCTAAAATATTTGGTGAATGAATTATGCAATATTCATATATTTTTTTATAAATGAAAGAAATAATTCACAGAACTCCTGTCCTGAACAGATCCCATCTGTAATTTAAGAAGGGAAATGACACCTGATTTGTGATTAACAGGGGAGCCAGTACAGGCACAGCTTTTTAACAGCGAATTCTATGAATTTAACAGTCCCACCAGGTTGGTTAATATTTTATCCTCTTCAAACTCTGGGACACGATGGCAGAATGTGTTGCCAACCTCGAATGATCAACCCACAAATAAGAGCAGGAGCATTTACAGACTTTCGAAGGGAAGATGCTCCATGAGCGGTACCTAAACACGCCAAAATACCTTATAAAAAATAAACATTGATGGAGGCGGCTGAGAGCAGCGGCGGGGAAAGCCCAGCCCGGTTTTCCCGGGGGTTCCCACGTCCTTTCCATGCACAAAGTGCATTTTGCCACCTAGTGGATACCGCGGAGGGACCTCCTGCGCCTTTGTCACCATCAGCGGGAGCGAAACGGCAGAAGGGGACAGCAGAAGATAAAACAAAATAAAGCATATGTGACAGGCACAAGCCAGATCTCCCGGAGGTCTCAAATTTAGCCGAGAAATCAGTGGGAAACTCGAGTGCGGCAGCCCGGGTGCTGCGGGGCCAGGACGCGACCCCGGCGGGGAGCGGCGAGCGCGAAGGAATCCTGAGAAGGGAATGGGAGAAAACAACAGCTCAGCTCTGCCCTCGCTCCTCCTGCAAAATGCAGGGCTTGGCACGGGACATTCGAGCTTAGATCATCCCTGGCTGCGGCCAAAGCTTTGGGTTGGTACCGCTGCAGCCGCCCCTCCAGGGGAGGGAAGGAAGGACATCGATTCCATCGCGTTCTTCTCCTGAATTTTCATGGATTTAACTTGATGAGGAGGTCAGGCAGCAATTTCTACCCCTGACATGTTTTGCCAAGCGAAGGTTACAGCAGGCACTGCAATTCTGAAAATCCAGAGCCCTGGAATGATCACACTGAAAAAGCATTTTAAAACCCCCAAGATATCACAAACAAAACTTCCTACCCAGGAATCGACATCCCCAAAGGGATTTCAGAGGCCGATGGAGCTGAGCCTAAGCAGCTGTTTAGGAGTGCTTCCAACAGCTGGACTTTTAAACCTCACAACAGATTTTGGGGTGAACTATCAGATGTGGATTATCAAAGCAGTTTTTCAAAAATAGCTCTGCAGGTTGGAGAAGTTTCATCCTGCTATGTCCTCTGGGGAGAGATTTGATGGGGGCTGCATGTATCTGGAGAGACAGGGATAAGGAGCAGCACACAGAGGCACCTCTTCTGCATGACATTTTATTTCTGCTCTGTGCATCTCCTAAGTAGCAAAGCCACTTTGAAAGCAGAAAATGAAAGAACTCCAACGAGAGGTTTACTCTGGACACACTCAGATCTGCAGAGACTCTCCCTGGTTTGCTCCACTGTAACCTAAAGCACTTAACTGGAGAAACTCCATACATGAGGAGCTATTTCTCTTAGGATTTCACTTAGGTTACTGAGGACAAGCAGAAGAAAGAGCCCAGACAGATGAATCTAGATTTAAGAGCAGCCACCATCTAATGGCTCAACAGCCTTTTTCAAAGGGAAACTCTGGTGTCCCCTTAGTTCTGAACTCTGCTGTGTCACACAAACATCCCAAACTGCTGGGAGCCACTGCAGCTCCACTGACAATTAATTGCAGATAAAAACTAAAGAGCATTGGGGATCACTGTGACATCAGAAATCTTATCCTACTCCCAGCAAATTTGGATGTAACACAGAGAGAGAGTTCTCCAAATGATGAGGTTCAGTCCAGCCCCCGTGTCACTTGGAAAGGCACTCACTGGAATGGCACATTTGGACACATCTGAAAATCCAAGTGGTATATGTGCCACAATCCAAGGGGGAACAATTTAGTACTGCTCTTTAAACAGAATCAAGACTTTTATTTGTCTGTAAAATAGGGTAAGAACTCAGCCACTAGTTACATGATGCAAAAGCATGCCTTTATTTTTTTAAATTTACAGAGGCTGAAAACCTCTGAAATGAGCTCTGAGCCACAGTGGAGGTTTTTCACTCTTACCTGTGCTTCTCACAATATGAGGGCTGTGCTCTGCACTGAAAATAGCTGGTCTGCAGGAGGAAGAGAAAAAAGAAAAAGAAAACTACAGCTGTTGAGAATATGAATACTTGAAAACTTCGTTTCAGCCATCAGTTTCAAAGGACAGGCACTCCATGCTGGGAATGGGAAGGAATGGCCTTGGAGCTAATTACAAAGTGCTGCAACTTAAGAGACAAAAATCTATCACCAGAACTTCATACACAATAAAGACATTTCACATACACTAGGCCTTGAAAAAACACGAGCAAGCAAACAGCAAAATGAACTAAAACTTGTATCAAAAAGAGGCTGGAAATCCCCTGACCCCATTTTCACATGGAAACCACTGGTGCTGATAACTGCAAATGTGTTACTGGAAAACACCACCAGCAGATTTTCTTTCTGTTGTGGTTTAAGAGCAGTAAAATACAGCAGAGACTTAGCTTTACATGAGGGCTTAACCAAAATCCCACTGAACAGCAGCAGGGACTTAAATGGGATTTACTCTGGTGCTTTTAGGTGTGCTGAGGAGGAAGTTTGCTGCTTCCTGAGGTCCCAGGGATGGGGATGGGCTGTGGAGCTGACAGCTGTGTTGGAGGCAACTGGCTTGAGAATTCAACACATTGCATTGGGTGGGACACTTTGAAAATGGCTGGAGGGGTTTGGAAACACAAGTCTGGGATGTCAGCTCCTCAGGAGATTTATTTTTAGGTGTTGATATGCTGCCCTGTCTCCTAGAGTTTATCCAGGGAGCCAGCTCTGTAAGCTTTTCCCAAACTCTAAAAGGTCTCTGTTTACACAGCACAGACAAATAAATAGCACTGTCACACTGACACAAAACTGTCTGCTTCTACTGCATCAAGTGTGACACATAACAAAAGGTTATTGTGGCAATTTCAGCTATGATCTTGCTCTGCTTCATTGCCTTAAATCTTTGACCTTTGAAACATTTGATTTTGGGGTTCTTCCTGGACTTTCTCACTTTACTTCTTGAGCCAGCAACTCCTTTTCCTTTTTAGGCAGACCATGAAAGAAGAGGCATAGATGTGTAGTTAAAGACTGTGTAAGTAACAAATATCTTCAAGGGACTGGCATGCTCAGAGAATTACCTGTGTCATCTTGGGCATGTCCCAGATGCCTCTGAACATCCCAAGGACATACTTTAGTCTGTTCATGGTGGCCATGACACCATCATGACCCCCCCAAACAAACAGTGCTGCTTCAAAAAAAAACTCCATTATGGCTTTGAGCAGAAGTGTAAAGGCAAAGCAAAGTGCTGAGACCAGATATGAAGAGGTTTATTTGTTTTTGTGGTACAGAAAATGAAGGAAGGAAACTCCAGATGGGGATTAAAAAAAAAAAAAAAAAAAAAAAAAAAAAAAAAAAAAAAAAAAGAGCAGCTGGGTGATCCCAAACCCCAAATTGGATACAAAAAATATATGACATGGGTTTAGTGAGGTGGTGAGCAAGGAGGTCCGCCAAGGAGAGCTGAGACTGTGTCAAGCTGAAACTCACAGATGGAAAGTGGAAGTGACTTTCAGAAAAGGGAAGAAATCTAGGGGTAACATTCCAGGTCTCCCAAAGGCTAGAAAGGGACAAGGAAGGACACGAGGCAGATGTTGAGGGGCTGATCTGAAGTGTGAGACCCAGGAAAGGTCCACTCTGCAAGAGGCAGACACACAAAGTGTGCAGATGGTGGATGAAAGGAGCAGGACCACTCAATGTGGAGCTCTGGCTGCTAATGAGGTGCTACCTGGGCAAAGAAGGACCAAGAAGAGGATTAATTAATTTCCTCGAGCACTTCTGACTTTGAAGGAAAATTCTTGAAGGAAACTTTACCAAGGAAATTGGAAAGCTGATGGAAGGAAGAAGAAAACAGCTGAAAGACTGAGATCAGACACTCTGAAATTCCATCTGTAGAAGATAACCATATTGGACTAAGCCATTCCAAAGGGCAAAAATACAGAGAAACAAAGAAAGGATGGAAAGTGCAATGGAAAATGCAATGGAAGCAACTGGAAAAGAAAACCGTTTATTCCTCCTGGAAGATGTGTCACTGACCTCAGCACAAGGGCAAAATGGCTAAAATGTGACATGCTCACTAAATTCAAGTCAGCCTTCATGACCTTATAATTAACATGAAACAATAACTGGAATTTAGAGGCAGGGAAAGCCAAATTAAATAAAGCCATTTAAAAATTACAGTGACCGTCATTCCTTGTTTAAACAAGCTACTAAAGGAAACAGCAAAAAACCACCCATCACTTGACATTTTCACATAAATACTAGAAATAATTCTGAAAGATTTACTGAATTCAAAACATGGCATCAAGTCTAAGGAAGACTCATATCACATATCACACTTAACAGCTTTACTAAGGGGTCAGACAAATGATATAATACTACACTCTGCCCTTAAAATGAATGACTCTGACTTTTTTTTCCTCCAAATTACAAAATAGTAAGGTTGGAGTGAACTGAATAAAGGAAATACAGCTAGTGCTGCCTTCTCCTTCAAGCAGAACAACCAACACTATGTATCTACTGAAATGAGAGGAGAAAACCCTTCAGTCTGAGGAGCAAGCTGGGAACAGATAAACTGCAGCAGTCAAGGTAATTTGGAAAGCCAGCCTTAATAACCTGAGGTGGAAACTGGACAAGGAAATAATGCATTTTCACAAAAAAAAAAAACCCCAAAACCCTCTAATAAGGGAAAAGGCCTTGAAGCTTGTTTAAAAGGGAGTTAAAGTGTTTTATCCTGAATGGAAAAAAAGCCTCTAGTTGCTGGTTTGGCTGCAATTTTGTACAACCTTTAAACAACATTCTCACATTCTGGATTATAAAAAAGAAGCTATATAAAAAACCAAAAGGACCCAAACACAAAACAAAAACCCCAACCCAAGCTGCAGAGACTTCAGGACTGGGTCCCAGGACCTCCCTATTGACAGAGAACTTTCCTTAACCCAGCTTAAACTGTCATGCACCAGCACTTCTCTAACATTTCTCCTTCCTCCAGAGCATTTGTTACTTATAGCCATTTCCCCAACTCAGCCTTCAGTTTAAGCTGAAAATACCAAGTTACTCAGATTTCCTCCCCTGAGTCCTGCACACCATCAGTGAATCTGAGAGCCCATCTCAATTATGACTTCAGCTCCAGCTCAGTCTTTTGAAAATGCCTGACCAAAATTACTCAGCAAATGTAACAGGACCTGTGTGACACCTCTGATCCATTCTCAGACCTACCAAAACCACCCTGCCAGATGAATCTGCCACCACACTGCTCCCTCCCACAGCACCAATCCACCAGTCCTACCCTGGGTCCTTTTCCTGCTAAGCTTCTGTTTGATTTGCAACCACCTGGCTTTGCACCTGCACAACTGGCACCTTTCTGCCCGTTCTTGGACAGCACCAAATTCCTGTGCAGCCCCAGGGCCTCCTGCCACCCTGCAGCCTTTGAGCCAGCAGCATTTTTGTCATGTTCAGCCTCACTCTTCATCAAGACCTGTAATTCAAACAATGCCACCAAAAGCAGATCATGTTCAAGGCAGGCACATCGATCCAACTCCTCCTTCAGCACTGCCTCAGGTCACCTGGAGCCTCTGCTGCCATCACCTTCTCCACTCTGTATTTTCCCACTAACTGCCTCCTCTGCTGTCTACACTTATTTAGCACATCCTTCACCAAGTGGAGGAAAATCTCATCACCACCCAATAAAAGCAGTCATAAAAGAGAGAAGGTTGCTCTGGCTTAACAGTCTTTTGGTTATTATGGGCCACTTTTCCAATCAGTCATTTACCCCAAGTTTGGATTTTCACTACTTTTCAGATTTTCAGACCATAACCCAAAGTCAGTGCCCATCAGTCTTGTCCCTGCCCAGATGGCTTTTGCTTTCTGAAGCAGGAAACTGGATTACTCTGCTCTAGTCAGACCAAGAAATAACCTGAAAACCACGTGAAAACATTGAACATGCATTTCAGGCTCAAATCCTGAAAAGATTTTGTGCTTCTGAACTGATCCCAAGAAGTGCACACAATAAATACCATTTCTAGTTCAATTATCAATCCACTAGGAACAAAATGTACTTACACAAGCCATGTCCAAGCGATGCAAGGAGCACTCCTGGCTTTTCCTTGGGAAATGGGGCTGCAAATGTGGCTGTCAGCAATTCTTGGCAGCCAGATGTTAAATGTTTGTTTCACATATGTTAAAGAAGCAAGTTCAGTCTGACAAAGCAGCATCTTAAAATATGAATTACCCAAGAAATATGAAATCCCACTTCAACAGAAGGAGACTGCATTTGGTTTTTTGCAAGTTTTTGGCCTCAAAGTTCCTAGAAGTGTCTTTGCTGGGATAACTTGCAGCTTTAGCGCTGTTTTCTGTTTTGTTTCATAGAGGGAACAGAAACAGTTTTATCATCAAATAAATTATAACAGATGACATTTTTAGCTCTATATGTTCAAGGCAAAAAACTTCCTCTCTTCCACAGATAAAATTTCACTGTACAATGTGCTCCCTGCATACCCACAAATTCCAGTGTTTTGTGATTTACAGCCTCTTCCCCTTTCCTGACCTGAGGTGGAGGCTGCTCTGCAGACCTGCAGGAATGGGGGCCAAAACTTCTCACAGATCCCATAAAACCAGCTCACCAAGTTTAGGTGGATGCTCTGTACAGACTAATGGTGAAAAAAGAGACAGAAGAGCACCAAGGAGGTTCATGCCCAGGTTCAGTTTTGCCTACCATGGGTTTCCCTACTGAAGCAGCCAAACTTTTGATTTTTAAAAAAAATTTTAGAGATGAAGGATGCCTTAGCCAGGAGCACAGCAAAGGTTTGAACAGCATCCAGCTGGAATCTAACCTGCCTGGAACACACTTCTGCCTGTGCTCAAAGAAACAAACTCCTTCAATAAAGCAAATACAATTACATCCTGCTGCAGCCTTCCACCATCACAGAAACAAATAAAACAATGGACACTTCTCGTGTTGGACTTCGGCAAAAGACATTTATTATTATTATTACTGCTGTTGTTGTGTTGCTGTTGTACCTCCTCTGCTCTGCCCACAGTGGTGGCATAAATGCTGTTACCACATTGTAGCTGATGATGCCGGTGTACAAATCAAAATCCATCTTAATTTCAAACTCCATTAGAAACACAGGAAAAAAGATCAACATTTACGAAATGTAAAGGGAAAAATGGTATGGAAAGAATTATTTTTTTTTTTTATTTTTCAAGCTTCCAAGACAGTATTACAAACAACAGAGAGCAAAGTAAAGCTAGAAATGAAATACTTGACAGCATCTGTTTAAAAATTACAGCTAAGAAACCTAATAAAAGTTGAATAAACAGTTACTAGAAATAAAAATTTTTACACATATGATATTTGTCTGGGATTTTTATTTCTTTAAAATAATTCATACAAATGGTTACAGTCACAAACATGATTTTAACCAAAAATATTGCTAGCCTACCACATTACCAGGAAGGAATCAATGTAGGCAATGAAATGCTGCTACTTTTCAGTAGTCTAGTGCCTTTTCCAGATACCACCAATAATATATACTTTAACTGGTGACAAAAAGCACAATGCTCGTTTATACAAAACCTTTTTGTTTTCCTCAAAATCTCTTCGCAAGGTTGTCTTCATTTTGAAATAAGGGAATTCATGCCAAAATTAGGAGAAACTGTTTTTCTTTTGTTTACTAAATTATTCTAAAAAATAAGACAAGCAGGTAGAAAAAACAATGCACTGTGTGGCGTAGAAAGAAAAATGGGAAAAATTCATTGTCCTGAGAAGTTTGCCAACTGCCTCATTTTTGGGCATGTTTGAAAATATAAAAGAAAGGATTTTTAATCTCAAAACTGGTTTGCTGAATGCCTCCCTTATGTTTTTCCTTGTTGACAGCTAAGCAAACAAACCCTTTTTAATGTTCTAGAAACTGTACACAGACAAGTACATTCATGATATAATTAACTACTAACTTCTCTTGCTTAACAAAGAACCCATAGGACACAGAAACAGTGAATCAGTCCACTGGACAGGGACAAACTACAATTTATACGGAGGAAAAAAATGTTTCCAAATCTTCTTTTTGTCTCCCACCTTTTCCTTTTATACTGTATATTGGACCAGTTTCTAAACCAATAATCGTCTCCTCCTGTAAGTTCATGGTTTTGCCTTTAATCAAAATCCAGGGTTGTGTTTTGAGTTGTGTGTTTTTCCACGCTGTGGCTGAAGTCTCCGATGTTGGGAATGCTGTTGTTGGCTACAATTGGTCGCTCGGGTGGTCTCTATCAGCTTCTGGTTTGACAGTTTGGCCGGGGGAAGGAGCATGGGGCGGGTGGGCTACAGCAGGGAGGCCGTGTGATAGAGACATGGGGTTGGGGACTATTCCTTCTACTGCTGCAGGTATGCCAGTGGAAGCCACGCTGACCACGCCCGGGGGATACCTGCTGGGAGGAGAAAAGCAGAGCAGACATTAAAACCAGGAGCCACCTGTGGGGGTCCCAGTTGTGGGTTTCTCTGGGTCTGGATTGAAGGCACTTGAGACAGCAGTTCATGTTCAGACTCAGGTGTTTATTATTTCTTATCAGTAAATCAGTCCCACTACTGTGAATTCAGCAGCTTTTCATTAGAAGGCACAAAATGGCCAACAATCTCTTGTTCCAAGGGCTTTTAAGACTAAACTATCCAATTAAGAAATGACACCTGGATTATTTTCCCTTTTAACCCAATACCTGATCCCTGGAAGCCCACAGTGGGGACTTTTCTGCCCAATTACAAAATATCACCCAAACCCAAGAAGAAGAAGAAGAAAGAAGAAAAAGCATGAAGAGGAAACCCAGGACGACACCCCGTGCTCTCCGTCTTGCTGCCATCCACAACACACTAAAAATCCCCAAACCTAAATTTCTCCCTAAGTGATACACCTGCACTACTCTCTAGAATCTATTCCACACTTCTGTGGATTCTGGTCTATCTTGAAGTCTGGGAAACTTTCTCCATGAATGAGAGAAATGGAGCACCCCCCAGTGCTCCCCTGGGGGCTGGGGCACCCAGAGCAGACAGATGAATATTCCCAGTGCCCTCAGTTTCCACACCCACCCTGCCTCCTTCTAGAGCTACAGAGATGCTTCTTTTGCTTTCAGACCAGTTAGAGACACAGGGGGTTCAGCTCCAGGTGAGATGCCACATTCAGATACTGTTACATAAAGCATGGGATGCTGTATTTTAACCAAATAAGACATGAAAGCTTGCCAGATTGTTTCTTCAGATTTAAGAGCAGGAGTAACAGCACAGCAAAGGAAACCACCTTCAAGTTTTGCTCCTCTCAAAGCATAACCTCATCAAGAAGTAATTCCAGCTGGGTCTGTGCAATATGTTCTCTACAACTTTTCCTTTTTTTCCTCTTTCATTCTCATGCAGGAATTTTAAATTTTCATTGTTGTGGCTTGAAAAAGTATTTGTTTACACGAATTTTTGCAGTCTTAGCTTCCTGACAGCTCCCCCTAAAAGCCATGACACCCACACAATAATAAGATGACAAACTATTGCACCTGAGTAACTTTTTCAGCAGAAAACTTGCCACTGCACTTGTCTGAAGGAGAACCAGTGCCAGTTACACAAGGACAAATGCTTTAGGCAGACTGCAAAAAGGAGAAATGCAAACACAATTTATGGATGGTTTTAAAGATTTCTTTCTCTATCTGGACAAACACCGAGGCCTAAATATTTTGTACATTCAACAAAAGAATCACCCTCTGTTTCAGCTCGATTTTATGATGGTTCTGATGTTATCAGGCTAAAAAAATCTTGCAAATCTACTGCTCCAATCACAAACTTCAGATGTAATTGATGAACACTGGTACTTCACAGTGCT
This sequence comes from Haemorhous mexicanus, assembly GCF_027477595.1. Lineage (NCBI taxonomy): Eukaryota > Metazoa > Chordata > Aves > Passeriformes > Fringillidae > Haemorhous > Haemorhous mexicanus. The sequence goes on along the minus strand of NC_082344.1, from coordinate 71,000,295 downwards.
GTATAAAAACAGCTACACATGGGTTTAATAAAAATATGTGGGTTTTTTTAGTCAAATACCTCAAGACCTATTTGAAAGTTATGTCACACTGGCCACGTAGCACTGACCCTTTACCTCCTCTCCTCATCATTAAGTTGCACACTCATCCCTCATTTCCCTCATTCTCTCCTGCTGTACTCTGCCCACCCAAGCATCCTGGTGAGAGCATTATCCATTTGAAAGCCTGAACACAAAAACCACCACTCACTGCAGCTTTTGCTACCCAAGTATCTACCCAGAACTATATGGGACAAAAGGCACTTGTCAAGCTTTTTTCAAGTACATTATTCTGCTGTTGATCTTCTCCTCATCACAGCTCAATCCATCTGGGAATTTCACCCCATTTCTGCATCTTTTCCATGGTAATATGTGTTTGTGCTGCTCATTCCAAATTCCCTCAAGCTGGCAGAAAATGGGTGCAGAACTTAGGCAAGACTCAGGAGAAAAAAGCTGGATGCAAGCACACTGAGTTGTTTTTTTGCTTCCACCACAGAAACATCATGGAGACCACTGTTGGAAACACAGAGCCAGAGAGGCTCAGCAGGACTGACATGGCACAGGGACAACAGGGACACCACACACTGGTCTGGTCACCTGGCAAAGACTCCTACACAGCACAACACTGACTGCAATCTGGGATGGGTAACGAGGCTGTGACTGATCACACCACCTGTAGGCCAGATAACTTTGTTCCCCATTGTACACATATTTACAGGGCTTCCTATGCTAATTCCCTCTCCACAGAGGTTCCTTGGAATTAATTTGCAGTTGCTAATGGAATTAGTTACTTGTTTCAGTAACTCCATTTGAATCTTATTAATCAAATTTGCTTCAATGCCTATGAAAACTGTCAGACAGTATTGTTTTACCATAATTTAATTTTGAAACAGCTTTTCTGTTATTCTAGGTGCTTTGCAAGACACACAACAAGACACAAATTTCCATTTAAAAGTCCAACACTGCAGCTGTTCTCAACACACAATCTCTGCTTTCTAACTACAGATTCCCTGAGTATCAACACACCAAAGCTGGAAAATAATCAAGGAGAGAGCAACTTCTGCAATTGTGTTTTCCTCAGGAAGAAAAGCAGAGTCACCCCTTGTGAAAATGGACAGTGCTGGATCAGAAGCACTAAGAGTTACCTTATGAGCACATCAAACATTTCAAACTGCACATCTGTAATTCTACTCTGACTCCAAATATCCTTTCTGTATGTAAGGACATTCCCATGGACACCAAGTCATAATCACAGGATTCTACCTGCCAGCACCTCACCTCAGGTACAGGTTTCCTACAGACTTTTAGTAACATCCAGAGGCCCTATAATTGCTTTTCTTGTCTTAAAGCCACACAGTGGCAGCAGCCAATATACAGATACCATACTGATCCACAGAAACTGCACTGTACTTGACCACTCCTAACCCTGCTTTGCAATCCTCTTTCTGTAATTTTTGTCCCTTTTTAATAATCATTGTTGCTCAAATCCTGTCTCTGAAAGGGCACATAAACTCCAGCCTCTACCCATGAGCATATGTATTCTACATAACTTTCCCTTTTGCTGCTATTTATTGCTTTTCCAGTCTTTCCATTTTTTCTATTCTTAACCAGCAAATACATCCTTTCCAGCACTTCATGAAGTTCCCCTCTATCTTCCTCCTCTGGCAGCAGGAAGTTGAAATTATTTCCAAGTAGTATGTCCACTGAACTAAATTTTTGTGAAAGCAGAAGTGAGCAGTTATAGCTCTTCATTAATTGATACTCTTCCATCCTCTTCCCCTATGTAGTCTTAATTTAGGAGGAAAAATACACTAGCCCTCTTAATTACAACAGGTGGGCAACTCCAATTTCTACTTTACTCTCATCTATCTTTTAAATGCACCTTGGACTCACTATATCAAGCTCTGTTAAAGAAACTGAGTCTGTCCTAGAAGGGGTTCAATTTTTAAGCACACTCTGTTATCATGCACTGAATCTGAAAATCACCAGTGAATCACCTCAACATGAAATAACTCCTGAATTATCAACATCCAGCCATGCTCATCCAAGTACCTCTTCAGTACTTAGGTATTCACAGAGTCATGGGATGGTTTGGGACAAAAGGGACCTTAGAGATCATCCTGTTCCAACTCCCTGCCATGGGCAGGGACACCTTCCACTGGAGCAGGCTGCTCAGAGCCATATCCAGCCTTATCCTCTAGCTAGGAGGCAGGAATATGTGTGGAAATGTCTATAAATGGTACAACCACTGTTCCTGGCTGTTGGATTTCTTTGTGTCTATGACCTGACTGCTCTGGGACACAGGAAGTGACAGGGGGTTATTTCACAGGCAGCTCAGTAACAAAGACACAGTGGTAACACAAGATCAGGGTATGTTATGCTGCTTCACCAAGACCACCACAAATAATTCCTTCTCAGGAGTACTGTTGATCTTTACTCATGGGATAGGTCCTGTCTGCATGACCTTTAGTGTTGATAGGGTGTCTTGCATTTCACACAGTAAATGGTTTGTTTTCCCCAGAATATGATGATATTCAGATGATCTGGATTACAATCTGCTGACTAATGCTCAATGTTCTTAGCTTGTGATAATATCTGGTAATTTGAGATTTCTGTCCTACATCAAAATACAAGTGAGTTATATATCCAAAATAAAACAGCCTCATTAGTTTTAATTCACCAAAAGAGATATCTGCATTTTTTAACATATCAATTATTATCCCAGATCTTATCTTCTAATGCAATTACATGAGTATGATACAGTTATTAGCACATCAGAAACACTGTACTGTCTGTGAAAGACTCCAGAACTCACTTAGCTCAACATCATCTTGGATTGCAAAGAAAAGATGGGAAAACTTGGTTTGATCAATCAGTTCAAATGCTGTACTTAATCCAGGTAAGAATTAAGCATCAGCAAACACTGCTATTGGAACCAATTCCTTCATAAAACCTGAGCTTCAAATTATGTATATTTTACATTTCATACAGTAGTAACTGCCTTTACCCACATTCAAACACTATTCTATTGCCCCTCCAAAAAGTTTTTAACATTTATTGTACAACTATTAACTCCTGCCTTAAAAATCCTAAAATTAGTTTTATTTTGCATTTTAAAATAATTAAATCAGAGTTTTACAATAAATTTTCTTTATCAAAAAAATGGACTGAAACCATGTCTTAAAAAGCCACTCAGTTCAGTGTTTATCCTGCTGAAATTGAATACATATGGTCTTTACCTTGTAAATCATTAACTCCCCCAAACATTCCTAAGTTAAAATTAATTTCTGGCTGCAAAGCCTGCTTCTGCTGGACTTGTGACCCCCAAAAGGAGAACAAAAAGCTGCATTTTATTTGGGCATGGACCCCTGTTCTTAACTGCCATGACAGGGTTGGAGTTATTACCTCCTGTCCAGCAACACCTGCCTTTAAGCCCCAATTACATCCAGCCATACCCTCACTACTCCAAAGTGAAGTCCATGAAACCAGATGCTGTGTGGATGAGAACATGTGTGCTTGAGCTTCTCATTTAAGCAAATAAAAACACCCTTCTTAGATATTCAGGGCTATGGGCATACTGCCAGAAATAAACATCAAGTGATGTGATCACCAAATCCAAGTTATTCTTTTCCCTTGGTGCACTTATGGCTCCTGATGTGGCAGAGGGTTGTGACACTCATCCCTGACACTCCTCCATCCCTTTCTGATGAGATTATTCCAAGTCACTGGGACAGGATAATTTTGCTTCACTTCTCAGCAGGGCACAGCTGGGTTCCCATATAGAGTAACACAAAATCAGGAATCCCCCCAAAATCAGGAATCCTATGGGGAGTCCTCCTAAAGAACAACAAAGGTAAGCAGATGCATGAGGAAGGACAGTGGAAAGATGAGGATTAGAATAATGAGGTATGACAAAATAGTGAGAGGACTGCACTGCCCCTTTCCTCAAGGCATTGAGGGAAGATGGCATTTGGAGCTTTCTGCCACTTTTCATCCTACTTATGTATAAATATCACACTGAAAAATACAAAAACTGCAGGTGTTTTTCATAAATAAAAATTGTCTGAAGCTGGCTACTAGGAAGAATCTGCTGCTAGAATAGCTGCTAGGGGTAAAGGGACAGAGAATGACTCTGGAGCAAACAAAGTAACTAAGGAATGTGCATATTAGATGTAAAAAATTGCTACCTTCTATTAATTATTAAGACCTGCTTTCACAGTTGACTGAGAATACCTAGATCAAGTCTCTCAAATGCTACTGCTTAAAAATTAAACATATAATTTAGAAAAAGCTATTTTAAACATATTTTCATAATCACCACAGGCTGTTGCACTGTTTTTAATACTCAGTTACTTTTTCTCTCTTGTGTCTGGAGGCCACAAAACAATGTAAGTTTATTACTGCAAGTCTTTCTGTAACCTACAGCTGCACCATTACCTTCAGTAAAGGAATATAACACTTCCACTGCAACACTGGAGAAGATCAGAATTGCTTTACTTGAATATATAAACAAATGCATATTGCTCACATACTAACCTAACAGAAAAGGACTGTAAGAGGATTTATAGTCAGACACAGCATGACTGATATCAACTAACAGAACAAGATTATTCTTCTGAACACAACAATTACAAAACCAATATAGCTGGTGTGCAATGCAAAAGCACTTCAATCATTAATAGGAAAGTCTTTTATCTATTCTTGAATATGTACACTGAATTATGGAGGTATTTCTTCTACCTCTTCAGCACACTTACCTGTATGCAGCACCATTAAGCTCTGGATGAACAACTCCAGGGTCCATACTGGCCCAATGTGTAGCTGCAGTCAAGTGATCTTTGTTAACACAGTTTTTCAGACTGTCTGGAATACGACCTAAGATGAAGCAAGGAAGAGAAAATACAAATGTATTAAAATTGTGTGCCTTATACTCTGAGTATATCTATGTTAAAAAATACTTACAAATATTTGTGTATTTAAATCAATACATAAAATGACACTAAGAGCTTGTTTCTGGTCCTTGCTGTAGCCTTTTGCCTGGGACTTGGGTAATAATGGCTGAAATGCTTTGCTTAATTTTGACTTTCCTGTCTTTCTTTATCTACTGTATACAGGGTCTCAGCAGAACCAAAATCAGTAGGAGTTATCTTTCCAAGAAGCTGTAATTTGGATATAGAGCATAGCTACCAATCAAATTCAGTAATCTAGTCCCCTGCTTTCTGTCCTTAACATCACTTTCCTCCTTTTCCTTCCACCTGTAACAGCAACTAAAAACACTTAATGAAAATACAGAATTCTGAATGGAATTGTGCCATAAACCTGAACACAACCAACACTTATTCCCCGTCCTCCTGAACTTTCCCTTCTTTATCTAAATTGCTCTTCACTTTTATTTACTGCAATGTATTAATCCTCAGCCATGCCTTTCATTCCTACACAAAATGAAAATACACCAGAATTTCCTTTCTTCACTTCTTCAAAACCCTTCCTTAACCTCTGAAGTACAACTGAACTTTTAAGACTGGAAAATCTGTCAACCTGAATCCTCAATTCAGCACTGGACAAGCCTGTGACTGTCTTCTGCAGAACTATCTTCAGCCCTGCTACAAATGACATGAGCAGATCCAACACAGATTTTCTTCATAGCAATAGGAAAATTTCCACCTATTTTACATGGAGAGAGATCAACTGGAACATGTGTTTCTTCTGACATGTTTTAATGTGTCTTCTCTGAAGTTCAATGTCACAGTGCATTTGCACAGAGGGGCAGAAAGAGGTAATTTTGAGTCCACCACTGCTACTGCTGGCAATGGTACTCCAGAAACCCTTTCAAAAACTGACCATGCTCCATCATTAAAGAACTCAGCCTTTTGTCTCCAGCTTCCTACTGGAAATTTGATTAAGGACTTCACTACCTCTGCCTGCTCTTCCTATCCATCAGCCTGGCCACAATGGAGCTGTAAAAAAGCCTTTTTACAGAAGTGCTTTTTGTGCAATGGATACCATCAAATAGGTGTTACTCCATGATTTCAGCTGATGTCCCTGAACCTGCCTGTGCACAACTTGAAAGGGTTTTTAGCTCAGGACTGAACAAGGTGAGGTACATGCCCCATTATAGGTGAACCACCTAGAAATCATCTTCAAAATGTAGCTGAAATCTGAAATATACAACCATCTAAACTTCTGCCAGAACTGTCCACAAATTCAAACAGTATCTTTCTTCTTCTAATCCTGTCTTCCTCTCTGCCCACCTTGTTCTTCATTTTGCTAAGTTCTGTAGGCATGTTCAAAAACCCAGTAGGTTTTTTTTTATTTTAAACTTCTAATGATCTTTTCACTTGCCATGCTTGCCTGTCTCTTACATCCATTCCAGTGGTCTCCTCCTTATTTCATACTTGGAATGATTTAGAGTTTAAAAATATATTTCAAGGTATTTAATCTCTGCTGACTATTTCTGTTTTACATATCACAACATCATTGACTTTTAAGCAACAGCAGAAACACTTAACATTTTTATTGTCAGATGGTAGTCATAGACTTCATTCCTACACTTCACACCTTTTTCCAATTATTCTACGCCCTCTCTTCTTTGTGCTCCCCTATGGTTTTCATATATCCAGCTTTATCCCACATTTCCTGTATCTTTCCTACATTTGTTTCACTGCAATTCAATGTCATTCTCACCTCCTTAATGCTGGTCTCAGTTTGATCTTACTAAGAACCATATGCAAACACTGAAGTGCTGACAGCTTCGATACAAATCAATGATCCAGATCGCTGAGAGCACCATCACACTTGAAGGAACTGTAGGTCTGCCTTCCTGGGCACATATGCTTGGGCTACTGCACAAATTTACCATAAAACTAGCTCTGGATAGCTGGCTCTTCTTTATTTCCAGACAATAGCCTATTGATGGTGATTTGCACATCAATCCTCCCCTACCCAGGTACTGGATGCTGGTTTGTGCAATCTCTCCCAGAGCTATCTGGGAGCAGGCAACAGCTACTGACAAACAAACAAATGTAGCACTGGAGTTCTGGAGTACAGCCACAAGGACCAATTCCAGGAAAAGGATGGTCAGGCTCTTCAGGTCACCTCTAAAACAGAGGGAAATTGTCCAGTAAAGGACAATTCAGCTCAAGACTTTAAGAGGTGTCTTTAATTAGCATCCAGAAGAGAATCTTCTTTCTGCACAGGCTATAAATGAAACTAAATTGCCTGGCTTCTCTAGGCACAAGGCAGGGGGAAAGCTACTGCCAGTGCTTTTTGTGTAACAGAGCAATGTGTTGGCACTGAACTACTCTCAAGGTGACACAGATGGCCCTGCATATCTGCAGAGCCTTCAGACAGTATCGCCAAGGGGGACACAGCAAAGTCCAACTAAAGGGAAAACATTAGTGCTTAATGAATCATTTTCCAGTATGAAAATCCTTCCTTTTATTTTAGGCTACAAGGGATTCAAACCCATGCCAAATGGCTCAGTCCTCTCATTTTATTTATTAGCAGTGCATGTTTGAGACGTAGCTGTTTTCTCTTATGTGAGCAGTTTACAATTACATGGCAGTTATATAACAAAGACACTCTGCCCTTTAAAATGCCAGACTTCTTTAGCAAGGCTTTAAAGAGGGGAACATCTAAAATAGAATAACCTCCCAACAAAATACTGAAAACTTTACGTAGAGAACTGCTCATGACAAGTATAAAGGAGCCTCTAGGAAAAGCTAAGGAAAACACCAGCAATACCAGGAGGACTTGCAGTCAAATCCATCAAAGGGTAATAGTTATATGCAACAAAGAAAAAAGCAGATGATTTTTCACATATAAATACATTTCCTAGACATGAGAAGCACTTACTCTGCAGTGCCTCCCTTCCCTTCGTAATTGCAAAGAACCTCCAAAATTACTTGTTCCAATTCTCAGAATAGACTTTGTGAGCATTTGCTGATTTCTGTATTCAAAATATTAGAAACAAAACCCAAGGCAGCTCCTTTTAGGCATCTTTCAAGACTGAAGAAATAGGTTTGTTAAAAAGAGCTCCACAGTGAAGGAGCCAATAACAAGAGCCATGTGAGTCAGTACCTGTGATCGCCCTTCGGATCTCTCGCGCTGCTTCCTCCCGCATCTCAATCGAGGCTTGTTCACTATACCAGGCTGCATGTGGGGTACAGATCAGGTTTGGTGCATCCTTCAATGGGCCCTGACTAAAGCTAAATGAAAATTTAAAACAAGATCAAATGACAAAAAAATATTGGGGGGGCAAGGGGAAAAGCAAGGTGGGGAATCCAGATTAATTTCTATAACACAAAAGAATTGCATTTCTATTCCTTACTGAGTTTGTTTATAAGTCTGTTAATTTAGTGTACTATTTAGGGTATAAATAAGCAACAATCACTTTTTATAGACTCAAAGGGTGGAACTTAAGTATAGCAGCAACATTAGCTTCTGTCCAATGCACTTACTGTAACTACAGTCACTGCCACTCCAGTTCTGGGGCAGAAATGCATAAAGGAAAATCCAAATTAATTTAGGATGTCATTCCATTTGTCTAGGTCATCACAATTTTACTTTTACTGCATTAACTAACAAAGCTCTTCTCTTTCTGTCAGTGTGACATCTAATCATTTAAAGAAAAAAAAAATCTTACAATTATTTCCAAATCAGAAGTGTGTCCATCAGCAGCCTCAATCCCTTTTGGATAATTCAGGGGTTTTTTATTTTATTTTAAACTATTTTTTCTTTCCCATTCCTTTACAGAAACTCCACAGAAAGAAAGAAATTTACAGATTGTTTTTTAGGGAAAGAAATGAATCTGTGTAAAAGTGTAATCAAAGATACAAAGCAGAGAAACTGAAAAGAATGGAAACTTGCTCCTCCTATTTATTTCCAGTTTTAATAATCTTGCAGTCAACTGCAACAGGGGAGCAAATGTTTTAAGACAAAAACGTGCTTTCAGTGCTGGTCGTAACTCATAAAATGATAGATTTCATCTGTAGTTCAATAAACATCAAAATATCTGGAAAAACTCTTGAATAAAGAGTGCATGCTGCAATCAGGCAGACATGCAGCACTGCAGCAAAAGGAAACTGTGGCTGTAATCCTGCAGCTGAATCTCTGCACAAGGCATCTCCATGCAGGAAATGGGGCTTCCTAGAGGAGCACTGGGCCGCTTGTGCAGATCCCAGATAGGAATTGGGAAAAATGTATGGAGCTGCAAGTCCCCTGAGCTGCTACACTCTGGCTTTGCATAGCACTACTGCATTGCAATGACTACCTTTAGGAGTAAATGAATCCAGGGTATGCATAAATAAAATTAAGTCTTTGTGACGTGGCATTATGCCTCAGTAGATATAAAAATTCTAACTAAAAGGATATTATTCTATTTTTTCAAAGGTTCTATTTCCCCCTCAAGCTGGAATGAGAGATACTGTCCTCTTTCCAGTCTTTGCAACCTGCCCTAAATCTGTTCTTCTTCAAAAACTTATGTGGATTGTTCCAGTTAAAAATAACAATTTTCCTTGCCCAGCCTGAAAAAGGCTTGTCACATGCAAGGACTAAGCTACAGCAGTCTGTTCTCAAGCCTCAAGGACAAATGAAATAGGCTCATTTGGATGAGGAGAGCTGATATCTCAATGCCAATGCCACTTAGGGGAGTGGTGCATTTCTGCCTGAAACACTGGACTTCGTAATTCAAAAACTCAGGCTTGTGCTACCAGCGCTGCTACTGACAGTAGAGTGACTACTCCCCTTATCAAGGGTTAAACAAAATAAAACCTGCACCCTGACAGCCTTCCTGAACCTTTTTTTGCAACCTCTCACACACTTACGGCTTTCCTGCAGAGGCAATCTGGACAAATATCTATTCCTTCAGAAAGGTGTCATAAAGCACTTCTCACACCACAGCTCAGTTCTTTGCCTTTGAAAGACCCTGTTCAGACATCAGTTGCCTCCAGAACTGCATCAGTGGCAAAGATGCACTCTACTCAAAGCCATGGCCAGGATTTGAACTCAGGTTCCTTCTGTTTCTACTAAATAAACCCACTGTTTTTATTTTTCCTTTTAAGGAATTAAATTTTGCATGTCACTTTTTTCACTTCTAACCACATACACAAACTCCATCTACATTTGCATTAGTCCAGTGCTGCACAGATTCATGTTGCTTTGCTAAGGAATATTCAGCTACCAAATAAACAGAAAACTCCATTTACTTGTTGCTGTTGATTGTATCATGCACTAAGACTTAAAAATAAGAAAGTGAACAAAATAAAAAGAAAAGAAAAGGAAAAGCACCTGAATGGTTCTGACTCATGTACATCTAAGGCTGCCCCTCGTATCCTTCCTTCCTTCAGGGCCTGTGCAAGTGCTTTTTCGTCTACTAACCCACCTCGAGCTGTGTTGACCAGGAAAGCCCCTTGTCTCATCTAGGGAAAGTTAAAAACAAGAATGATGAAATAAAAATAAATGAAATAAAATCGTTGTGGCATTATTGTTTACTCAAAAGAAGCATCCATTACAACAAAGGCTATTCAGCTGGTTTGAACTGTAACAGTTGTCTTCCCTTTCCATTGGAAAGTACCACCAAATGTGATGCTTCTAACATAAAATGCTATTTCACAGCACTTAATAACCTTTTGTTTCTTGTAAGTAGTGTCATTTAATAGAAGTGTTGTTTCAGATATTGTGCAGGAACATGATCAAAAGATACAACTGTGCATATGAAAGTGACAGATCATTTTATGCCTTTTTATTTCACTGTGAAATTGCATGAGACAGAAACTACAGCACATTCTTAAACAAATTCATATTTTGTGGCTTTCAACTTTCACACAAATAAAAGCCTACATGAATTTTTCAGAAAAATCAATGCTTTTGGATTTTCAAACACTTTTCCCTTTAGTTGCCAAAACACAGTAGATGTATGCATTATTTATTTTTGTTACTTCAGCTTCCTCCTCCCCTGTGAGACTTTTCAAATAAAGGTCTAAAGAATCCTTCTATTATTCAATTAAAAGGCATGAAAATGAATTTGGTTGAGAACGCTGTGTGCCCAGGAGAGAAGCTGTGCTGTGCATTGTGCAGATTAGCATTGCAGATGACACTACAATCAGTAGAGGGAGAACTACAACAATTTACACCATAATACATCCACAACTGGAAAACAAAGTGGCAGTTTAAATAAGAGAAATGGTACTGAAATAAACATAAATTACAACATCCTGCTTCCAGCCACCCTGGTATTTCATCTTTGACAGATGTCTCAAACACCTCTGTGCATGAAGGAAAGCACATGAAGGGCAGGAACCATGGAGAAGATGAATAATGAAAATCTCATTTTGCACCAACTTCATCTCTCAACATAAAAATAAGCAAACCCCAACATCTGGACACCAACTCAATTTCATGAAACCTACACATCAAACTAAACTTTAGGTAAATGGATCCTTACACTCAAATACTGATTCAAAATGCCAAATTCATCAACAACAATGAAGTTTGAACAAGTTTTGGTTGTTTTTTTTTAATGAGGTCATACAGATTATTAATATGCACATGCTTGCAGTGTTTTATAAATTAAGAACCCACCCTATTTTACTGGCCAACTCTCAAGGTTTAATGTGGCCCTGCCTCTCTCCATTTGCAGACTCCTGGACCTACAGGAGATCCACCCATACAGCAAACCAAACTCCACTTACAGGAGCAGAACTAAAGGATGCTTCTCTCGGCTTTATATAATTAATTTGGGAATCCCAAAAGAAACTGGGGCAGGGTCTTAAGCTGGTCTGGTAACAAGAAGAGATTCCTTATGGGAACAACCACTGCATCACCAGTTCTTGGGTCAGCTGCAGGAACTGTACCAAAACCAGCACAGGTGGGCTCACCCAAGAGCCACTCACAGCTGTGCAGACACACCATAAAGGCTTGTGGGAGATCATACACCCTTCCCATTTCTGGGAAAAATGGTGATTTGAGTTGTAAGTACAGCTTGGTGTATTTACAGGCCCTCTGAAGGACATGAACATTTTAGTTAAAGTGAGCCCAGCTAAAATCTTCTGTCCAATCTATCAATCAATCCTGCTTGAGTTTTTATTTTAGGACTATTTACGCAACTCCAGAACTAGCACTAAGACACTTTCAAATCAAACAGAACATGTCTGCATAAATGCATTCTAGAGGGAATGAATGATGTGACTCATGATAAACTGTCAGGGTGGATGCAGCTGGAGATGATCCTTAACAATGGGTGGAAGCTTGAAAGAGCTTCACAGCTGGAACTGCTGACGTCAGTTAAATTCACCTACACTGAACCTGCAGAGCTGCTTTATAGAAGTATTGTGTTTAAACTGCAGTTTCTTCTCAAATCTGTATAACTAAAGATGACCTCAGTCTCAAGAGCACAAGTTCATTGAAACACTTCTCTGAGCTACTCTGGGACTACAAGGACAAGCAGGATGGTTTTACAGAAAAATGATTAATTCACTAGAAAAGTTACTTAAGAGAAGACAGACACCAAATTTTCAAAGACACTTGAAGTGTATGTCATTTCAGACTCCACAAAACTCAGGGTGAGACTTCAGAGAAATGAGATGTACCATACTTCTCTGTACTTTGTTTAAAAGCTGGTTATGACATGAGCATGCAGTATTGGAGAAAAAGGGTATGCAATGCTCTCTAAAAATTCTAGGCCAATTCCAACATCTGTCAGCCTAAATCAGAATATGCTCTACACACACTATGCAGAGGGGTTACAATTTCATGGGTTTCACATCCACTTTACTATCCAGACTGCCTCACCAAAACTCCTACCCAAAGCAAGAACTATCATCTAACACTTTAATTAATCCTTGCTTTGATCATGAAGGTTAACAAATAGGAAGATAAATGCTTACTTAAGACACTTGCCAGTGCAGAATTTATTACAGGCATTTAATTTCAGATGGCATTACTCAGTTTTAACATGTTTTCCTCTGTTTGTTTCTCTGATTAATGCACTGTGCCTTCTCCAAAGCTCAACACACTTCTCTGCCTCCACTAAAAAACTTCCTGTGGTAAACTGGCCCCAGTTTCACAACTGCTGTATAATAAAGTGACCAATGCTCAGTGGCCCCACAGAATTCAGTGTGATGCTTTTTGGGTCTAGATGTCTGCTTGAAAAGACACCTCACCATGTAATAACCACTGAATGTACCCAGCCATATAAGAGAAGACAATATTCAAGGCACGGTGACAGAGCTCTGGTCTCTTTGGTTTCATTTTAAGCTTCTTAATTTTTTAGAGTTTTACATCCCAAATCCTGATTTCATGTTGTGATGGATTTGCAAAACCCCTGAACTCTCAAATCAAGAAGTGTGTTGTACTGTCAGTTTTCTGCCCTGATCCTACTGGACTGTGGAATATGTTCAGTAAGTTCTTTAGTTCTTAAGTTCAAGAGTAGCAGGTACAAACTATTTCTCAGAAGACAAACAATGATTTACTGTAGAAGAGTGCTACTGTCATTGTTACCAACATATAAACCCACTACATTTACATATAAAGAACAGCCAAATAATCTATTCTATCTTAGGGTTTCATTCCTCTACATTGCCTCCATTCTTATGTCTCAGTGTTTTACTTCTGGCTGTTACCCACACTAAAGCTGGAGTCAAACTTTTTCATAGAGTGTCTGGCTTCTATTATCAAATTTTTCAACTTTGGAGTAGTTACTACACCCAAATTTTGAAATTATTTTATTATTTTGTGTATTACCTACAATTTTATGGAGAAGATAGTACTAATTCCAGGAAACATTATTTTTCCCTGGAATGCAATGCTGTAAATGAGCTCCATCCTTGAAGTGCTCTGTGAGCATCGGGACTGAGCACAGGGGGGAGCCATTTAGTCATAATCCTTAAATTGCATCAAAGGAACTCAAGCTGAGGGACAACAGTGAAAGGCAGAATTGCCACCTGAAAATACACATGTAAAGGAAGAAGCTACTACAAGACACAGAAAAAGTGCTTTTACATCAATGCCACTTCATTAAATCTGAGTAAGATTGAGAAGAGTGAATGATTTCCACAAATGCAATGTTACTGAGCCAAAAAGACAATAAAAGCAACAACACATAAACAACCAGCTAGTTCCTAATCAATTATAGACCTGTTTGATCTTAGAGCAGCAGAAGAGAAAGATTTCTATCAAATGAGAATCTACCTATTTACAGAAATAAATGCTATACAAAGTTGGCAACCAGCACTGGTGTGGAGGGCACCCACAGAGCTCATTACCTGCTTTATGGTGAAGTCATTAATAAGATGATGATTGTGTTCATTCAAGTTGCAGTGCAGGGTAACACAGTCACTGTGGAACAGCAGGTCCTGCAAAGTGCTCACCCGCTGCAGTCCCAGAGCCCGCTCCATGCCATCCGAGAGGTATGGGTCATAGAAAATCACACTGAAGCCAAAGGCTTTGGCACGGAGAGCTACTGCTTGCCCAACACGCCCTGGAACAAGAGAAACAGCCATGAGAGCAAATTGAAGCAGCTGGTGGGTGTAAGGTGGCCTCCTCCTGCCCAAGGGGAACCCTTGTATCAAACCCTAATGCTTTGTGCAGCCACTGCAAGGGAGAAAAGGGAGGCGTCTCCCATCCCACTCAGAATCATCACTGGGATCAGAAATGGTACATCTGGGCTGTTTCACACTGCCTTGAAACAAAGCAGGAGGTTTGCATCTTTTGTCACCAGATACGTGAAATGCCAGAAGATGTCACATAATCTACAATAATCTGTGTAACGCAAGGCTTGCCTGCTGGGCCTGTTTATGGCCAAACACCACTGCCTGTGAACACATCCTGCCAGGGGCTTATCCTTACCCATGTCAAACCAGCTGGCTTTAATAAAAAGCTATAAAATTAATCCTCAAAAATGGGTGCAATAACAGATAATTTGTTTAATCTGAAGCACAACCATTCTCAATACATGGAATCTCCTTTCTGGTATTATCTCTCATTTTGAGTAACATCCTTCCAGCACTAAAACGCTTACAAGAATCCTGTCATCTAAGGCTTTAAAATAAATTTTATTCAGCTACCTGAGTGATAAATAAACACAGTTGATCATATGGCATCTAGTTAAGAGGACTGCAGTCCCACTTGGAACAGACACTGAACTTTGCTTTTCTGTTCCACTTCCCGTACTGTCATATTTCAGAGCTGTGCCCAAAAGTGCTGTATGGGCATGACTCCACATGTACTAGGAGGCATGTACTCCCCTTTGACACTCCCAGTAAAACAGAGAGGGAAAAAACCTCTGAGTACATCTAATGAGTTACAGGCATTTTGAAGAGTGAGAACTAAGACGCTTTTCAAGTTAGAAGTTAACAGACCAGATATTCACATTAGAGTTCTACAAATGTTGGATAAAGATGTTTCAAAAGCATCACTTGACACACCATAATAACAATGCCTAATTTGAAAAAAAAAAAAAAAAACAAACAAAAAAAGTCCAAAAGTTTTCCTTTGTAACATCTAAGTTTGTTCAAAAAAGCATCAAATCAACCCAGGGAAATCCCATCTCTTTCCAATTGTGCTTGAAGGGATTTCCCTCTGCTTTTCAGTTTCTCTTTGAATAAACTTCAGAAGCCACAGAAAGAAAGGTTTTTGCTGATCACTTGAAGTGAACACAGCAATTCTGCAGTGCTTAGTGACAGATGTGCTTGGAATATTAAACAGTATATCAATCTGACAGGGGCTGTCTGCTTTTCTTTGGGGACACCAGGTTAGAATACTCCTCAAAATCTTTCATTTCAACACTTGCATGCATGTTATTTGTTTGCTTCCAGGCTGTTTTTATAAATTTGAATTAGAAAATTTTCAACACAAACACTGTATTGTTTCCAAATTTTGGCATGTTCACAGCTCAAGGAATCAGTCACACAACTGTAAATATTTTTTATTTTTTTAACAAAGCATATAACTATTACTCCAGCTCCATTCATTTTCACATGCAACGTTCTGTCATCTGTTCCTTTTTTTTTTTACACTCTTTACAACACTAATACCTGAGGGGATTCACAACAGCAAAATCTCTTAAAACAGCCTCTCCAGTTAAAGCTACACTTCATTCACCCCCACCCAGGCTAATAAAACAAAGCTTTCTTCAATGGGCACAGAAGTTTCCTTCAAAAACACTAGGGAATCACATCTCTATTTCTACCCAGAATTATCCTATTACAAATATTTTATGGGATAAAACTCTTCTGCAATTGGCAATTCATATTTAATCTTAGTCATTAAACAGGTACACAACTGGACACAAGGAATTTGCCAATTTTTTTAAAATTACCATCTGACATAAAGAACAACCACAAAACTATGACCTTTTTTCCTTTCCTGAAAACCTTCTATTATATAAGACTCTCCTAGGCATGAGGGGTGGTTCAAAACCTACCTCAACATACTGAGGACAATACAGCACACAAAGCATCCCACCTTTGGGACAACTCCATGTTAAGAGCATATCAAATTGTTATGAATATTCATGGCTGCTTCCAGGCAGGGCAAAAATCTTAAGTTCAAAACCCTAAATTAACTTATTAGCCAGCAGTGTGAGAAAAATGCAGAAAATGAATGCTGCATACAATTGCAAAAAAAAGCAGAAAGCAACAAAAGTGTATTTTCAAGGAAATCAAAGTTCTAGCAAGGTCCATTCATCATTTCAGAAGAGAGATTCAAACACCCAAGTCTCCTGTTACAGCCTCATCCATTCAACTCCCCCACAAGTCTCCCAACTCCCCTGAACCCACATATTTATAGGTGTGTCTGACCATGACCCTGCCAAGGACCTGATCTGAGTGTGACACTACAGCAGCTGCAGGTCAAGGACCCTGCTCAGCCCTTGGGCAATGCACACTCATCTTATGCTGCTATTGCAAAGTTTTATTAAATGACCTTGATACCATGGAAATGATGATGATGACCTGCCTGAAGACTTCCACAGAAAGAAAAAGTGCTTTCACTTAGCAGCTCTTCCCTGCCTGTGCTGCAGCAGTGGAGAATCTGGGTAATATTTCCTCCTTCTTGGAGAACTCTGAAATGTGGAGAGTGCTGTTCTGTTACATTTCCTGCTGAGCACATTAAGAGAGCCAGTAGGACTGCTAAGAGTAGATCATTTATTGCACAGTAATACCACCCAACTCTTAAGCCTTATTTACTTATAACACAGGTTAGTAATTTGGCCAAGCATCTAGGTAGGGCAGCGGGACTGTTGAGAGAATAGAGCAGGTGAGGAAAGACAAACTGAGTGATGACATTCACTGTGATGTGGAGACAAATTTATTTAAAAGAATTTCACCTTTCTTGGGTGAGGAAATGCATTAGTCATTAGTCATCAGCATTTCTCACTGAGAAGGAAGGGAAAGGGAGTGCAACTTTACTGCTGTAAAATTGTCATTAGAGCAGAACCAGGACCAGAAGTCTATTCATCCAAGTACCAACATGCTGCTGCTCATAAATATTCCTCCTTTAAAAAACCCACAAACCTCTATATTTCTAGATACAAGGTGAAAATGCAGCTTTTTTTTTTTCTTTTTTACATGTGGGACTGATTATCCACACTTGTGATGCACCACTTAAAATGTAGGACACTGGACAGTAATAAAGATGAAAAGTGACAAAGGCAGCTGTTAAATGATGTGATATTATTATTTATGTAAGGCTCAGAGAATCAGACACTTCACAAAGACAGAAAGAGGCACGGGCTGTGCCCTACGGAGCTCAGGGGCTAACCAAACAACACAACAATGACTGATGGGCTCCAACAAGCACATGAAGGAGGTATTATGCTGTTGAGTCTCTGCTTATCTTCAAGCTCAATACAAGCAGAGGATGAGAAATGGGGTTAACTTTAAAGGAGGAACACAGAGTAATAGGATTAAGCAGGACAGACCAAGTGTCAAAGCAGGAATATGCATGAGAGGAGGGAAACAGAGTGGGTGATGGAAAGAAGGCAAGTGAGTCACGAAACTTGGCTAGATCAGTGGATAAGGAAGTGAGTAGCTGAAACTTTGGAGACACAGTCATTCCCTAGCACAGAGATAGGCAAGAGCCAGGGTGTTTCTCTTTGGCAAAGAGCAAAGCCCAGGAGCAGATGTTAAGAAGGTCTGCAGTTAGCTGTTGCAGCAGCAGTGATAAATTTAAGCTACCCACTGCTGAAGAGACCACAAGTTTTAAGACAAGAATAGATAAAGACAGTTGTGGTTGAGAGGAGATGATCACAGACACACCTGGAGGACAAAGGACAGAAACTGAGACATGACAGAAGCAGAGGAAAGGGCTGAGCAACAGATGATGAGAACTGTTTATTTTGTGTGTAATATATCCACTTTATAGCATCTGGGTGGATCATCACTTCTGACACTGACATGCCTAAATAATAAACTTGAGGCAAAACTCCACATGTGGGGAGAGGCCACTAGTGAAGAAACACAACCTAAGGACAAGTCTTTGGCTGTAAATGCATGTTTGAGTCTGAAAGTCAAGACAGCTAACCTCTTGCAGAAAAGGGTGCACATCACAGCCTAAGTGCCTGAAGTGCTCACACAGAAATTCTGGTAGATCTTCTAAGTCTACATTTTTACTCTTCATAAATGCAGAGATTCATAGGAGTCTGTTAGAACATGTCTGACTGAAGTGTTGTGTCTATTCACACATATGCCTGAGAAGGAAGTGTGGAAGTTTTCAAAAGTGACCTTACAATTTAGTATTCTTTGAAATTTTGAATATTCTATGGTATGAAATAGATAGGAACAACAAAAGGCTGGAGATAATGACTAGTCAAAAACCACAACAGAAGCGTGCCCTTAAAAATCAGATTTTACTAGCCTTTTTAGTGTAACATGCACACAAAAGGCTTGCTTTTTAAAACAAAAACCAAACCCTAGCATTTCGTAAAGCTTTATACACATACTGGCAATCTGATTACCCATTTATTCCTCTATACTTTTAAGTCATTGAGAACAAAACCAGCAAAACTCACTTAAGGAAGTCAATGATGAAAGACTTTTTCTTTCTAATCTCAAGTCTGAATTTGTTCAGTAAAAACACCAAACTGAATGACAACAGAACAAATATCTCCAGCAAATGTGCAAACTGCATGTGAGCCAAAGCTTAAGTTTCAAAAACCAGGTATGCATTTCCATTTTGGAAACACTGCAGGCAACTGTCTATGATTTGAGTACAGATGCTGTGACTGTGAGGACAATAATCACTGTGTGTTTTAATGAGATGCATAATTACATTAGTGTAGATTTGAGAAAGCAGCTTCATGACTAACTTCTTGAAAATCATATTTTAAAGGCAATTCTTTGATTGTGAAGATGGTTCTGGTGTAGTGCATGCTCATTTAAATGAGCACTATGTAACACCAGGCTATTTTCAGCTTCCAAAAGTAAGAGTTCAAGGCTGGAGTTACTTGACAGCAACGTGTAACTGGAGCAGTCATTTAAATATGATGCTTTGTTGTCAAAATCATATTACTAATTCCTGTGGATGAATAGCACAGCAATTACATCCACAGTCTATCAGATCTGTGTAAGACAAGCACATGACTGAATAATTTTTATATAGAAACTGACTTGCTTGTTTTTCTTCTCTACTTCTGTAACAGACAGTAATTAATTCATCTCTAGCAAGCCTGTCCATCTGTTGGATGCTGAAAAACATTTAGGGTCACTCAGAGAGGTAAGTAGGTGATTTTATTAGGTCTGGAAACATTTCAAAATTTCTTGCCTATATTCTTCCTCTCATTAGAGGTGAAATACAATTTCAGATCCAGCTCAATCAAATGCACACAATAACTGCTCTGCAGGGTGTTACTGAAGCAAAGACTTTTTAGTTATGTAAAAAACTGTAAAAGGAAGAAAGTCCAAATAAAACCAGATATGAAAGGGATATATATATATAAAGGCATATAAGATATATAGGGGATAAAACATACACATGGAATTGGGCTGAAGTAGCAGGACTCTTGTCCTGGAAAAGGGAAGTGATGGTGTCTCCTCTTACAAGTAGGCAATATGGCAACAGAAAGACAAAGAAACTCAAAGAATTGAGAGAACATTAGCAATAAAATAAGTTTTCTGAGGAAAATGATTTTGTCTAAAGGGAGAATATTTGAGTTATGTAATCTTCAGGAATGAATGCCTGACATGGAGTGAACAAATGTTCCATTTTTACAGCTCAAACCTTCACTTTATTTTTTAAGCAAGGGGCAGCAAAGAGCACGAAACCACGTCTGAAGCCAACGTACCCAACCCAATGATGCCCAAGGTCTCCCCTCGGATGCGGGCAGCTCCCGAGGCCACTTCCCGGATCTGCTCCACGCTCTGGACCCTCGTGCCCTCGCGCAGGGCCTGGTGCAGCCAGGTGGTTCTCCTGTACAGGTTCAGGATGTGGCACATGGTGGAATCTGCCGTTTCTTCTACGGAGGCGGCTGGCACGTTACACACGGCGATCCCTGCAGGCAGCAAGGAGAGGATGCAGTTGCCAAACAATGCTTACTTTTCCCATTTAACAGCAATGCAGGAGCAGGATGGTTAAAGTCACACCTATTTCAACATGTCTTGCACAAATACTGAGTTTCTGACTGTAATGGCAGGCAGAATACCAACATAATAGTTGACAACTATGTGCCAACTTATTTCTGATTTTTTATTACTAATTATCATGCTTTTATTTATTGCCAACTAAGGCAGATAGTAAACAGACCACTGAAACCACAGAAGGAAAGCAATGAAGACGTCTGATAGTTTAGAACATGGTAAGCATGTTACATTTCCACTGAGCTTGGTGTTTTGAATAGCCAAGAGAAACCTGCCTTGCTCTCAACACTGTGGTCAATGATCACAGTTTAGGTTTAATTGTGTGAGTTAGCTTTCCACCACTGGACAAATACTCTCCCTAAAGCTATCTATGCAAGTTACAAAAAGAATAAAATAATTTATAAAGCCTTCACAGGATGACTGTTAGTAATTCCGCATCATGTGTAGGTAATCATGATACAGGAAAGGACAACATTACACGTTGCACAGGGGTTTTTAGAATTACAACAAACAACATCCCAGTCCTTTCCTGGTCCCCCACATTAAAGGGAACCCATCTAATTGTCCATAGGAAAATGCAAAATCTGCTTCTGCATGGCATGCAGAAGTAATGCCAAATAAGTCCATGTTCCTAACAGCTGAAACTAGCATAACATCAAGCAGTCTAAATTGTTACAGCCACAGAAAACTGTGGAAGGTGGATTATTGATTCAAGACCCACAATAAGCCTATTTTACTTCAAAAAACAGATGAAGCAACAAGTGATTGCAATTACATGCAAGTTATCCCATTCTGTTTTTTACCTTTCAGTACTCAATACACAGCAGTTAGCAAAATGCTTGAAAAACTTTGTGTCCTTTTTGACTTGTCTCTCTTCAGTCTTTCCATGTACTGCATGTTCTCTCTCTAATCACCAGCTCCCACAAATGTTTGTGTCTCAGCTCTGCTGACTGAGACAACAAACAGCATGCAGTATAATTTCATGGTAAAGAAGAAAAAAAAAGTGTTTTGTATCCAAAAAACACCCAAGAACTGTTTTTACTGTTTGGGATTTTACATAACTAGATATTCAGTAAGTCCTCAGCTAATACCAGAGTATCTTAGAAAGCAAAGAAGAAGAATAAACATTCTCTCAAAACCAGCATCAATAGCAATATGACAAATAATAAGCTCATGCTATATTTATCTATGTTTTACATTCAAATGCCTTTATTCTGCTGCCCAGTACTTTTTTACAGCTTTCTCTACATCATTAAAAACCTGCACAAGGAACTTACAGAACTATTTTTCTTTCCTCTGCTGTAGAGATAAGCCTGTCTGCTGAGTCACTGCCCTTAAGACTTACAAGAAGATATACCAGCATCATTTGCTGGAATATTAATCTTGGCATCCTGCTAACATCAATGGCAGAAGGAAATTCACCATTTTTTAAATGGGGAAAAAAGCTTGACTGGAAGGGAGAGGTGAAAGCCTGAAAAATAACATCCCTCTAAGTACCTCACATTAAATACTTGCATTTGTTTATACAAAAAAAGTCTTTTTCATGGAGCAACAATGCAGGTTTTAGACGGCAACGTAAATTAAATAAATGTGTCTCCTAATAGCTGCCATCAACAAAATTATGCTTTAAAAGGAGCTTAAAGAATTATAGTATGTATTTGGGAAGAGGAGCAATATACCTTCTTCCCTAAAAGGTTTCCTTAGGAAACTGAGGGAACAAAAGTCAGATAAATTCTCTCCTGAACGGCAGGAGTTTATTTTTCCCGATTTTTCTTCAACTCTAAAAGCAGCTCCTTTTGAAAGGCAGAGACATAGCAAACCACAAAAAGTAGCAAGAGAGAGGCAAGGAAATGAAGAGACATTTCACATGGGAAAAGACAGCACACTCTCATCTCATATCCACTGATCAATGCTCCCTTCCCTTTTCCCACTGCTTTCAGTGATTTTGTGCACAGCTTCAATGCTGAAAATTGCAGCAGTCAACAGGCATTACCTGGGCTCCCACTTCACTTGCATCCAGCTACACCCACAACTTGCATGTATTTTCTAGTCAACTATTAATAAAGTGCAGAAAAAACATGTTTTATCCAAGAAACACATATTTTCATGCTTTGTAAGAAGATTAAAAGTGCTAATATAAAATAATGCTTAATAGGAAAAGCTGGTAACAACCCCATGTGCCAGCTCTATGAAAAAATAAATCAACAAGTTCCTACAGAAGTTCAGGAATATGTTGGACTCTGGTCTAAATCTACATTTCAAAAGCAAATCAAAGCCTTTTATAAAGAGCAGATCACTCTCACATTACCTCCTGAAGATTTGGATTACTTACACCAGTTCAACAAACGGAAGGCTCTTTGTCTCAGTAATATTCCATTCCAGCCATTTCACCCAAACTTCATATTAAAATCAGAGACTGTACTGTAAACCTTTCTACCATTTACTGGCTTTTGACAGAGTGGACAGTAATATTTTGTAAATTAAGGGATACACAAACAGGTTGGACCCTCAACTTTATAACTCAGTCTAACCACAAGACAGGAACTGAATAATAAGGAAGGTGGCCATTTAGCATTCCATATGAAGAAGAATTTCCAAAATCTGCTGTGTACTCTAGCTTGAAGAATTATGTGGCTGCATTAGGTTGTAACTTGGGTTACAATCCAGCACAGAGACCTGCAGAAGAGACAGCCAGGAAACCTTCAAAGATCTTCCTCTTATCAGGGATTTTCTCCACAAACTGGGCTCCTGACTGGTCCGAACCTTTGATCTGCACCTACACTTTGGCTTTCAATCTAGGATTTTACCCCAGGCCAATCTCTCCACACACATAGGTTTTCTGAGGCTCACTACACGTCTGACTGTGGCACCAGTTAAAGCAGGCAAAACACAGCCTTGCACACTTTCAGCCTTGACCTGACCTTTATAAAACCCAGCAAGGAGTGGTTAAGGCTCTGCCACCAACACAAAAGGTGAAATTTTTTTACCATTAGCTGATAACAGACCACACTACAGCTCCTCACTACATCACTGGGGCTATTGCTAGGACTAAGCACTACCACACTGAAATAAATGTTTCCAAGATCTTTCCAGAGCATAATGGGAAACACACTTGGTCTCCACAATCTTGGAAGAGAAACAAAGAAAATCTTTACTCCAAGTGGTAGGCTGACCTTTAGATTACAGGTAGGAGACAGTTTAACCTAAAGTAAAAAAAGTACAGATCAGATAGTTGCTTTTCTTACAGTCAAACATCAAGCACCATCTCTTCATAGTTCCAGTAGCTGAATTTATTCTGAAGAAGCAACAACTGATTCTCCTATAAAACTGGCATTTCTATTTTATGGACTGGTTTAGTACTAAATCTCATGCATCATAAATAAGTCTCAGACAGTTGATAATGATCTCATTTTTAATTCAAACAGAAGTAGTATGCCACAGTGATGGAATTATATTTTGTAATTAGATTACAGCAGTAGTAGTTAAAATATACAATTGGGGTAAAAAAGAAAGAGATGAAAAATTATGGCCTTACTCCTTGGGTTTATATTGAGCAGGCAGATTGTCATCCTGCCACAAAGCTGTTAATATTATCACTTAATTAACTAATGCTACTATCTCCATAATGAGTTTTATACTCTGATGGGAAAATTATACAGCTTACATATGATGCTAGTATAAAATACACAGAAAACATTAACACAAAGATTTAGCTGCTATCATATTTCTAGAGGCAAATATAAATGCAAAATAAAGTCTGTAATAGCCATACCTAAATCTCCAGCAGATTTGATGTCAATATTATCAAAACCACTGCCAATTCGGACAATTATTCGAAGTGCTTTAAATTTCTCCAGGTCTTCTCGAGTTAAAGTTATAGTGTGATACATCAGTGCACCCACTGCTTCATTTAGTACCTAGAAGTAAGATTAAGAAAAAAAAGTTGTTGTTTTTTTTTTTTTTCACAGCATCTCAGCTTAATCTCTACACATATTCTCAAGTATAAAAGACAGGAAAAGTATTAAATACAGATTCAGGGTTTTTTTTAAAGGTTATTTTTCCAAGTATCTCCCAGCCTCTTAGCAAGTCTTTTTCATCTGAAGTCTCCATTCTAGCATGATGGGATCAGCTTCAGAAGAGCTAAGTGATCTGTACTTGTGTTCTTAGTAAGAGGGAAAGCTCTCCTCATTCCCCAGGGAATGCTCTGCAATACTGACCCCAGTACAAGTGCCACTGGACTGCATCTGCACACACAGAAGCCAACACTCCCCACAGCAGTGAGTATTTTTGCTTAGGCAGCTGATATTCAGCTTTGAATGGAGTAACAGCAGTATCTCTTCAGCACACAGTGATACAGGCATTCAGTGCCCCATTAAACCACCCGGTACCTGAACAGAAAACATTCAGTGAACACAAACCCCTTCGACAACAGAGACTGAAATTGGTCACTTCACACACAAAACCAAAAGTGTTTGCTCCTCAGTTCACTGACACTGCAAATAAGCTCTCACTGACAGAAAACTGGATGTCACATAAATTGGTATTAACTGACATGCCAAACTTGACATTATCCAGGAAAATCCAAAGCCTGTGAGAAATAAGAAATTGCATGACAGCAAAAATGCTGCAGAAAAAACCCCAAAACTTGTGAGGGCAGCAAAAAAACAAAATTAGAAGACAGTCAAATTAACAAATTAAATTATGTTAGAGTGCATCCAATCTACACAACAGCACTTAAAACAAAGGGGTGTGGAGTAAGGAGAGGGAGAAGAGAAGGGGTGTGGAGAATGGAGCCAGACATGCCCCAGCAGTTTTGAATTTTGCTACCAAACAGTGACACTACACCCCATACAGCTGATATCAATTTATTTTTTAGACAGCAGAGAGTATTTTCCTCTTTATCTGCAAATTGCACAATTTTACTTCTTCAACACACTTCCCTGTGCTTGCACCTTTGATGCTCTAGCTAATATCCTAATGGTTCTACAAGACACAAAACATGCACAAATCATTTCAGCAGCTAAGCCAGCTGTAATGACTTCAAGAGATTCCTATGACACATTTCACATATAAAAGTTCTGCAGAGGCTCTAAATTTCTTGTTCAGACTTTTGAGTCTGGTACATGCACAGATTCTGTCATCTGAATTATTTCTGCTCGTATGAGCATTTCCTAATGTAAGGCAAGGTCAGTCAAAATAATCAACATACATAATTTTTAAAACCCATTGCAGCAAAGGAGAGTCTTGCACACAGAGGATTACAATTGCTGGAACCCAGGATCTGCAACAGTGTTTAAAAATACATAAAGAAAAAAATAAAAGAAAATAAAATCCAACTCCATAAAAAATGAAAGAAAAGCACTTATTACTGAATACTTCACAAAATTATTTATGCTATTTCAACATTGTTTCTGGACTGAGAACTTCAGCTCTAACTCAGATAAAGACCAGATTCCTTTGAGCAGAATTTGCATTTACTAGTAAGAATTGCAAAAAAAATTACAAATTACACATCCTTCAAGAATGCAGCTACAACATAATTCAAAGACCAGCTGTAGGCTCAGATCTTATAAAATGATTACACACACACAAAACTCCTTGATTTTAATGGTGCAAACAAGTCCTTTGGAGATTACATCCAGCAGCTCCCAATCAGAAAGCCTGCGCTCACCAGAAAGTGCTACCTTGAGCTGTTACACAGGGTTAATAACAACCCAACACAGATTTTGGGTTTGCTTCTCCACTGACTTTACAGCTGGCATGGACCAAGCCTGAGGTATCCTACACAAGAAGCAGTCCCTCTTAGGAAAGGAAAGCCCACCTAAAATGCCCTCAGGTTATATCTGCTCCCACTAGAGGCTGAAATAAAATTTTTCAAGGGTCTCCCAGCCTCAGTGACATGGACATTTCTTCAAATTCAGCTGCAGCACTTGTTGCTTCAAGCCTCAAGGTCAAGGTATGATATCCTGGCTATCTCCAACAAGCCATGTCCCCTGTTCTGTGCTGTAACATTACTTTTCCCTGCCCCTCCCAAGGGTTGTTCTGGATGCCTGTGCTGCAGGAGAAAACATCATCTGTGCAGCTGTCAGATAAGCAGAAATTGGAGCTTAGAAGTTGCAAGGACACACCCCTAAGGCTCTGTGACAGCCAGAGCCTCTCTCCCAGACTGGAAAAGGCCCATGGTGGGTGTATTTTGGGGGTACAGATCTGCCACTGCTTTAAAGACTGCATCCAGCAGGGGTTAAAGCACAGCTGAACTGGCTCAGACATTTGTGTTTCAGTATCAGAGTGAGTCACTTTGGGAAGCAGATTTTCATTTCATAACCATGCATATTTTATTAACTCAGCCAGTCTAGACTGGCATTTGGACTCTAAGAGCACTGGTGTGTGGACCCATTATGACACATTTTTTGGGCCCATCTAGGTTATGGTTTGGCACTAGGAGGAGACAGAAAAGCACTGGAAAGCTTGGGAATGTGTTCAATAAAAGGGAAAATATTTCCTAGCTATAGCTTAATGCTGACACTAGCCATTTCCACAGGCAGTTATTTACCCATCACATGGGATATGGAACAAGCAAATTCAAGTGACAAATCTCTTAGAATTTCTTTTTAGTGACTGAGCCTCTCCTAGGATTATGGGCTAGTTAGCAAGGAAATCCACTGCTAAAAATGTCATACCCTGCAAGTGTGTTTTATCACATTAATTTAATTATGTTACTGCTTTTTGCTACTGGACATGTGATAGAATATGCCAAAAAGGCAGAAAATAATAGCAGAAAATCTGAAGTTAGAAACATTCAGCCTTGGTGAATGTTAATAATGCCACTTAGATTAAAAAAGAACAGTGAAAGTTTCTGTATTTTGGAACTATTTGCATAAATTATATTCTCAGTCATTACATATATTAAATGCACACAAGGAAGTCTGACAAGTCTTTCAATGAGTAAAACAGAATACATGAAACTGACATCCAGCACAAATAACAACAATTCCAGAAAATGAAATGATCTTTAGAAAAAAAAAAAACTGTGCATAGAAGTAATTCACTGATGATTTAACAAAAGAGATGGATGCATTGAGAAAATCAAGAGAGAATATGTGATTTTTCTCCATCATTTTCCAGAATTAACCTAATTTTTAACAAATTCAAGAACAATTTTATTACAAGGAGATCAAACTTGTGAGTGAGATAGCAGGCAAGGTAGAAATTCCAGACCAGCCTGAGTATGTGGCAGTCAGACCATGCTCTTTGATGATTTCTTACAAGGAAAGGCAATGGAAAAACCTGAGAGAAAATGAGCAGAGTCAGCTGTGCTCCTCCAACAGCCACTCCTGCTTCCATCACACTGCAACTGTGCCCTCTGGGAAGAGAGGATCCGAGGCAAAAGCTGAAACAGGAGACATGAGTTGGGTTCCTTCTGTTACCAAATTATTATGGAGCTCACCTGCCTGATTTCTCTGCCTTCAGACTTCCTTCCAGCTGAAGCTAGAGCTCAGTGTTGAAAGCCTTTGTCATTCCCTATTCCATGAGCTGACAGCTTTTCCCATCACAGCAGCCTGGACAGGTCTTTCTGCTGTTCCTCAAGCTCAAAATGACTACTCTGCTTTCACAACATGCCAGGTCACCAAGGCTCTTGGGGAACAGATGACACAGTAGTAGGAGACATTTCTATTTCCAAGAATTTAACAAATCCTGAGTACTGATTATCCAAGGTTGAAATCCTTCTAAATGTTTTCCCATCTACATTTTTTTCCTCCTTCTTTCAGTACCACACTATTTTAGCCATCATGCCAAACATCACACAGTCACCACTGTGACACCCACATCTCATTATTTGGGGAAGAACTCTGAATATCTTGCTTACTTTTACAAAAACAAAAACCATAACATGCTAAGAACTAAACAGCAAGGCCTTCTCTTCTTGGAGCATCTCAAGACACTTCTAGATTTGACTATGAGAGGCTGATCCCAGACACTCATGGATCAAATCCAGAGCATAGAAACATTAACACAGTACATGAAATGCAAAGCTACTTAAATGCAGAGACGAAAAAAATTTATAAATTACAAGATGAATATGACAAACTCTCCATCTTAAAAACAAAAATCATCACTAGAAAGTGCTGTATTTAATCCAGTTCTAGAAACTACAAAGTGTTGCATTTCTTGGACTTGAAATTTCATGTGTCATCTCTAAAAAAATTATGTTCCAGTGTCACCAACAGACTTGAAATATTTTGCACGTTTGGGTGGAACAAATGTACTTTACCAAAACGGAGTGGGCCTTGCCTTATTTAACTTGCAAAAAGCAGCTGCATGTTGAATTTGTAACCAATAGTCTGTCACATGGGGAAGGCTGCAGAGACTCAGAGCTGCTCTCAAATCCTCCCTACAACACTGCAAAGGATCCAAGTGAAACCAGCACCATTAAAGCTAAAAGGAAAAGCCAGTGTGCTCAAGTGATATTTAGTGGCTCTCCAAAGCTCTGTTATTTTGTGCTGCTTTTTACAAGTTCTTGCTTCTCTTTACAAGCTCTCAGCTCCCTGTTAGGTTCCTATGATCCATGGTGCTGTCAGTAACCCACTTATCTCATATAAACTTTACTCAGCCAGGATACTCTCTAGTGAGGACCCTAAACATTAATACTTGAGTTTATACTGTCCATAAATACAAGTATAAATATTTACACAAACATAAACAAAACTTATTTGCAGGCTCCTGAAAACACTCTCTAAAAGCCTATATATCCATACACTATATAAACTACATATATATACACATGTGACATATATATATGATAGTGTATTCCTAAAAATTAACATTAATATATTTATATATACAAATACATACACACAACTGCATAAATAACCTGTATAGTCTACACACAACTTCCTTTTAAACACTATATTGAAGCCAGTCTTTCCAAGCCAGGATCTACTGACCATTACATGCAGCTCTAGACAGAAGTCAATTTGAAAATACAGAATTTGAAAACATTTTTACTGAATAAAAGGCTTCAATGAGAAGTCTTTAACAGGAGTTCTGTGTGTTAGTTTGTCTATTAATAGGGCTGGATTGTGTCTATTCATAAGGCTGAATTCAGATCAAGTCTATCAGAAACTAGAATGGATTGAACCTCTATACCAAAGGATATTATGGAGTTATGGAAGTCACAGGTGACAACTCATCCCAGTTTTTCCCCAAGTCTTTAAAGAAATCTGATCCAAAGCTCATTTGGTTTCAGGACATTTACAAAGTTTTGGATCAGCTCCGAGGTGACAACTTACTCCCAACCAGACCTTATTGTTTAGAACAAGGCTGCTTCCTTTCAATTTGTGTTCTTTGAGAATTTAAATCTGATGGAAAACTAAAATGCTTCATCTGCATCATGAATATAAACAGCACTGATGGTGTAAACACAAGCTTTACTGCTAAACAAAGAATTGGAAGCTTGAAAAATTATCTCACTTAACCACTGCTGTAACAGGGACAAATCAAAGAGCTGAACAACAGCACCATCCTGAATTTGTTTGTACCAGTTTCAAAATATTTGTCACTTTTCACCTCCTCTTTGAAATGGCCTTTGATAAAACTGCCATCACTAGAATTGTTTCTATATTTAATTCCTATGTAAAAGTGTGACTGAAAAATTACAAGTTCTATTAAACAGGAAGTTCAGATTTAAATTTTAACTTAAAACTACAAATATGGAAATGTAGTATCCTTTTGAAAATTATTTCATGTTGGGCTCAGAAAACAGGAGTTAAAGGATCTGACACATTCTACCCCAATCTCTGCTAAGGCTGGGGGGCACAGGTTTACCCAACAGACTCTGTTCCCACCTCCATCCAAGGACTACTCACTGCTTTCATCAATGTTCTGGTCAACTGGGTAAATGCTTGAAGCTCTAAACCCAGTCAACCACAGACTTTTTTTATCTACCTGATTTGCAACAAGATGTAGGAAAGTACATAATTACAGAATAAAGAGAATGAAAAAATGTACTCAGCCTCAAATAAACTCTTGACTTCTTTCCAGCCAGTACATTTTGTTTTAAAGGCCATTCCTAATCAGTTGTGCTTCCTGTCTTTTCATCTGGCTTTGCAAGAATCACTATTTTCTCTCTCTTTGGTTGAGATGCCTATCACCAGCTCTTGCACATTGTTTACATTTATCCCTCTCAACCTACACAGCACTTCCATGTTACAGAGCACACAGCAAAGGTCAAGAAGCCCAAAAAGCAAAGACACGAACTCAAAAAAATCTTGGGCAACACAAAGACCTCCAGGGTGTGCTTGAGTCTGTTATGCCTTTAAAGGTACAGAAGTGGAAAAGAGCAGCAATATTGCAGGAATCAGAGTGCTGGGTAGGCTGCCAAGGAGCCAGGAAAAGCAGCAAACTGTGAATGGCACTAAAACGAAGAGGGATTGGGAAAAAGAGGCAAACAGACAACGGAGCATGAGATAGTGAAAAAGAAAGTTGACCTGGAATGAGGATGGAAGCAAGCTAAGTGTTTTAAATAATTTTTTTGGATGAACAACTGTATGTTTGGCAGAACAAACCAAAACACTGTATAGACTTGGAAGCAGTCTTAGATAGTTACTGAGAGAACTTATTTACACATCATTAATTGTAAAATAAAAGCCAATTTAACTGCAGTGAGTAACTTTTACAGACAGTAATGCAATCTCCAATAAGGAATTTGAACACTGAAATCTTAAAATATTTTTACCCTAAATGACAGAAGTTTTCTGATAGGATGCAATGACCCAAACTCCCAGTTATGGCATGATAAGAGTTTGACAAATGTAATGCTTAACTTCACACAGCCACATGCAACATCTACAATAAAACAGAACTTAGGGGTTAAGGGATACAAACATCTATTGCAGCCTTGCAGACTGGCTCAAAAATAAACTGCTTTTATAAGAAAAAATGGGAAGCAAGGAGACAAACCAAAAACCAGTCAAACCTTACACATGAGTACATTTCTCAAGAAGCATAATGAATGACCCTAACTACAAAGTTAATTCAAAATACTGGGTCACTCTCAGTAAATGTCAGTATTCATTTAAGCACTGGCAGCCCGATTTTTCAGAAGGAGAGAAATGTATCTTCACCATCCAAACTGCTTTCCAAAGCACTGGAATGGGGAACAAATGCTTTGACCTGAGAGGAAGCACAGTTCTACTACATGTTATTACTTGTTTGCAACTTTACAACTTGTTACTTATTTTCTACAGTTTAATCTCCTCAGTCATAAGTGATTGGCAAATGAACTCTTGGCAGAAGGGAGTTGCTACAGAACTGCAACTCAGTTACCCAGCTGGAGAAAACTTTCTTGAAGGAGCACACACAGAAAGGTATTTGCTAAAATCCTGCTCCAGACCCTGCAAAGAAATGGCATTCAAGTCCTTGCTTCTTTCCCACGTTTCTTTTTGTGTTGAAATCTCTCAGCCTGTTTGCTCCTCTATGAAAAACTACCTAGCTTGTACTTGACTCACAAGCTATAAATTCTTCTTCCTACTCTATTTCCCTGAAAAACTGAAAACACAGTATTTTAAAGCAGGTCTTGTCCCTGAAACTCTCAAGACCAGCAGAAATCCTGTCTGCAGGTTCCAAAATGTTAATTTCTCTAACTCTGAATCCTCACACTCCTGTGATCAAGGCTCCACAACTGTGCAAGCTGAGTTAATATGGGTTCCTACTTTCCTAGAGATCCTTCTCATGTCTTTCACTCCTTTCCTCCCCATCTGATTCATGGTTCATGTCTTTCCCCCTGCCCCATTACAGTCACCCACCTAAGAGTATCAAAAATGTCAATGAACCTTCTAACCCCATCCTAAACTTCCCAGCCTCTGGCTTGCTCCCTGCAACTTCACATTAAATGTTTCTGTATCTGCTAGCCTATGGATTCAGTAGGTCTTCTCACTATCTATTATCAAAATCTGCATTTCAACTAACAGTGCAACATCATTTAGTATAGCCACAAATGTGCATTCAGAAATACATGAACAGCTTTGATCCTGCTTTAAATATGCACTCTTAATTTTAAAACCTTTTGTGAAAACAATTTTGTATTTCGCAAAGCGCCATTCCCAAATAATGTATTATGCAAACAGTACTAAAATACAAATATTCCTCTAAAGATAGGTGAAAAGTAGTCATTTTCCACTGCAGGTGAACAGTGAACACTTTTCACACAGAAGTGAACAGTGCTTAACACTCCATAAAACTGCTCTTTCAGCCTGTGTTAAAGGAATATAGCAGTATGATAATGAATTTAGGTTGGTGAATTTTTTTTAAGAAATATATTACCTTGCAGGCCCAAATGTTTTAGGACTGTCTCACCTTTAGGCAAGTGAAAATCTGTATTATGCCACTGTACTGATAGGCAGTGAAAATATATTTTCCTGATGTATTACTGAGATCACTGAAAATTAATTATTTTTGTATAATAAAAAGCAGAAGATGCAAGCTTTAGTATAATCCCCTCAATACAGCAGTTTTGTGAAGATCAGCAACAGATTACCTAGGTCACTCATCAGTTATTCAAATACTTTTCCAAACCTGCAATTTGAGAGACACACACTCAACCTCAAGATCTGAAAAGCTCATTTATAACACACCACTGCTACCAGAAAATACCCATTTTTTTTTGCAAGGCATTCATTGCACTCAGGAATTCCCCAGTCTTGATGCACCAGAAGTAAATGACGTTGATTTTAGTAAGGAAATCATAAAACTATACAGGTGGTGGAGCAGCAGCTGATGGTACAGTGTTCACCTCAAGAGCAGACTGCTCTTATCTACTAATAGAAGAAGAACAGCATTTATATTACTTATTCTTTATGTGTCATTTATTCCTTGTAAATGGAATCCATGTATTAACTATTAACAGTGGTGTGAGATAGGAAAACAGTAAAACAAAAGCAACTTCTCAACATGATTAAAAAGAAATACACAGGAAAAAGGCATTCTATCACATTTTAATTCTTGATATATAGTAAAATAAAAAGGAATTGAGAAAAAAAGCTTGAGTTTCCTCTAAATTAAAAAAACCCATATATTTTCTTTGAACCTTATAAATTAAGTTTTATTATATTAAAAATCTCAACAAACATTATCTCTGCAGATCTATTATGAACAAAGACTGAGAAGTTTTCAATTCCTTGCATGTGTTCTCAAGTTAGGCTGATATTCACTACATTTTCCATGCAAATTTTGGGTTAGCATTTGTTTTGAAACTCTTTTGCAGTGACATTTCTCAGTGCACAAGGCTGCCTAACCCAACCAGCACAACTGCTTGGCTAAACCAAGAAATCACAAAGTTACCCACACAGACAATCCAATACTGGAGATCTGAAGTTGCAGGCAAAGGCTGAGCAACAGAAATGTTTCCAAGGAGCATTTCAACATATCATGTAGTAGTATTTTGCCCAGAAGTAACTCTCTCCATTAATCTAATTCAGTAGGGAAGCAGAGGGACAACATCCAGCCAAGGACACACTAAAGCACATCTCACCACAGACACTGTAGTAACATGTCACAGCTGACACAACACTGTCCAAACCACTAAAATACTTGCATTTCCTAAAACACCTCAGCTGTCCCTCTTAAACATTACCTTTTCATGAATTTCTTGTGTAGACTGAGCATCACAAAATGCCACTGTGGCTACATCCTTCAGAATAGGCATTTCTACTGTACAGTCCCTGCCATCCAGCAACGCTACCAAAGGGCGCGGGTGCATGGGCCCATTCATGATCGGAGGTCGAATGCCTGCAAAGAAAAGAAACACAGAAGTTTTGTTATTCAGGCCATGCAAATGGCATTAAAAGTAGGTTATAGCTAGTCTGCTTCATTCTGATGGCAGAAAAAGATTCCAAAGACTGAAGCTAATAAAACAGGAACAAGTTTAGACTCAGCTGTCAACCAAGCACAGAAGACCTTACAAAGAAATTCTATGGAGGTTCAGAAGGCTGAACTCTGAAAGATGGAGAAAACCACTGAGGGAAGAGTATACTTGTTTTTTAAAGATACATCTCACTGCACTAATCAGTGTCTGTGCAACCTTGTTCAACCTTTAGGTTTTGACTGGATTCCACACCTCTGTGAGCTCTAGAAAGAGTGAGAACTATCTTGCCCAGGCTTGCAAGAAGAGTGGAGCTTAAGGAATATAATAAGCAACTCAGTGAGGATTTGAGTATTCAATTTACATATATAATGATGATTCTGCTGAGACTAAAATTTAACTTTAAAAAGCCTACAACAGCAAAATTTTCCATTTACTGAGGATCCAGTGTCCAAGTTTACAGGCAAATTGCTGATCTATGTAGGTCTGCTCAGACTTAAAAAGTTTTACCAAACAGTTCTATATAGCTTAGTCAAACACGTCATACTTAATCCACCACTGAAAACTCTTACAAAACAGGAAAAAAATGTCCCTCCCTAAATCAATGTCACACTCTGAACACCGTGGAGTGACAAAGAAATTCATGTCAAGTATCTGGGAGAAGGAAAATCAGTCCAAACTGAAGACTTAATTTACATCCTCCTTACAGAGTCTGGAAATGAAAAATAATCCGTAAGATATTTAGAGAGCATCTCTTTAACAATACAGATGCTATAAATACACAAAAGTACTCAAGGGAATAATATTAAACCATTGCATTTACAGAAAGTAGTTAAGCATGGGAGGGAAAAAAGACTTCCTGAAGAGATCATGAAAAACAAAACAAAGAATAAAGAACATTTTTTTCCTCTTTTAAAATAAGAAGTTTTAAGCACTGCAAAGTGAATCAGGCTAGATATTTCTTGTATACAAATTTCAACACATATTTTTGTTGCTGTGTCAATTTTAAAACATTGCTTATTTTCTTGTTAATCCAAGTTGGTCCAACAGCAATGCAAATGACTGAGGTGCCCCAGTTAACTTCTACAAGCAATCCCTGCATCTTATGTCCCAGCCTGTGGCAGAAAGCAAGTCCTGAAAGACTGGTATCTGCCTTTCAGGTGGATGGAAAGTCAGTAGAATCCCAGCTGTACAAGGTATCTGATGAAGAAGACCAGCTGCTGGGAAGAGAGATTTTCACAACTCAACAAAAACAGCATATGACTCCCCCAGGGACCAGCCTGAGGTCTGGGGCTGAAGGACATCTGCAGGGACTGCAGCCCTCACAGTCCCTCTCAGTGACCTAGCCTGAACCCAACAATTCCATGTCCACTCCTAACCACCTCAGGACAGCCCAGTACCACTACAGTCTGGCATTTCAATTCTTCACCTATTCAAACAGTTTTTATACCTGGAGACATGAGAAAAGCAGTCACTACATTTGGTTCTTTTCTGTTCTACTTCCAGCACCTCCCCACACCTGATGGTACCATGGACTGACTGACTCTGCAATACTCTCACCATTTTTCAGATGCGGAAGAACACCCACCAGCAAAGTTTGTCATGGAAATTACACTGTTGCAAAAACACCCACTCCTAACCTGTACTTTGATAGACAAGCTTAGAAATGCTCCTGGTACACATTATTTCACTAATAATCAGCAACCAAAACTAAATGGGAGATATTAAGACATAATTTTTTTAAAACTGTGCAGCTTGATAGCTTATTATTGATACTTGTTTGAAACAAAATCGGCCACCTAACCCTCATACTGACATTTTTAGTAAATAAACTACATACCAGTAATGTGGTACATGACACAAACACTAGAATATACAACATAAAAATACTTAAGTTATTAATGGAACAATTCTATCCTTTAATGGGGATTTAATTATAAAACTCCACATTAAATTTACTTAAAAACATCCTAGGATAAAGCATGTTATCAACTGAATAATTCAACAACTGAATAATTTCAACAACTGAAATGTCATGGTCTTGTCAGTACAGCAAAGTCAGAACTTCAATAACAAGTCTGAATGCTAGCTAAAATAAAAATTTAAAAAACAAAGAACTTTGATACTAAATTTGTTGTAGATGAATGAGGAAAAATATGGCACAGGTGATTCCCTCAGAGCTCCAACTAAAGCACCTCTGTCAGAGCACATATTCCAAACTGAAAATAGATGAGATTAAAAACTCTCACTTCAAAGAAACACTTTTCTGACCAAGGCTAGCTCAAAAAATCATGAATTGTTACAGCACTAAACAGAGCCCTTGCAGACAATGATTTCTCTAAAACACATGAAGGTAAGGTCTGGTTTTCCCCTCACACCAGTGTATCTAAGATTTCGACCAAGTTACTTGTGCAACCTTGGTGCTAAGGGGAATGCCAGGGCAAGCCCCAAAGCACAGGAACAGAGTCAAAAAAACCCAGGACAAACCCCCCCCCCCCCGAGAGATTTTAAGGCTTTGTTAAGAATCCCCAGAACTCAAATACATCGAGTGACCTTGACCACAAAAACCCTACAAACCTTTGCTTGCTAAAATCCTTTCTAAACCTCAGCACAGACTTCCTGTTGCACAATCTTTCTGCCTAAATATGCTGCCCCTGAATGGCAGGCAGTAACTCCCCACTCAAATTAACTTACAGGAACTTCATCCCAGTGGCAGTCCCTATTGCAAGTTCCCATTTGGGAAGACATGGCTTCACTATGAATCAGAACCTTTTG
The DNA here is from genome assembly GCF_027477595.1 of Haemorhous mexicanus. NCBI lineage: Eukaryota > Metazoa > Chordata > Aves > Passeriformes > Fringillidae > Haemorhous > Haemorhous mexicanus. Next base: position 70,963,056 of record NC_082344.1, on the reverse strand, counting down.
AACAAAAAGCTTCCTCTTCCAGCATTTAGATACATTCTGCCTGGTTTTTATCTGAGAATGTCACACTGCACTGTGCCTTTGGCTTTGCAGGAGACCCTCAGAGAGGCAGCAGCAAGCAATGTGGATTTAAAAGCAGTGTTTTGCATGCCTGCATTTACAGTGAATAATGCAACTCTGTGACAGAGAGAAGCAACTGCAAAGTGGTCAGAAGTGACATTCAACACGACAAATGTGAAACTGATTTAAAAAAATAATTTCACTTAGCTGGCTTATTTAAAAGTATTATGGTACAGCACTTCAATTACACAGATAATAAAAATTATATCATCCACCCCCACATCCTATAACCTTTGTTATGGGAAAACAATCTTAGTTTATCCTAACTCAAGACTTTCAGGAACCCCTACCAACCTGACATTTCTTAATCTGAGCTTGATTTCCAGGATCATGAATTCGATTTCTCAATGCTTTACAATCTTCAGTATTCTGAGGCAAAATAGCAGCCTGTCATTCCATCCTCATTTCCATGTCTTTAATTTTTCTTGCAGCCTCCTGTAATCTTGAACCAAAGCTTTTATACTTCTTATCCACTGCAACCTCTGTAGCCTGGATGGTTGTTCAAATTTTTACTAAAAATTAAACACAAACAATACATTAAAACAACGTTAAGGGTCTGACTCGTGCTCACAGAAGGCAGGAAACTCAAAATTAAAGCTTCTCACTGCATCTGTACCCTTCCCCCTATGGCTGTTGGCTTTCCACCACACCTGCTGTGCTGCCACTGGCCATTAACATTCCAGGGCAACCAGTGGAGTGTTAAGACACTCACTGCACCTTGCTCAGGACAGCAGGTGTATTGTAAATACACCTACCTGGAACGGTGGGCACCGCTCACACGGCCAAGGCTTTGCCTGGGTGAGCAGGGATGCAGGGATAGTGTGTGATCTCCAAAATCCCCCTGCTGGAGGGCCAAGCACTCCAGTGGGTACCAGAGATGGAGTGAGAAGCCTTAACTCTGAACTTGATGGTTTTGCTGGGTGTAAGTCAGGCCCTTAAGGTTATCTAAATGTATTAAAGAAAAAACCTAACGCTTTCCCAACAGTTCTAATCCAGCTGTTGGTCTGGGGTTTCTGCCCTGCCCCCATGTGGAAATAATCTGGTGGGGAAACTTTTATCCCAGTAACAGCTACTGTGCCAGTGGCTGCTGGGTTTTTTCTAAATTAATACCAGGTATAAGGTGCAGAGACAGACAGAGCAGCTGTCCTCAGGCAGCAGCTATTCACCATGTGGCTCACAGCTCAGTGCCTTTGCACAGCTGCAGTCTGGACTACCTCTCCTGGAAAAAAAAACCTATCAAAACCTTATTCTAGTCCAGTTCTTATGGAAATAAACTTGGGAATTGAAAAACCAGTTTTCAGCTGCAGAAGCTGAGAGGAGGCCAGCCATGTGCACAACTGACTGTGGGTCCCAGAAACAAGGGGATTAATGAGCTCACCATGCAGCTTTGCAGCCAAAACACAAGTGGAAGAGCTGTGAACTATTTTACCTTCACACCTTTGAGAGCAAGGGGACTTAAAAGTGATCAGACCAACCTTAGCACAAGATGTATTTTTTTGAACTGGGAAGAAGCTACCTAAGCAGGGTAGTGTCCTCTTCCCTCCCAAATCCAACCTGCATCTCCTGCTCCTCAAGCAAAGGGGCACTGTTTGTGCTTCCCTCCAAGGGGGAAGAAGCCAATGCCATTAGCATACTCAGGACTGCAGGGTAAGAAAGCTCTCCCTGACATAATCCAGGCTGTTAAAATGTGTTTCAAACTTTTCTTAAAAACAACCTTTTATGGTACAAACTGACAGTAATTGAAGCAATCACTTTGCCCAAATACCAGAGATCTCAAAGTAAGCTGCCGTGGTTTACTGACATCAGAAAATGTACTAAAATGCAAAGCTATCAAGATTAATAACAACATAATTTTCACATTTTTCTGCTGCTGATTAACTTAACATCATTAGGCTGAGGAGTGTCTCAGACAAGGCACACATGTTAAAATAAAGGACACTGTCAGATTTGTAGGCCCAAAACTTGACCTACCTTTCATTTCTTTAAATCTGTTTGCAAAGTCCATGTAATTCTTTAAATGTGTTTTTCTTTTTTCAAAACAAATGCTTCAATTCTTTTTTCTGAAAAATACATCAATGCCAAAAAGCACAACACTTATCAATAACCCTATAATCACAAACCAACAGGAACATGAAATGGAGGAGAGCAGCCTGGCAAGAGTTTTCCTGTCACTGGGGATTCTTACAAGTGCAAAGATTAAATAAGGAAGAAAAATCTCTTGACAACATCCTTTTCAAAGAATTTGTGCTAAAAAACTTCCTTTATACATTGTAAAACATCAAAGTGATTTACTTTTTTAACAAAATGCAAACTACTGAAAAATCTCATCAATATTTACAAAAACAAGACCTGAAAATGACAGGTTGGACATTCAACTAATTTATAGTCTTGCACATGTATAATGAGACTAACCCCTTTGGCATTTACCTTTATTTTATATTCTTACCTAGGTGTAAATTCAGTGAGAGCTGTCACTTATTTACCATAAACCCTCACAAAAATTTGCATTATTTTCAAAAATAAATGCTAATATTAATTCAAGGAAAGAATGAATTGTCAAAACAAACAAAAAATATCTTCCTCATAACATGAACACAGAAGCTGTTATGAATTACATTTGCCAATATGCACTATTAAAATTCCTAGAAACCCCATACTTAAAAAACATATTTTAAGGTTTTTGACCTATCATGCATTTTTACATCTTGGACTGTTTTGGCAGGCTCATTGTTTTGTGCACCATGAACTCGAGTTCAAGATATTGAGATTCAAGGCACAGCAAAACTCTAAGAGCAGTCAATTAGAAGTTTAAAATACAACTCAGGTACAAGGATCAGAGAAAAGGATGCAAGAAAAAAAAGAACATTTATCATCCTTCAGTATTTTGATATTCAGCATATTTAGATGCTGAATATGCAACACAAAAATTTCATGATTCCACCAGAATCTGAGCCAACACTTTTTGCTGCTGCCTTCAAGATGAGCAGGATGCAATTTCCTATGATTTGGGATGCAGGATTGGAGGGAGGCACAGGGGAGAATACTTTAAAATAAGGAACACCACCAAGGGACAAAAAAGTGACAGCCACCCCCAGAAGACTGAATTATGCTGCAGATTAAATTTAATTTCCTTCTTTTCTCATCTCATTTAATGCTTCTAAGTATATTTCTTAAGATTTTAGGAACCTGCTGCAAGGCTTATTAAAATTTAGAGGAACAATCCCAAACTGATTTTAAAGTAACAAGATGGACTTCACAGTACACACGCAAAAGCAAACTGAGCATAAGCTGCACTTAAAGCTCCTGTGCAGCCCCTGGGGAAGTCCCCAGGGCTCAGAGGTTAATGCTGAGCACACTGGGACTTTACTGGAAGCACACAGTGGATGAATACTGCTGCTATCTATGCTTTTTATTTACCTGAACTCAGTAAGAACAAGTCATCTTCCTTCTTTTCTTTTTAATTTGCAGGAGACCAAGAAAAATAGAAGTGGTTTCCTGCGCTGTGTTGACCCACTGATGTGCAGAGCAGTCACACCCAGCTGTATCCTCCTGTTAACTGTGAAGGTTGAAATGCACCCAGAGCTCTGCAGGACACTCCCAGCTCACTCCCTGACACTAAATGTACACCCCACACCACCACTGTGTAATTACACCCCGGCCCACAGCCCTCCATGAGTGTAAGATTTCTGCACATTGCACTTCATTATTTCACTGCCTGTGAGAAATGAGCCTGGGCACCCAAGCAATCACTCCAGCAGACAACACAACAGCCTCAGCACAAAGTATCTGAGACAACTCTCTTGCTTGATTTTCCCTTTTGGTACAATCAAAACAAAATAAGCCAATGACTTCTGTTTAGAAAATTCTGCATTTCCCTGCTGTTCCTAGAACCTGAATCATGGTTCCTCATTACTCTTCCATACTCACACAGCAAGTAAACTTGCCATTCCCAGAATATTATCCTGACAATCATGAGGACATGGCTTTAGCTGTGTTTTTTTATAATGATCCCTAACCAGTGGGGCTTTTTTTTAATCTAGTAATTTTCTCTTATTTGTCTAATACCTGTCAGTGTGCATACAAAATCCTAAGTGCCTGTCAGGGTACAAAAAAACAAACATCCCACAAGGCACATCTTGAAAGCCTTTGATCAGAAATAATGTTCCGTTAAGGAGAAACAAAATAATCTGGTAAGATTTTATAGTACACATGTACTTCAAACATCAGTGTGAAGACTGGAAGTATTCCACATCTGTCAAAAAATTACTCAAATTGCATATTTGGAGTATGCTGTAAAGATATGCCTAATCTTAACTAATACTTTTCAAAATAAGACTGAAAACAGTATGAATCACACCTATTTAATGTAAAATAAACAAGCAGTAACAGCACTATATACTATGGTAAAATGTTTTAATTTCCCACCACCATTTAAAAAACAAAACAAATTACAATATTCAGTAACTCAGTAACAACTATATCAAGTACCAAACACAGAAAGTCTAAGTATCTGCAATAAAACACACATAAAAACCAAAGTTGCAGCAGTGTTGTTTTCAAGAAACAGATACAGGAAAGCAAACTCCAAAGAAAGGCAAAACATTATAAAGGACTGAGCTCTCCTGGGATGTGCAACATCTCAGTGCCTGTGCACAGTGAGTATTTATCTGTTTCAAATATTTTTAGCTTTGTTATGTAATAAGTGAAAGAAGGGGGAGGATAAATAAATTGGCAACAGTGGAGCTGTGCTAGTTGAGTTCACCTACATCAATCCCAGTTTCTGAGAAATTCTGTCTCAGGCTGCCAGCTCCTGTTAGTTATCCCACAGGTTTTATGTTGACAGTGGAATGCCCCTGTCCACACACACTGTGGCAAAAGCCACAAAAAACTGCCTGGTCACTTACAGGAATCACTGCAGTGAACCTGGGGATGGGACCTACAAATTAAAACCCAATGAACTTGAGAATTATAACTCTCAGCAGCCACATCTGCCCACAACTATGGACATCAATCTCTCAGTTACTGATGGGGCAGCTTCTCCAAAATACAGAGCTGAAGGCATGAACCAAGCCTGCATTTCAGACATTCCCACACTGCACCATATGCTGGGTATATATCAGAATATACCTCCACTTTCTCCTTCCCCCAGGACAGTGACCATGGAGCTGGCTGATTATGGCATCTGGGGGTTAACCCACCCTAACAAGGTCCTAGACCCTGGTTTAAAATACAACTGAGCTTATATTTCAGACCATAAATTTTATTGGTGGGTGGGTGTGACTTTAAAAAAAAAAAAAAAGGCAGAAAATTCCTGCTGGCAGAAACTGGAAAAACAATCTGTTTCAACAATTGCACTAGGAGCAGAATGATTAACTCCCTGAAGCATTCCAGTAACAATAGAGATCATGCCAAGACTTACTAAAACACTTTCCACGGAAAAAGTGGTACTGAAGATTTTTAGAGCAATACTGAGGATAAATACCACCAGACTAGACCAGGCTGGCAAAAGAGGGTTGTGCTGCACATGAAGTGCATCAGTGGCCCTTACCCTCACTCCTTTACCCATGTATTCATTAGAAAGCATGCAACCACTGCCTTTCCATTTTAAATCAAGTTATCAGAACTAGCATCTTGGCTGTAGTTTTGAGAAAAGCTCAACAGCCACACAGTGTTAATTTAAAATGTAATTCCCTCAAGGAATGAGTCTTGACGTGACCACGACATATGCATTTGAACTATGAAGGAAAAAAGAAGAAATGAATTTTTTTCCTCTCACCCAATAATGTTACTTTCTAGCAAGTTATTTTATTCCAGCAGGTTTGGGCTTTTGTTTGTTTTGCTTTAAACCACCGCTGGAGCTGGAAATATTCTTTGAGAGAAAACACCATTTTTTAGCTTTGTCATTACAACTGCTTTCAGAGTATTAATTTCACATTATGTTTTAAAGACACTGCCAAGAATTTATTACAAAGTAAAATATCTGAAAGTAGCCTGTGCTAATGGCTACACTCTCTGTGTTTGTCTCATATTTTAGATGCTGTACAGGATTCTGTCTCTGAGAAAGAAACCAAATAATCCAAGTGGAGCCAACATCAAAGGCTTCCTTTATTCTGATCCCAAACACCAAAAGCAATTTCTCCAACAGCACACCTGTACTTTGACCCAAGAACGTTAAACTATTACCTGGGACACTCCTTACTTTCCTTATCAAAAAGTCTGAAGATAAGCAAGTGTGGGGCCTTGGATAACCAAATTATTTTCACAAGGTTTATTTTTTTTTTCTTTAAGGTCAGTAGAACACACTCAGATGACACTAAAAATAACAGTATGGAAATGTTTTACATATTGAACACTGGCCAAGTTCTTTGTAACTCCTTAACTTTTTTTTTTTATTTTGGGAAAGCATCAAATGTGATATATTATCCTCTCAGCTGAACATCACGATGCTGTGTGTCAGCAATCTTTGCAGTGAAACAACAACAACAACAACAAAAATACTGTGACTTGTTTAGGGATGGGGAGAAGGGAGGAAAGCTGGAAACTTTAGGGCAGACAGCTAAAAATTTAAAAAAACAAATACACATCCATATACACGTCCAGACTGCTAAGGTGAGCATATTTAAAACAGGACAATTCAACACAGTAGTAAAGATTCTGGTAAATAAGGATAATAAAATCCCTCGAGTTACACTTCATTATGTTCTCTGACAAACACTGAACCTTTGCAAGGGCTCCTTAAAGCTTTTTTCTCTCTCCCTTTCTGGTTCCTCCCACAGCCCCTGACCTCTGCTGTTCTCTGTCAATATTAAGAAAATAGCTGATGATGATTACAAACTGGAGAACAGTGCAGTAGTAAAACTGAGAAAATCTGGAGTATAGTGAAATCAAAATCCTGCACCTCCCATCCAGGGTCCTCTGCAGCTTAAATAATCAAGCTTAAATAAATAGCTTTTTCTGAAAAGATACTCATTTTGAAGGTAAGCAAACAGGATGTATAAAAAATGACAAGCTCACTGAGAACCAGCCAGTAACAACAGTCCAAGTGCCAAATAAAACAGGCAGTTTAAGGCAAAAGCCGGGTTTATGTTATCATGTTACATTTAATCATAATATAATCAAAGCACATGATGTAAGAGAGCTGTTCTACCGAGCTGTTCTTTAAGTAGAATTTGAGTTTCAATTACAAAGGCTCTGGTCTCAACATCACAGTTAAAGCTGCACAGAAAAACAGTTCAAATTGGGAGTTATTTCCATGACTTGATGAGAGAAGCAAAATATTTCTTCCCACACATACCACAAGCTGAAGGGGTTTAGGGAAGGTTTTTGAACATTTTAAGATCTTTCTGATGGTGAAAAGCCAGAAGTGTTTAAAAATGACCTATATTTGTATTTTTTTTACTAGGCTTTATAGTTTCTTTTAGTCTCTGCAGTTTAACCATTTTCAACTTGAAAAGGGTCCGTTCACATGCACTAAAATGCTTTGCAGATAATTATAAATTTTTCAGGGCACAAATCATGTTCTGTCTCTGTAAATTGCACAAAACATTTATCAGTGCTAAAAAACATCAGTAACAGGGGAAGGATTATAAAAGGAATTATTGAATCCATTATTAAGAGTTAGAGAATCTTAAGGCAAAAGGGTACTCATCACTCTCAACATGGATTTCTTGCCACGTTCCCTCTCTGACTCTGTACTTTCGGTGTGATTGAGTGCTTGTATTTTGGAAAATGCATTCACTATTACATTTCTCTGTAAATACAGTTAACATGACAGTTCATAGTTTTATTCTAGCCTGGGTGGTTTAGCATAAAAACAAACTTGCTCCAGCTCGTGTGGCTGCCAATGTGCAGGCAGAGACATTTACAAAATCTGCCCACGGCACATCTGTGCGTCACACAAATGTCATCTCCCCCTCTCACAGTGACAGCCTCAGACTTCTGCAGTGACACACTTTGTGAAAAACAGACAATTACAAAAAATGGACTTCTTCTGAAACAAAATACAGACTGACAACAGTTGGAGAAGCAATTAAATTGGTCTGGTTTCCATTCAATCGGATGTAGGAAAAAAAATCCTAAAATAAGAAACCTTACTCTGATTTTTCTAGGTTTTTGAAACCAGAAACAAGAGGGATGTCAGTAGCAGGATAAACAGCAGCATGCTGAAAAGGCTGCAGGAACACTCTATTTCTGCAAGCCAACAGGAAACACATTACTTCGAATTTTATCAAAGATAATCATCACTGAGTTCATGCAAAGTAAACTTGAAACTCATTCTGTTGCTCAGAAAGTGGACAAGGCATAGGGAAAGATGCTGGAAAACGAGTTTAACTGCTTCCTACTGACTGTGATTTCTGAAAAATTGGGAGAAAATGACAGCTAAGAGCTTACTCAGTGCAATACAACAGCTATCAGATAACTCCCAGAAACCAAGAAACCATTATGACTATTTTCCAGAACATCACAGAAGAACATGAAGCTTGAATCCCTGAACTTGGGATTGAGGCAGAGTAACAGGTCTTCATAACACATTATTTCCCCTATTTTCTGGATATAAAGCAAACCAAATTCCTGCAGGTATATCACTGCAAAAGTAAAAAACCAGCAGTTATTACTTCTGCTCCCTACCTTTGGTTACAGCCACGCTCCTTTTGCTTAGCAGGTATTTTGACAGCACAACAATTATTTCAGAAGAAAATGTAGGTTTTAAAACATTTTCATCAATCTTTTAATTCATTCTGTTCCTCTGGGTTGGGACTGTCAACCCAGTGACAAAAGGAAGATGAAAAACAAGTGCTGAGAATAACAAATGAAATCTGAAAAATAACTTTGTGATGAAAATTGTACATCCATTTGAGCAGCCCAGATGAGAGCCATTTATTTCATCTGCACTGTAAATCAGATTAAAATAAGGCACATTCAACCAATTAAACAGGTGCTGGTCAATGAAGTTAATGCTTTAAGAAAAAACTCCACCTGTGCTCTTTTTTTTGTTTTGAATAATGGAATTAGCCTTACTTCCTTATGAAGTCTACACCATCACAATACATTGTGAAATGTGACTCTCGGGCTGAGATAAAATTCTCAATTTAATCAGAGCTATACATCCCTTAAAGCTTATGTTAAATAGCTTACATAAAGATAATTAAACTTTTATGTCAAAAATATTTAAAGGACAACATAACTAGTAGCTTAATTCTCTGGGAGGTCTGACAAGGACCCACAGCAGAATATAGGAGAGCATTCCATGATATGGGAAGCATTTGATTTCAGTGAGTAGTCTACCCACCTCTGGATAAATGAATTTGAGAATGGACACCAGCCACACTCAACATCTGGTTAAAGAATGAAAAATATGTAAGAAGAGGCTGTGCTAGTTACTGAAAGTTTAGTTCCAGAAAGAATATGAAAGAAGAGTTCAATCTACACCAGAAACATTACAGTTCAGTACAGGGATTAGGTGAATTAATAGTGGCAGTTCTATCCTCAGTGTGGTTCTCTGCAGCCCCTCCTGGGCCAGGAGTGCCATCAGGCATTGCAGGGAGAGATGGGGAGGGAAAAAATCAGTTTAGTACATCCTGTCACCAGTTACTCTGCAGTACACCAAGACTGGTGTCGGACCCATTTTCTTCTTCAACAGATGTGTTGAGAGAATGAGGGTGGGGGCTTGAAGGGAGGAAGGAAGAAGGAATGGTTTTACTGTGCATGATGAGACACTGTCACACAGGAAGCATCAAAGCCCAGTGTGCAACTTCTTTTCACAGCTGCACTATGATTAGTGAAAAATCTGGTCTGTAAACTGCTGCAAAAAGCCCTCATCTGCTGTCCTCAACTCTCTCAACCTCCAGGAAAACCACTGGCAAGTAACTACAAGAAAGCTCTGAACAGTTTCAGTAGAAGGGTTTGGCATGAAGCTAAATCTTTCTTTTCCACCAAAGTTATCTAAAGAAAATATGAAATGCAAAAACATGGGGATTGCACCTAGAAGGATTGGTTTGCTTTGTTTTACAGTCATATTTTTTAAACTGTCCAGAGGGAATGAACAATATGGTTGCTGAGTAATACCATGACACTTGTAACATAGGACAAGTGGCATGAACAAAGTTTTTCTAACCTGCAGGTCTGTAGTGCTTTAACTGAAATTTGTGAAATGCTGCACAGACTTATGGCTTTGAAATGGAACAGTGTGTACTTAGAGAATAAAGAAAAAGCAGTTCAGAACTACACCCAAAGAGGCCAGATGAACTGACTGTTTATTAAACATGTAAAATGGAGTTATGAGCAGTACCAATTGAATTTATTTGTTTTGCACGCTCCCTAATAAATGGTTAGTGAAACAAAGTGTCTGAAGCCTGGAACAGGATGGAGAAGAGTGAGCCAAAGTACATGAATTCAAATCTTATTTTTATTCTCCATATCCTATCTGTACAAAGCTCTTCAGACAAAGGTCTGGAGCTGTTAGGAATGAGATTAAATCTCATCCTAAAGAAAGCAACTACACTGGAAACAGAAATTCTGCAACTGCTTGTAGCAGATCTTAAATTAGATAGTTACCAATAGTTAAAACAGTATTTATTCAGATAGAGTTCCTAATCTGTACAACTGTGAGCAAACAATAACAGCCTAACTACTCTCTGTGAAGATGTGTGACAGACCTGTTTTTCCTCCAAGCAGCAATTGCTGCAGGACACCATCACAGCACCATGAACACTGCTCCAGTAACTATAAAAGAAGCCCAGAATGTGACTTTTGCCAGTATCAAGGTATTTCAGGAACTTTATACTCCACTAAGTAAAAAATCACAAAATATTAATGAAATTATTCCCTTACTTTTGTCAGTACTGATCAAAGCAAATTGCTAACTTTTTTCCTAGTGAAACGCAGTGAACTCTTAAAGCAAACAGGGCACTCTGCCAATAATAATAAAAAAATAAAGAGCAATATCAATAAATACATTAATGAAATGAAAATTAGGTGGTATCATTTTGTCTTATTAAGTGTTGGGTACTTTCTGAGCTTAAACTAAGCTTTGGTCTTAGTCTTTGTTTCACTGATTTTGTTAAGTTTTATGTATGAAAAACCTTATATGAAGCACTGTCTTTCTAATACAGTGCACATGATGCAGTGTTTTTTTTCTTCCTTTAAGAGTACATTTTACCCTGTAAGACAGAAGGCAAGATAATTTACATTGCATTGGAAAGCATGCACGTATTAATGATGGGGAATGATGAGGAACATAAATAGTTTCCATTTTCACATTCAAAAACAAGTACCTGCAAATTAATGCTAAAAGCAACTGGCCTATAAAGGAGCCCTGTTTCCATGCCAACTGATAACAGAAAGACACATAATTCAACAAAAAAATGAATAACCTACTAAACAAGAAAATAAAGAGCAAGTAGAAGTGCCGGAAATCAAGATTCTGACCATACCCAACTATTTTACAAGAATAGCAAAGAACACAACAATTAAATTGCAATTTAAGACATGAATGGTGTGCAGCTAATGGCACTTCATCATTACAATACTTCTAAAAGCTGTCAGTCTCTAGTGAAGAAAAACAGGATCCAGAACACTTCTATTAAGAAGGAAGGAACATTTGTACAATTCTTATGGAGGTTGCATATGAAAGCACAGAGTTACTTTTCAGTGCACATCTTTCATCAGGATTTTCATTCTTTGTCCTTAAGGCCTTGCTTTGCAACTCACTCACAGACTTGTTCTGGGGTCCTGCAATCAGTCAGCAGAGCTGGTTGCAGAGAGAGGCTGTTGCTGCCTGAGTGTTCATTGCAAAATCAGGGACATGAGAAATGAGCAGATATGTATCTGCACACAAGCAGCTCACATGGCCATGTGCATGTATTTATCTGATGTAATTAAATTTTTCTATGTGTATGAGCAAAATTCAGCTTCACAGCTGGTAAAACTGTGCTATCACTAACAGCATTACAGCAAACAAGGAAGTTCATAAAGTTCATAAATAAAATCATGGGATATACAGTCCACACATGTCAATTTCTACAGGGACAAACCAAACTAAAAATTTAAGCAAGGTAACTTAGAAATACTGAATTGACAAAAATGCTACTGATCTAAATATAACCAGTTCCAAGATACTGACATTTACATGCAGTAAAACCAGCAGCTTGAGTATATGTTCTTTAAACCTCAAGAAATAAATAAGCCCAACTAAAAGGTCCATAAACCCTGTCTTCTAAATGAATACAAACGGAAGGCAGGACAATAAACTGCTGTTTCTTAATACGTCTTTTATTTTATCAGGCAACAGTGCTTTTCTTCCTATTTAGCACTTAAAAACATATTAGAAGTCATTAGAGGTTTAAAACAGATAAAAATTATGGTTACAGAACTGGAAGTTGGAAAAAACACCACTAATGCATTTCAGTCCATTTGAGTTTCACTGTTTTGTCACTTTCTGCATAAGAAGAAAAGAGAAAATTACAAGTGCTTGTATCCACCCAACTGACTTCATATTTACGTGAACACAGAGGTTGTCACATGAGAATGGGCCGAAACACTGCATGGAAAAATGCAAAGTTCACAGAAAATGATCTTTAGTTTCATTTACAAGTCTCAGTCTGTGTGGGGACTTCAAGGACATCAGTGGATGAAAGAAAATAATTATACAGCCATGTTCCAGCTTATCCAGATAGCATGAAAGATTAAGGGTTTCAGACTTTCTTCTTCTGTCCATTCAGAATTTACTAAGAACTGAATTTTTAGATGTGACAGTCACTTGCTGCCCTTTTAAAGAAGCATTGATTTTCCTAGGAAACGCTTTGCCCTTTAAGTGTAATAAGTATATGTATTCTAGCAGAAAAGATCTAAGCTGAAAAGTTTTTAAGTCACCAAGATTTTTTTTTTTTTAATAAAACCCATGCTCCCATCACAGCTCGGAAAACTATACAGTAAGCATTCAGCATCCCTGAAATTTTTTAGGTCTCACTATCTTTCTCCAAGCTTTCCCTAAGGCTGGCCATAGCCAACTCACTGCATTTCTGCAGTTCTTGTAAAAGCTGAAAAATTACAATTCAGCTGTGTGGAGGGGACAAGATTTCTGCATCTTTCTTCATGTCTAAACTACTGCTTTTAGGCTTATACACTAAATTCCTGTGTGGGATCCTTATAGAAAAAAAAATTTAAAAAAAAGAAAAATCTACACACAGGCCCAAGACACTGACTATTCCCAAATGATTAAACTCCATTTGTAAAGTTGTGTACATCGGAATTACCTTTGTGGCATGCCAACTCTTCAGAAACTCCCAAAGTACAAAGATTTGAATTCCAGCAGGGGAAAAATTGTATTTTAATAAATCCCTATCAATATGTAAAGTTACAAAACAGCAGCAGCAACTGAAAGCTGCCTGTGCTGAGGCTGGCTGACAGTACCTGCACTCTCAGCTCCACGCTTCCCTGACAATTAATTCCTGCTATGTTTTGGAAGGACTAGGAGTGACAAAGCTGAGTAAGATAAAAGGTCAGTTCAACTTCTCACACCTTCACCTCTTTTCATCTATTGTCAAAGAATCTCTTCTGTTCTACAAATACCCTTCTATTTTTTGGAGCCTTCTGAAAGTCAGTTTTATACTGATGACATCGTTTCACTACCATGGATGAAATCATCCACAGAGTGCATGGATTTTTCACACAGCACTGCCTTGGGCAAGATCTTAAAAGGCAACAGAGCAGAAGACTCCATGTTATTTAAATATGAAGAGAAGAACAATAATGAAATAAAGAAAAAACAAATCATTTTCAACAGAGAAACAACTGGAAGGGCAAACAGCAACAATTTCATGTTCGGCAGCACTTCTTAGCCTTGGCCAGCACTGTCTGTTTATATAACTGAAAGAAAGAATGCTGCCCTGAACTTGCCCATTATCCCACAGAAAAGGTATTGTGGGAATGTTAGCTTTTACCTGGCTAACTTCCAGATGCTGGAAGAGAAAACACCCTTTTAAAATTTTAGTCAACTGAAAAATACTTGACATTTTTCACATTTTACAATTATTCTAAGTTATGTATAAACTAAATAGGCCTTGAAGTAAATCCATATAAAATGGTCTTAGTAAGATGATGGACTGCTGTGCAAAAGAAGGAATTGAGGGGTCTCAGAGCCAAATCAAACAGCCAGTACTGTATTACTCAAACCACAGCAGCTTTGCTGAAAGCAGGTACATTTCTAGAATAGCAGAAATGTTTGCAATGTCCATAAAAGCACTTGCTGGACAATGAGAGCAGGAACTAAAAAAAAGTGCCATCCCAATTTCAGGAATGCAGCCTGATGCTGTGAAGCTGAGCTGGCAATGTGTGACCAAGATGTTGTTTGAACCCTGCATTCTGTCATACAGGTAACAAGAAAGAAAGGCAGCTTGCTATACATCTAATATCTGCACGGGACCCACGACAGAAACTGCAACACAGAAAAATCATAGAATCATTTAGACTGGAAAACACCTCCAAGATCATGAAGTGTAACCTGACACTGCCAAGGCCATCACTGAACAATGTCCCAAGTGCCACATCTACAGGTCTTTTAAGTATCTCCAAGGACAATGCCTCTACCACTGCCCTGGGCAGCCTGTTTAAATGCTTGACAACCCTTTCTGTGAAGAAATTTTTCCCAATATCCAGTCTAAATCTCACAACGTAGGTGTAAAGATAAGTAACATCTCACCTCAGCCTCCTTTCCTCCAGGATAAACAACTGGACACACCTCAGCACTTTTAAGTATTTTTTGTAGTGAGGGGCCCACAGAAACATAGGATTCAAGGTGTCGTGGCTTCACCAGTGCTGAGTACAAGAGGGACAATCAGTGCCCTGGTCTGCTGGCCACACTACTGATGATACAGCCCAGGATGCCACCGGCCTTCTTGGCCACCTGGCAACACTGTGGCTCACGTTCAGCCACCCTTGACCAGAACCCCCAGGTCCTTTCCACCCACCCTGCTCCCAGCCTGGAGCTGCAGGGGACCCAAAGGGACGATCTGGCACTTGGCCTTCTTGAACCTCAGACTCACCGATCCATCCTGCCCAGATCCCTCTGCAGAGCCCTCCTGTCCTCCAGCAGGTCAACACTCACACCCAACTCAGTGTCATCTGAGGACTTGCAGAGAGTGCCCTCAATCCCCTCACCCAGGTCATCAATAAGAATATTAAATGGAACTGGAGAGAACCAAAGCACAGTAACTGTGGACTTGAGAAGACCCCAACACAAAATGAGCAAAAAAATCCCCTTTCTGTTTTAAACAGAAGGCATTTTTCTTGCTCTTTTCCATCTGGCACTTCAAGTAGCTGTCTTTACTTAACAGTCATCTTGAAGTTTTTAATAAGTCGTACAATGTGCAAACTCAAACTGAAGGAAATTATCCCTTACTTCTTCTCTTCCAAAGTTCAACTGTTAAGTAAAAATAGCTCCCAATCATGCTTTGCATCCCAGCAGGAGCAAGGGTACTCAGTGCTGACACACCATCCCCACATTCCAGTGCACAGCACATGGAGCTGCAGCCCCCTCACTCACCAGTACTCTGCTGGTTCATTTGCATGCATGCCCTGTCAAGCTAATTGGCAAAATACAACTTCCCCACTCAAATATACAGGAGGGGTTTTTGCTGTTTGAAGAGGAAGAGCTTTAAAGGTGGAAATTGCATTTTTAATTTGGAGGAAGCAAGGCCTTCAGTCACAGGGGAATGTTTTGCACGGTACTGTGTTCAGTCAAGCCACAGGTTGTGTTTTTCACATGTGCATTTACCTTAAGCCAGTTCACAAACGAAAGCTCACTGCCTCCCAAACTCAAGAGCACCATTAACTAAAGAATCCTACTCTAATTTGATGCCATTTCCAACAGATCCTAGAGTGCTTTCCCAGGTAAGCTCACCATCTGCAAGCACAGAATGCAGTGTGGGATGAGGCACAGAAAACTTCAGTGAATTATCCCAGGTCACTTCTGAGGCTTCTCACAAATGTGACAGAACCATCATGAGCATCTGGGCCATTCCACAGCCACGTGGGACATCTTCTCTCTTCCAATTCCCCTAGCAATAATTAGACCACATTTGCCCTGAAAGTCAGAAGCTGCACTTGACGTTAGTACTCAACTAAGATTTTTAGTAACCAGAAACTTCTTCTACAACAAAGAAAACAAACAAAAAAAACCAAAAACCAACCAAAAAGCACCCTAACCAACCAACCAACAAACTTCAGGAAGGTGATTCCGTTCTCATGCAGGACATTAAATTCCTAACACAGGTCCTTTTATAGATGCACAAATCCCACACAAAGCAGCTGTATTTATGCTCAAGTGTGCTTCAAAACTAGAACACACATGCCTAACAATGTCATTGCAAAGTACAAAGTAATTTGGTTTTCCTGATTCCTAAATATCTTAATGCAAATGTGAAATAAGCTTAGTACA